>NC_064849.1:155225837-155555837 GCF_024139225.1 Suncus etruscus | reverse complement strand
TCATCTCTACAGAGACATCAAACAGATCAAAATTCCAGGTATACTGGTATTTAGGCTGACATCACCAGGAATTATTTTGGAGTGTTTATGAGCACCATCCCCTCACCTCCTCATACTTCTGGAAGCCCTGACAATCAAAGCCATGCTCCAAAAAAGGCACAATATCTGTCAGTTGTTGGAATTATAACAACTTCAATTTTTTCTATACTATCATCCCAGTAAGAACAAACCAATTTAAACATCAACATGGATTCAATGCCACGAAATATTCAGAAAAAAACAAACTAGCCACAAATCAACTAGCCAAAAATTTCTTATAATGGTTTAAATGACTTCACTGCCAGATACATTAATTTTTCACAAATGTTATTATTGTTTCACTTTTTAAAGTAATTTCACAATGACTATTCCATAAACAATATAAAGTATATTGTTTGTATCTGCCTTGAATATGAATGTTTGTTTCTTGGCTACACTTGAGCGTATCCAGGACTTACTCTTAGCTTTGTACTTACAAATCACTCCTGGAAAGCTCAAGGGACCATGTATTGGGGATCAAACTTGATTGAATAATATGCAAGACAAGTGCTCTATTGCTCTGCTCCCAAGAAAATAAATTTTAATATAGGAAAAGCCAAGTGAGAGAATGAATAACAAACTAAATTAGTAAAGTTGTGCTGTGACTCAAGAAAAACAGTATATCAAATAGTCCAGAAAATCAAGAAAGCAATTCAGTATTTTTAGGAGAGGACAACTGAAAGTCTATTTTCAAAAAAATGATAGTTCAGTGAATATATTAGTAGTGTCAAAAATAGAAATCAAAAATAGAAATGCTCAGAACTTCTGGGTCAGCAATTCAGAATCTAGAAATCAATATATACAATTTTAAAAACCACGAAAATTTACCAACAAAAATAAAATTGATCTATAAGTTTAGCATGACATATACTCATACTGTATTTATAAGTTTAAAAATATCGTTCTTGGGGCCGGAGAGATAGCACGGAGGTAAGGCGTTTTTCTTTCATGCCAAAGATCGGTGGTTCGAATCCTATAATCCCCATATGGTCCCCGTAGCCTGCCAGGAGTGATTTCTGAGCATAAAGCCAGGAGTAACCCCTGAGCGCTGCCAGGTGTAAAACCCAAAAACCAATATGTGTGTGTGTGTGTGTGTGTGTGTGTGTGTGTGTGTGTGTGTGTGTGTGTGTGTGTGTAATCGTTCTTGAAGATGGCTCAAAGGGCTGAAGAACTTGCATGAGTTCAGACCTTGATATAACATAGTTACCTGAACAGTGCTGGACTGATCCCCAAACCCTGAGCTGAAGTAGTCCCAAGCACTTCTGGGTATGAACAACAACCAAAGAGGTTTTTGGTTTTTTTTTTAATTATTATTTTTATTGAGACCAATGTGAATTGCAAGTCTTTCACGGTTATGTTTAAAGTACATAGTGAGAGTGAATTAAGGCAATTCCCACTACCAGTAATGATTTCCCTCTGTCATTGTTCCCAGTGTGTATCCCATATTTCCACCCTTAGTTCCCTGGACTGCTGGTGTAACAGGTCCCTTGTGTTTAGCTTGTTGTGTTTTGGGTCTCTTAATTCTACATACGTTCTACTTACAGATTCTTCAGATCTGTATGCCTTAAAATCTATGCAGCAGAGCCTGGAGAGATAGCACAGCGGTGTTTGCCTTGCAAGCAGCCGATCCAGGACCAATGGTGATTGGTTCGAATCCTGGTCTCCCATATGGTCCCCCGTGCCTGCCAGGAGCTCTTTCTGAGCAGACAGCCAGGAGTAACCCCTGAGCAATGCCGGGTGTGGCCCAAAAAACAAAAAACAAAAAAATCTATGCAGCAGTGCTCATTTACTCGTGTGTACTAAAGAACTCTCTTTGTATCTCATTTTTAGTTAAGTACATATTTTTAGAATATGTTACTTGTTCTAGAATGTTTCTTATATGCTTGTGAAATGTTACTGAGTAGTTTTTATCTTTCATCCTTTATAACTTCTCCCAACAAAGATGCCCAGATTGTTCATTCTTGCCTGTCAATCTCATTTTTACCTATACATAGCAGAAAGTCTTTTCCTTTTCTATGTTTTTTTTTGTTGTTGTTGTTATTGTTCACAAGGATAAAAACTTCTGTTATTTTTCTCAGAACACATTGTTCCACTTTCAAATCTTTGAATTTGACTCTTAGAAGTTCATGTTCTCTAATGCTTCCTGGAGCAGTGGGCCTTTTCTGAGAGTTTAGAAGACTGTGATGCTTGACAATTTATTCAGTTTGAAATAATTTAGCCTTGACCTTTATAGCTGTGCTCAGAAAAGGACTGTAGTCTAGTCTCCACAACCACTTAATCTTTGGCCTCACTACTAAGGCAGCCAAGAAGGGCACCAATTAGTAGTACACAACTGGTTTTAGATAACTTAAAATTCTGCAAGAGAACAAAGGCAGAAAATTAAGGGTAAGAGGTAAGAAGATAATTTTAAGCTTATTTCTTGGTTTAAAAAAATAAAAGCTCTCTTCTTTAGAATTTTAAACTTTATTGCAAAAAGCAAAGGTCCAGAGAGATAATATAGTGGGTAGGGTGTTTGCTTGCACACTGACCTGGTTTTAATTCCCAGCATTTCATACAGTCCCCCAAACACCACTTGAAGTAATTCTTAATGCTGAGTTAACTGAGCCCTGAGAATCATCAAGTATACCCCGACCTCCCAAAATATATATATGTGTATGTATCTACATATACATGAAATGTGAGAACATTTTCAGTTAGCTCTGTTATTTATTTGACAAAGCACTTGTACACAGGAATAGGAACAGCTTGCTTTGCATATCACTGACCGTGGTTTTATCTAACGACCCACAAGCCTGCTATAAATGATGCTGGAGAGCAGAGGTAGGAGTATTTTCTGATATGCTGCTGATATGGTGTTCTTTCGCACACACACACACACACACACACACACACACAAAATACCTACTTGTGTACATTTGCTCTAAAAGTCATTCAAATTCATTGATTATTATACACATTTTATCTGTCTCTTATAATGGTCGTATAAGGCTAAATCTATAACCTTTCATCTTTCTAAATATATCATAGTACAGTTTCCTTTTAATTTTTTGTTGTTATTTAAACAAGGTTACAGCACCATTAATATTTATGGCTTTGATGTACATATTTTCATGTTTACCATCAACAAAACATATACAAAGTATTAAAAAATTAAAGTTGGAAACTTTTACCTGAGCCATTATCACTCCCTAAGGTTTTGAATATTGTTATTCTAATACATTACTTTGAATTGGTTAGAGTAAATGCTTTTTTATACCCATATTTTCAAATATATTTTCTTGTCATTCTATGACAACTTTTTTGGGGAGATACCAACCTGGCAGTGCCCAGGGGTTACTCAGGGGTTACTCTTAACTTCAGTAGTCTTTCCTGGCAGCCACAGCGACCATATGGGATACTGGAGATAGAACCCGGGTCTATCCCAGGTCAACAGCATGCAAGGCAAACTCTCGACAGCTGTGCTATAGCTCTAGCCTTATAACTACATATTTTCAAAAGTTATAATGCAATGAGAAAAAACATGACCTAAAGGTGAGAGCAATACTGCAGCAGGTAGGTGCTTGCCTCCACAACCAAGTCAGGTCTGATCCCAAGCATCCCATATGGTTCTTGCTTACCCACCAGGAGTAATTCCAGAGCACAGAGCCAGAGTCCCTGAACATCACCAGCTGTGGCGGAAAAAAAAAAATAAACAGTGCAAAATCCCAGAAATTGATTAGGTTAAAAGCATTGACAATTTGTTCAATTTACTCCTTGTTTCTTATTTAAGAAATGGTGATGTTGGAAGTTCTTCAACATACTAATTCTGCTACTTTCAAACTGTGTCATTGGGCAAGTCACTTAGTTTTATGCAGCTTCAATTTGTTCACCTGCTAAACTGAAATATTAATTCATAGCTATGTTGACTATGCATAAGAGGTAAATCTTTTATCAATACTCTATCTACAACAGCAGTAGGTAGGTAGAAATTATCATGAACTTTTTTTCAGATTAAGATTTTAAGGAGTCATATAAAAGAAGTAGAATATAAATAATATATAATGGTAAATGAGTAATGTATTAAAGCCATTACTGAATCATGAAGAAAAGAATAAAGTATGACAGTATATAGTGTTTTTGCCTCTTGATATTTATTTCAGACTCCTTCCTTTCCTAAATAAAGAAACAAAGCTGAAAAGCAAAGAAATCATCATAGTACATAATATATGTCCCTTTCTTCAGTGTAATATTTTATCATGCATGTCCAGTCTCCACTTCCCCTTGAAATTCTTTTTGATTGCTTTCTCAACAGTCCCCAGAATGAAATTCACAGCACTTCCATCCAAATCTCATAGAGTTTAAAAGAACAGAGTCTTCCTTCAGCCTTTAGGTATTTTTAACTCTACATCCCAAAATAACTGAATCTGAAGTCAAAGAGCCAGTAAAAGGTAAAATCATCCTATGGAGACCTAGACACAGTGGTTATCAGGACATTGCAGTGCTTTTTTCCCCCTTTACTTCTAAATTTTCCACTGACTTCCGTCAAAGCATCACATGCTTCAACAAAAGTACTTGTGATCATGTAATGTGAACTTTTTCTACTTTACTCTTTTCCATCACTTAGTTTCTCTTATTCTCTTCTACCTTAAAATGGTAAATGATATTTTTATTTTGTAAGGATATCTTTTCAAACTGTGTTATAGATCTCATTTTTTGGCCCTGGCGATAACTTCTTATCCTATATTTTCTCTGCTCAATGTTTTTTACCTTTTCACTCTTTTAAACTCTTTCCACCTCTTTCCATCTCTCTCTTTCTCTCTCCCTAGTAAAACAAAGTTTTTATTTTATTTTTGTTTAGCCTTTTATGTAGTCCCACTTTCATTTTTATTCTTTTGGTTTGTAATTGCTGTCTTTCCAAAACATAACTCAGACATTATTTGAAATTAAATGGTCATTTTTGAAACGCTTGTATTTTGAAAGAGGAAGAAATTAAGAGTAGTATTGTTTCACATGTGAGCATAATTCTTAAGGTTGTACAGGACTACTCTAAGATGAGAGAACCAGAAATTCACTCTTCGTTAGTATAATGAGGCTGTAGTAAACTGGGTGTTTGCCTTGCACGTGGCTAATTTAGGTATGATCCCAAGCACTTACAGGAGTGATCCTCAGTGCAGTGCCAGGAGTGAACCCAGAGCACTTCTGAATGTGATTCAAAAGGAAAAAAAAGGAACTTTGAAGGAAAAACAACAGAAAATCAGGGTATAATAGTTGAAAAATTTAGATATAATTGATACCAGAAATTAGAATATTCAGCACTAACAAAATATCTTATTCACACCTTGGGATCTTTATTCTAAAAGTATAAAGGAGGAAAAAATCACACAATAATAGATTGAATTCTCCACATGCAAGTCAAATGAGTACCTGGATTTTAATTTTTTATAAGAATCGAATAAAATATATGATTCCCACTAAGCTGTTGATTCAGCTTTATATATATTAAAATCTCTATATGTGCCTATTAGTTTTATGTCCAATATCTTGCTATTTATTATAGTTTCTATGTCAATTTAGTCACTATGACAATACTATCAATAATATGGGCCTGAGCCACCACAAAGGATAGGGCATTTGCCATGCATGTGACTGGCTGGATTTTATCCCCAGCACTACCTAGATTCTCCTGAGTACTACCAGTAGTGATCTTTAGGCACAAAACCAGAATGAGGCCTTCTGAGTATTGCCAGATGTGGAAAAAAACTGTCTGTGATAGAGTTTCATGCATTCAGTGTTCCAAAAACCACACTCCCCCAAAGCAGAGTATATTTCCCTCCATCACTGTCTCAGAGTCCTCTCTTATTTGGCTCCCTTCCTTAGCATCCTTTCTTCTGTATATTTATTTAATTTCCTTCCAATTTATTTTTATTGACTATGTTCCAACATTTTCCTAACTATATCTCATGTCCACCTCATGTTTTTACCTGAATGTCATAATTTTCAATGTCAAAAAATGATCACTCTTCTATTTGCTAAATAAAGCCACAATTCTTTGTTATCTCTGTATTAGCTCTTCCGTAACACATGGACCCTCTTGTCTTTATTATCTTTCTGAAACTTCTATGATTCTTCTCTTTCTCTTCCTGACCTTTATGTGCACTCATTTTTATAACTTATCTCTATGATTTCAACAAATATTTCAAATATTGAACTATAGAGATAGTACAGAAGATTAATAGTGGAGACAGTACAAAGCAAGATAGCAGTCAGGCCTTGAACAAAGCAGACCTGGATTGAATCCCCAACAACCTATCTACTTCCCAAGCCCGCAGAGTGCAGAGCCAGAAGTAAGACCTGAGGATCATCAGCTGGAAGCTCAAAACAAACAAAGCAGAATAGTTTTCAAACACTAATTAATTGTTGATGTAATGTAATACAAAATATTCTTACTACTTCTCACCAAAAAGTAAAAAAAAAAAAGTCATATACTACAATGTTAAAAACATATCACCAACTTACTTCCTTTCTATCTTTTCAAAACTTACATAATCCAAATTGAATGCATTTTTCCTTATCTTGTCTTTCTTCCTCATTTTAATTATTAATTGGGGACTACCATTTCATAAATAGCATGTCCAGGGCAACGGGCAAGAAAAATGGTCAATGGAGATAAGACTAAATATCTCAGACCAGCTTCCTATAGACCATTAAGACAATTTTCTATTTTCTTATTTAATGTCTCTGCAGTCAGCGAGGAATTTAAGGATCCTCCATCTCTCTTGTTCTTTAGCTTCCAGAAGAACATCATTGCTGAGATGACCTTGGAAGTCATTTGTTGATTACTCTCTTGCATGACAAAACCTAATAGCTTAGGTCCTGAATGACTGTGTGAACACCTTCCTTTACATTTTATTATGTTCAAACAGATTAAAATTAGGTTTCGTGCCAGAGAGATTGCACAGTGGGTAAGGCATTTGCCTTGCACCTGGCCAACCCCAGTTGATCCTGGCATCCCAGGCTGTCGTTGGAGTCTGCCAAGAGTAATTTCTAAGCGCAGAGCCAGAAGCAACCCCTGAGCACTGCTGGGTGTTGCCCAAAAATAACAAACAAAAATTACCACCACCAACACAACCAAAAAACCTTGAAAGTCAGGATTTAATCTATCAGAACTCTGTGGTCTTAACAACTGCAAATAATAAAAAATAGATATTTAAGCCAATAAAATTACTAACAAGCTCACATGTCTCATTGTATCAAAATTTAATTTTTTAAATGTCCCACTATTTTCAAAATCTGTGCTTGGTAATTAACTCTCATCTGACTTATCAATTGAAGTTTCTCACGTTGTCACCTATTTATATTTTGCCGAAGTTTAAAACTACTTTAATTAAAGAAACACAGTCTCTCTCTCTCTCTCTCTCTCCCTACTTTCTAATGTTCCAGCACCTATTTAAAGCAAGCAACTAACAAAATGAGTAAAGCAATTGATATTTAAGGAAATGAGCAATGGAATATACTACTTATTAAATTACTCCTCAAATAGGATATAGCCTTCTAGGGAGAATCTTTAGCTATTTGTGGGCACCTTTGCCTTTTATCCAATACAAAGAAGCCAATAATGATTTTAACGCAGAGACCTGTCTTGAAGGTCTGTCTTATTGGAACCTCACATAGCATTCCTAATATCTACAATAATGGGAATGTGTGTTAAAAGCAGACACCTGGGCCTCATACCAAACACACTGCTTCAAAATATTTATTTTAGTTTCTTAATTCACATCATAGGTTATCATTATATATAAAAAAGTTATAAGAAGCAGAATTCTGAAGTATCCTAAATTCAAAGCTTTTGCCTAAAGAGCATGTTTTAGTTGAAACTCATAAACACAGAGATCTATTAAAATGTTTACTAGTGTAGTTAACATTTTTGTTCTTATAATATCCTAACTAAAATCATGAATTTTAAAAAAGCAATTTGTGCATCAAATCTCCACAGCCTGTTTATAAAATTAGTGCGATTTCTGGTGTTCTGCTTTCTTATCATCAGTTATGCTATACTTACTATCAACATATAAAATAAATATCATTGTGTAGAAACTTGCCTCAAGTGAAATTAGAGTAATGTTTACTTCTGAAATTTTATAATATATTTTACTATATTTTTTTTAAAAAATAATCAAAATAATTAAAATGGAGGGTGTTTCGTTTTGTGCTTTTACTTTAAAGCAATTTAGTTAAAACACTACATAAACAAACATATAAAATAGCTCTGTAAATTATACTTATTTATGTAATGAATTTAAAGACAAAGGTAAATACAGTGTATAGACTATACCTGACATGTTTGCTTTCACTTTCCAATGTGTAAAATCATAAATATCTTTTGCATGTTTCCTAAATCACATATATAAAACAAGCCCAGTCCAACTGCTTTCTACTAGATTGTCACAGACCATCTGTTTGGCATTTATCCCACATAGAAAATGCCAACACAGCCTAAATAATATAACATTCACACAAATAATTTTTATCACAGAGATATTAGAATTTTAGATCCTAAAACAAACTAGTACCTTCACAAGTTGTAATATGTGTAAAGCTTAATATGTCCTATTCAAATCAACTTTTCTTCAAAATTTTTCTTAAATTCAACATAAATAGTTGATCTACTATAAAAGAGTATTTAAAATAGAATTTAATAAATATTAAGATTAATGAATTTAATCAATACTTTAATGGTATAGATTTATCTCTTGTCCAACTTATAATAATATTGAGTTTCAAATCATTAGGAATTTGATAACTGTTTAAATGAATATTTTAATAAATTAAAATTGTATGAGATCCTTATTTACAATACAGGGGAATCTCCCACCTTGAAAATATGTCATGTGGATCCATCTTAGACGCCAGAAGATTATACACCAACCATCCAGACTTCAATCCTGAACCCCAGACATAGAATCAACACAGTTCTTCACAACAGCTACAGGAACCAAAGCCCACCTGGGACATCCTGAATACTACATGATCTCCAACATGTGCCAGTTCTAATATGAGATCCTGACAACGAGAAAATTGGGAACAAATGGACATAAGAATAGATTATCCTACTTATCAACTAATGATAAAACAAAATAGGAAGACTTACCACACTATGGGCTGTGCAAAAGCCAAGAATGTGACCTACAGATGACTGGCTGATAGAACCATGACCGGGCAATATGTATTTTGGGACCAACAAGAAAGCCCTAGTCTAGGGTCTGGTCTATGTCCTGCGTAACAAACATGACCTCCAATGCCAGAGTCCTGACTGAGGCAATTGCAACTGAACGGGTCTTCTGGAATCATAACAAAAGACAATATCCCAGACTCCATCCGAGCTTCAGCGCAAGGGCCAAGACCACTAACCACAGAAGACAGATTAAAATGACATCAAGGAAACAGAACTTTTAAAATCACAAAGAAAGTCATCATCATAAGTTCCACTCCTTGACCTGTGCACAGACTGAGACCCCTAGATTTAGAGGTCTGTCTTTATCATCCAGATCGAAGCAGAAGTCTTCCATATGGCACAAAAACACCAACGGGAGAGTAAATGAACGTGAAAGGAGTCTATAGATAATCCCATGACAATATATTCCAAGGGTAGGGAAACCCTGTATCTCTTAGGCCAAGGGGATTCCTGTTTCGGATGACCCCAACATTTACTGTGCCTATGCAGGGGTCGGGGGGAGAGACAAAAAAACACTAAATAATCCTTTTTTTTTTAATTTTTTAATTTTTTATCTAGTTTTGATCTAATTCTTTGTTTTTGGGTAAATATTAAAGTAGTTGTCCATTTTTTAATTATATATTTACTTTTTCTTTCTTTTCTCTTTTTCCTCCGTGCACCTTGTCATATTTCCTATCTCAAGACCATGGCAACTATGTGGTGCATATTTTTATGGCTGCAGTGCTCACTGAATATCTTATTTGATTCCTCTTTTTGAACTGCGGTGGTGTTTCACCTTCTTCTTTTCCCCATCGTCCCTCAAACCAAGGATGATAGCCTCTAGAATGACTCCGCTCATAGTCGGCATAGTCGATTTTTACCCCATTATCTTACCTTTCTCTTCCTCAAACAAATCCACATAACTTTATCTTTCTAGTCCCGCCTCCCAACTAGAGGGGGCAATAATGGAGGCACCAAGACCAAACAGTTATAAGCCCACTAAGTAATTAACTAGACACAGAGGGGACCACGCATTCTAGCAGCCCCTGGAGGGAAGAGTGGAGGATATGGGAGGCAGGATGGGAGCGGTGTGGGAGAACAATTCAGTGGAGGGAATTCCCCTGATTCAATGTAAATATGTACCTGAAATATTACTGTGAACGATATGTAAGCCACTACAATTAAAATAAAAATTATGTTAAAAAAAGAAATACAATAAAAAATTGTATGAGATCTGAGGGGCATTATGAATAAGATAATTTTTCATAAGTAGTAAAAGTAGATAGTCTAGACAAGGACATGGATGATATTAGAATATCAACTGAATGTCTCATTCTCAACCAAAGGATAAATGTGGTATCCATGGAAACAGAAACAGAAATAACCAAGTTAGCATGATCCATTTATGTAAATGTCAGAATCAGTCATGTTTACTTGGATAACTGAGAGGATACAAGAATAACTATTTTCTAACACTCGATAATTTGCATTAGGTTAAAATTTTGAAATACTATGTATTTCCCATTATTGGTGAGTTATAAAAACAACAGATTTAATTTATACATTTTTCACAGCTATCACTTGTTTACTACAAGATTGATTGTCCTCACCAACAAATTATTTATTATAGTTAAATTTTGCTTAAAGTTTTGTCCATTTTATGAATCTTCATTTGTAACTATTTCCCATGTTTACATGATTTTATCTGGCATTTATACAGATATGTGACAAACAACAAAAGTGCATGATTTGCCTATTACATATGTCATAAAATTTAATCCTCAAACAATTGATATATACTAATTTTATTTGGCATATTTTTATATGTGTTGATATTACTATAATGACAACTGATCAGAAAATTAGTATAACTGAAAGCAAGTTATTCTACTGTTACCTTTATTTTTAAAGATAGAAATCTATTTTTAATGTTTGAAACTTTACTTAAACACCATGATTTACAAAGTTGTTCCTAATACAGTCATTTTAGGTATTCAATATTCCTGCACCGGTCCCACAATCAGCACGACCTTCTCTCCATCATTGTCCCAAATTAACCCTCTACCATGACCTCCCAGCCTATCTCTTTAGCAGACACTAAGCAATTCAATTTCTAATGCTTGTCACAACAAATGCTTCATAATGATGTTACTAAGGTCATTGTCCAAGGATGCACTGAGCTGTTAGTTGTTAGTTGAACCTTCTATGCTACTGTCCTCACTCATAAATTTAGTGGGCTTCTTTCTTTTGTTCTTTGGTTCTCTCTCTCTCTCCTCTCTTTCTCTGGGGTTTCTTTCTTTCTCTTTGTTTTCTCTCTCTTGGTTTTCTCTCTCTCGGGTTTCTCTCTCAGGTCTCTCTCAGGTCTCTCTCTCAGGACTCTCTCTCAGGATTCTCTCTCTCTCTCTCTCTCTCTCTCTCTCTCTCTCTCTCTCTCTCTCTCGGGTTACTCATGGCTATGCACTCAGAAATCGCTCCTGGCTTGGAATACCATATGGGACACTGGGTTAGCACGTTCAAGACAAACACCCTCCCACTTGTGCAACTGCTCCAGACCCCTTTTTCTTTCTTTCATTCGTACTTTCCTTGCTTTCTCTTTCTTCTTTCTTTCTTTCTTTCTTTCTTTCTTTCTTTCTTTCTTTCTTTCTTTCTTTCTTTCTTTCTTTCTTTCTTTCTTTCTTCTTTCTTTCTCTTTCTTTCTTTCTTCTTTCTTTCTTTCTCTTTCTTTCTTTCTTTCTTTCTTTCTTTCTTTCTTTCTCTTTTTCTTTCTTTCTTTCTCTTCTTTCTTCTTTCTTCTTTCTTTTCTTTCCTTTTTTTCTTTCTTTCTTTCTTTCTTTCTCTTTCTTTTCTCTTCTTTTCTCCTTCTTTTCTCTTTTTCTTTCTTTTCTTCTTCCTTCATTCCTTTTTCTTCTTTTTATTCTCCTTTCTTCTGTTTTCTTTCATCTTTCTCTTTCTTCCTTCTTTATTTTTTCTTTCCTTTCTTGTTTTTTTCTTTACTTCTTTCTTTCTCTTTCTTTCTTTCTTTCTTTCTTTCTTTCCTTTTCTGGGATGGGAGGGGTCTAATCCTGGAACTTCCAAATGCAAGGCATATACTCTCACTTTCCTGCATCATTATACTAGAAATTTAGAGTGTATAATGGCTACTTTGTCTTACACATTCTCCCAAATAATAATTTTTTTACTAGGACTTTGTCTTGGTCAGTTTGGACTGTCTAGAAGATACCATATACTCGTTACCTTAAATAACAGAACTGACTATATCAAGGTGTGTTTGTGTGTATGTGTGTGTGTGCATTTATATAGTGCAGAGCATTCTGCCTCTGTTCCACAGAAGTTATACTATTCTAACATATAAGTAAATTCACTCAATCTTAACAGCTTCTAAGGCTGACTCATTCCAGCGCCAACTTTAAAGTCTATAGTTCAAAGTCTTAGATGGAGAAATAATACAGTAGGCTGAGTTTTTGCCTTGCATCCAGTTAACCCGAGTTAGATACCAAGCATATGTTTTCCCGAGTCCTACGAGGAGTGACCCCTGAATCCAGAATCAGGAGTAAGCCCTGAGCATGGCTGGGTGTGGCCCAAATAAATGAACACACAGCATCTGTAGCCCTGAACTTCTGCTTCAAGACTGTAGGAATTCTGGGGAAATGTTCCTGATTCTGGCAAGGACATAAATACTCTGGTATCTCCGCTGAATATTCATGCATGATAGGTGAATATCTATGAGAGAAGAACATCCCCCTTCACCAGTGCAAAATTCCCATCACCAATGTCCCAAAATCTCACTCCTCTCCACCCAATCCCCACCAGTACTCTAGACAGGCTTTCTACTTTCCTCATTCATTCACATTGTTAAGATAGTTCTCAGTGTAGTTATTTCTCTAACTTGCACTCACCATTCTTTGTGGTACGCTTCATATTGTGAGCTGGACCTTCCAGCCCTCCTCTCTTTGTCTCTGTGAATTATTGCAAAAATATCTTTTGGTAACTTTAAGGCCAAAAATATCTTTTGGTAACTTTAAGGCCCCAGGATCTATGTTAAGATTTTAGACACATTAATGCTGAATTTATATGCCGACAAAACAAACATATGATAATATACTATAAAACCATATTGAAATATTTTCAATGTTTGTAGAATAAAATAAATACTACTTAGTTTTCTACCATAAAAAATATATCTTTTATTTTTCTTAAAACCCATAGATAAGGGAGACTATTCTATGTCTATCTCTCTCCCTCTGACTTATTTCACTCACATAATAGATTCCATGTACATCCATGTATAGGAAAATCTCATGACTTCATCTCTCCTGATGTCCAGCCACTATCTAGCCCTGAAAATTTCACTTAACAAAGCCCACTCCTGTCATTGATGAAGTGCCTAGAAATTGGAAAACCTTTCAACTCTGACACACTTGCCCAATCTGTTTTCCCTTTCTTTCTCTCCTAATCTATATCTTCACTAATTATTTATCTTTTCTTTTTAATTAAAGTATATCTTAAGAGCTCAGACCCATCCTATGAGGGTCAGGCCTCCAACAACGTAAGAATAGATCTCTAATGTCTGTTGATATGTGTGCATGAGTTTGTATACAATGGACTCCTCTCTAATTGACAAACCTAACTGGTAAATAATCTATGCCTATAGTGTATATAGCCCTTTTTATATATTATCCCTCATCCCCCTTCAGAAATCCTTCTATCCTCTCATCCCCCAATCCTAATCCATTATATCCCCTTATTAAACCCTCTTTACCCTTAGTTCTTAACCCATTAGGTACCAAGAATGACATCCTGTCCCAATAAGTCACCACCCAGCTCCCAAAGCAAAAGGACACACTCTCAGTCCCATATCTCTAGCCCTGGCAAGAAACTACTAACAACACTTCTGCTGACTCATGTTATGTGGCCCTTCTTCTCACCTCCCCCCAATGTGGACTGATACATGCTACCAGATTCATCTCCAGAAGGACCCCCAGCTCAAGGACACTACCTGATCCCTTTCTGCTGCAAATCATTTATCAAACTCAACAAGACCAGGGTGTGTGATAAAAATGTGCCCAGGATTTCGCCCTCACAGGAATATCTCAAAAGACAATGTGGAAGCCTATATTTTCTTTATATGTTTAATACTGCTATATTCCCAAATGTAAGGTAGCCTCTTATTTAGTGAGCTTCTATGCAACTTTCCTATTTAATTTTCTATGCACCTACTGGACTGTCAGTGCTGTGAAATTTGGAGATGTGGAACTAAAATGATTCAATAGCCTGGCATCACAGCTGCTTTGTTTGTTTGCTGGAGGAAGTAAGAGAGGGTAGAACACTGGCATTGCAACAAAGCAGAGTTTCAACCTACCCTATCCTGAGAAAGTTCCAGAAATAGGAACTCACAGACCAGGCCTACCTTGTTTGGCTAGACTGTGGAGTCTCTCCCTTTGCTAATAATTTCTTCTAATTTTATGTATGTATTACTATTGATGTTCTTATAGTTTTAATAACATATTTAAAATTGTATTAAATTTGTGATCATGACACACAGTTTAGCACATCTTATCACTGTTATGAAAGAAAAAAATAGGGAAAAATCAAAGGAAGTAGGAATCAAATTTTCATTCTGATTCATCCTCTTACAATCATCCCATATTAATATTTGCAATTAGCTATTACAATTATCTATTCTAATCAGACTACCTTATTGGGCAACACCAGTTACAAATATAATTAAGGAGGGCTGGAGAGATGGCACAGCAGTTGCCTTGCACATGGCTGACCTAGGACAGACTGTGGTTCCATCCCCTGTCATCCCATATGGTCCCTCAAGCCAGGAGTAAATTCTGAGCACATGGTCAGGAGTAACCCCTGAACATCACTGGGTGTGGCCAAAAAACCCAAAAATAAAAAATAAAAATAAATATGTATATAATTAAGGAACAGAAATCATAAAATGTTCAGAAACCCAGACCACTGTAGAAAAGGTATAGTTGATGTGGGAGAAAAAAAAAGAGAAGCATAGAGTATTAAATGGAGCACAAAGTGGCAAGTAGAAGAGAAACACATATGGGTTGCTGTTCGAATCCAAGATATTGATTCTACAGCTGCTATCGTCTGCAGAAATATACCTGTGTGCACTGTTAAACAAGAACTTCCTCAAGAGTTTATCACTCAGATTAAAGGAATGACAAAGAACTTTACAAACAAGAGTTAAAGCAGTTAATCTCCACTAACCATATTTGCAAGAAATAATAAAGAGACTTTTATAAAGGGAAAAAAAGCCCCACTTGGGAGCTGAAAAATGCATTTAAAAAACATAAAATGTGGGAGATAAGGAAGGCAGTAATGTAAAGTACTTTAGAACAAATTAGAGATATATTTGAATTCAGTACAAAGTAGGCTTGTTATCTTAGAAACCCAGATGCAGAAAAATTCTGTGAAATGCTACTATTCTGAATTTAAAATGAACAATTATATCTCAGATATCTAAAGATAATACCACATTACCTGGACATGTAAGTGTTGGAACTTCTACTTGGAAATTCAATATAGAAATCTTTATTTCTTTAAGTATATTTTTGAAATAAGAAAATATTAAAAAAAACTATCAGTTTATCTAATCAAATAATATGAGTCCTTTTTTTTATCAATTTCTACACTATGACATTTAGAAGAATCAACATATGTTCAATGTTAGGAATTAATGATGAAATATACAAAAATCTGGTATAGAAGGTTTTGAGTGTGTGCAACTCCATAAGAAATCAAACTTTTGGGGTTTAACAATTACCTGTCTTGTCCATAAAAGTAACTAAATAATTGTCACATCTTATGATTAAATAGTTTTAAATATTAATTTTCTTTTTTTGGGGGGACATACCTGGTGACTCTCAGGGGTTACTCCTGGCTATGTGCTCAGAAATCGCTCCTGGCTTGTGGGACCGTATGAACACTGGGGGATCAAACTGCTGTCTATCCTAGGCTAGTGCAGGCAAGGCAGATGCCTTACCCTTTATGCCATGACCCCTAAATTTTAATTTTTTCTAATAAATGTTTCCCCAAATATTCTTTTCAAAAATATACAAAGATTAACAATATTATTTGCTAATCTAGGTCAGTTAATAAGTTAATAAGCCATAAGTTAATAAGCCAAGCATGGCCCACTTTCCTAAGTCTTATTAGTTGTCAGAGATAGCAAACATTGTTTTCTAAAATATTTTTAGCTAGCAGTATGGGTGACCTAATCTAAATCTATAAGATATCTTCATAAGAAGTTGTTTTCTTTTCTCATTCTCCTACAACTTGCGTCCCTTAAATAGTAAATTCACAATACATTTAAGATAATAGATGGAAGGAATGAAACCTATCAGGAGAAATAATTATGCAATTTAATGCTCAATCTACAGTCATAGGTATCTGCAAAAATTCAGTGACCTCCTTGAGAAAACTTCCCTGATATTTACTCAGTTCCACCAGGTGTCAAGAGAAGGGGGTGTGAAAAGATAGAAGAGAAGATATGGAGCTTGCTTTACAATGCCAGCCATATGGTCCTCCAAGTCCACCAGGAATAATCTCTAAATGTAGAGCCAGGAGTAAAACCCTGGGCATCACAGGATGTTGCATAAAAACAAACATATGAAGAGTTCATGAGCACATTCACGTTATCTTTAAAAATACTTTAAAAATCTTTAAAAATACTCATATCAGGACTAAAATCACAACCTAATCACTGATTTATCATATGAAATCAATCAGTAATTCTTTGATCTTAGGCTGTGATCATTGAATGTGTCTAAAGCATAGGACATTAATTGATGTATTATCTTAGTTACTTTATTTTTCACTTGCAATAAATATTAGGCAATATGTTTAAATTTGGGGGGGAGTGGTTTGGCTGTGCTCAGGGGTTACTCCTGGCTCATAAATGGCTCCTGGCTCAGGGGACTATATGGGATGTTAGGATTCAAACCACCATCCTTCTGCATGCAAGGCAAACTCCCTGATTCCATGCTATCACTCCGGCCCCATAAAAGTTTTAAAAAATATTCATCTTTAGCTTTTCATTCAACAAAATTAAACTCAACCTCTAGCTGCTATACAATCCAATGACACTTATTTAAAATATTTATTACTTTCTTGTGTTGTGTTAAGATCACATAAATTTATGCTGCTGGAAAAAGGGGGGTCTTTGGTCATTGTCTTATATATAAATCTTCACTGTTTTTCTAGCTTTTAGCAGTTCCTTGAAATAAACAGTCTTCATATTGTTTTCCTTGAGCAGCAAATACAGGAACCTATTAAGTTTGGAATGTCTATCATATCCTCTCTGGGATGAACATAGAACTACTATTTGATGCTTCCACCTTTCCAGCACACTAACCTGGTGACATTCAATTCTTCTGTTATTCCAAAACACACAGCTTTAGATCTACTCACTTCCAATTTGGAGCCATCCTTACCCATGACACTGGTGAAAAATGCCTGGGGAGGCCAGTACTGGTAAAGTGTTGAGAGGTTCTGCCAGCCCTTTGAATGCAATCATTAAACTATACCTGAATTCCATTTGGTTTATAGGGCCTCAGAACAAATTCCTGCCAGCTGGATTTCTGTATGTTATATATAATAAAGTGATGATCTTTGCAAAAAAAAAAAAAAAAAAAAAGCAAAGCTCAGAGCTTTTCTAAGAACTATTTCGGGTCCAGGCTTTTTATTACATTTGTTGCAGACAGAGAAGACCCTTGTGATAAAAATTAGAAAAGGTCCCAACCTAAAATCTAAATTATCCCAAAAGCACAGAGGCCTTTGAGATTCAAGAACGCATTGAGAAGAGTTGAGAATATTTGAGATGTAAAAAGCCAAGCTCAAAGCCTCAGGAGAGATAGCACAGCAATAGGGCTTTGCCTTGCAAGCGCCAACCCAGGACCAATGCCAATCCTGGCATCCCGTATAGTCCCCTGTGCCTGCCAGGAGCGTTTTATGAGCAGAGAGCCAGGAGTAACCCCTGAGCTCCACATGGTGTGGCCCCAAACACACGTATATGTGTGTGTATGTATATCTATATCTATATATATAATACATATATATGTATCAAAGACCATTAATGGTTCCAATCTCTACACCTTGATAATATGTAGCAAAAGACTTTTGAGAGTAGTTTGGAAAACCCTTATAAAAACTAATTTTTCAAATAAAATGTTACCATATTTTCCACATATGAGTTTTGAACCCATGAAAAACTTTTTAGAAGTCGGGGTCATCTTATATGCTGGTATACAGCATGCTGAAAGTTACTCCATCTTCAGGGATGAGTGATCCTCCCCCCTTTTACTCCCTCATCCCATTCAGCTGTCAGGCATCATCTTTCAGTCCTCTGCTTGACCTGATTCATCTTTCAAGGCACACAGAGGAGCTGAGTTACCGGGAGCCGCATCTCATTCAGCTGCTGGGTATGTGGCTTTCCAGTGCTCTGTCTATGGGACAAGGAGGAGGTGCTCTGTCTCCCTCTAGCTGTCCTATTAATCACTACACCCCAGCCAGCTGCTCTTGGAGGAGCCCCCTCTCCCTGCTCTCAATGTAGATACAATTAAAAAAAATCACAGTCACTCACTACAAATGACACATGTAAAATGATTGTTGGCACTCCAAAGTCTAGCTTTATTAAATATATACTGTTAACCTTTGAGGGTTCTACCCTTTTTCTCTTACGTTTTTTAATTTCCATTTGGTGTGTATTAAAAAAGAAGTAGTCTTATATGTCGAATATAGCCCAAACCCTATATTTAACAGGAAAAGTAAAGGGTCGCCTTATACACCCAGTTGTCTTATATCCTGTAAAATACAGTATATGCTTCTCTTCTTAGAAGGTCGGAGTTGTCCTCCATGTTTCTGCTTAGGGTCACCATATCTTGTAAGTGTTTTGACAAAATCTCCACTTCTCCATTTAAGTTGATACTTGAATTTCTCTCCTCTCATTTCTCAAATAACTTTATTCATTATTTATGTCCTTCCAAAATATTTTTCTGTGAGGAATGTAATCATATAGAAATGACAGACCTCAGTCGCTGACCTGGGCAGAGGACCAAGACTGTTTGGCTTGCTCTTCAAGCCGATGTCCCTCCTTGAACACATATTTTATATTGCTATCTTGTCTTTATGTCTCTTTGCTTGCTTATTTACACTCTGGAGAAACCTACTTACTCTCTTAAACACATATTTTCCCTCTTTCTATCCTCTCAAATTATCCTAAGCAATTTTTGTTCAATAAAACTACTTTGCTTCCAAAAAAAAAAAGCACAAATTCCTTACACCAGCTTATGTTCCAAGAATCCCCCAGAAACTGGTGATGGGTACAAGTTTTTTCACCATGTAGATCATGTGGACTTAGCCTGATGACTACCAAGAGAAACTTGTAGGATACTAGCACCCTATCATGAACCATGTAGTTGTTCATGGCAGACTTTACTAGTCCTAATTTTCCCACACATTTTCTGAGGTGAATGAAATTGCTCTAGCAGGACTGAAATTCCTCCTGTCAAGGTATATTCCTCTCTTCACTTTATATAAGTAACCTAAAATAACTTCATTACAGAAAATAACTTAAGAAGACAATGGAAAGAAAATTTTATTAAAGATTTAGTATGTATTCCAATGGAGACATGCAAGAAAATTCAAAGTCCTGGGGAGAATGAGATCTAGGTATTTTAAAGAACTTCTCTAAGCATGGGGCTATAAATTTATCCAAAGAAAACTGGCCCCTTGACACAGATTTCTAGACTTTGGACTCTCCACATATATTTTTAATACCATGGATAGCATTTTTGGGTCTGTAGTATTATGCATGAAATGCATACTAGGAGAATTCATATTATAATAATTTAATTAAAACTGTATTACAATGAGTAAAACATCAGATTGTAAACACATTTTCTTCCATTTTGAGTCTCCCATTTCCAATCAATTTACCCACCAGATTTATGTGTTTTTTTTTATGGCTAGAAAGTGTGTCAGAGATATCAAAGTACAGAGTCAGATGATCAAAGGGAAACGTCCTAAATTTCTTAGTCTGACTTACTTCTTCCATTTAAAGATGTTCAATACAAAATTGTTTTACTAGACATAAATGCTTATATAATATCAGTAATATTTCAACATTACCCTAGTTTACTCTCTAAAAGTGTGCCTGATACAGCTACAAAGAGATAAGTTGTTGTCTATCACATAAAAGAAAAAAGCTATGAATGACCTAAACTATATTTTTCATCCAGTTTCAATAGTCTCTCCTATTCTTGAGATCAGAGAAATATTTTGTTAGTGTTTATATTCTTGGTACCTAGTAAAAAGACTGGCAGGTAGTGCTAAAAATAAATGTATATGATGATTGATTAAGTGAGTAAAAAATAAATGAATGATGACAAAACACTACTGAGATTCTAAACTTAGAGGTTTTTCTCTTAAGAAGTTATTATTATGTCCCATGGACTTCCATCCCTTGGAGTACAGTACTTAGAGCTTTATGAGGAAGCCTTAGGCCTCTTTTTTTAACTTAAAATCTGGAACAGCCAGCACAGATGACATGAAACAGGTGTTATCATTCACAAAATAAGACCCTTAAGTTATTAATGGATTTTTCAGAAATTTCAAAATATCTTCACTCAAAAGATAAGATCAGACACTGAAGAACTAGCAAATCATACATAATTAATAACCATAGTAAATAATTTAGGCTTTGTGAACCTTAAGATCTCCTTCAAAACCATTCGACTCTGCACTATAGCACAGAATCAATCTTATATATGTATATATAAGCTTGGCTGAGTTCCAATAAAAGGAGTATTATAAAAATGAACAGTGGTCAGATTTGTTCCATAGATTATAGTTTGTTCAGCTCCTGCTCTAAAGCATTTTTATAATATTAGCCATTGGATAAAGAAAAGTAAGACATCTGGACAATTTTCTCTTGTATGACAAAAATATTATGCTTTTTATGGACTGTGGAACTGCCTAGAAAAGTTATCTTAAAAGCTTACTATAAAATAGTAAGGGAATGCAGGGAACTGAAGTTAGTTCCTCTATCTTGAAAGTCAAAGAAATGCTATACAAACAAAACCTTGTGGCTCTGGTAGAATGCGATGGCAACAGCAATCTCTCCTTGGTAGGAGTCTCCCTGGGAATTACCCTGAGACAACACGAATCTCCTGAAAACAAGTTGGAAAGTATAGATTTAAATGGGAATAGATCAATAATCTAGTCGAAGATCAGTTGATAAGCAGTCTCTTCCAATCTTTTTTTAAATGGGAGTGGGAAATGGTTCAGATAACAGAGGAGGACAAGAATGATGAAATCTGGAGTTAATGTAAAAAATGGTCTCTAACAGTCAATAAAAGCCACTGAACCGAATCTCTCTATAGCCCTATGTACTCACCTACTCACTGCTCAAAACCTATCTTGGGAAAAGAGAACACATAAGTAGAAAAAAAAATTCAGAAATATTTCATAGATTTAATAGAGTTACTAGTGCATAATGAAAATAATCTTTCAATTATAATTAAATATTCTACCTTAAAGGAAATAAGGAAAGCTTCTGGAACTGAGTTGCTTTGAGTTATAGGAAGAATAAGACTTACATGTTTCTCTATTACTGAAAAAATATAAAGTTATGCTTGTACAGATATGCTTTCTCAGCAACATCCCTGGAAGAAGAGTCTAATGTCCTTGCCAAACCCTCAAATGCCACTATAAATTTGACATCAAAAGAATTTAGTCACTAAATATTCAAGGAATAATTTACTTTTGGAGTTACAAATCCATCCATGTAATCTGCTAACACCTATGGAATGGATACTATGATGAGACTTTCAGAATAAGAAATCAAGGAATAGAGCAGTAAAGTTAAAAATACTTCCCAAAGTCAAAGAGTTAGTGAGTAACAAAGTTAGGAATCCATCCAAAAGTCATTTATTCAAAGGAGATGCCATTAAATACCACTAACATATTTAATCCTACTGGGATGAATCCAAAAAAGATCTCCCTCTGCTTTTTTCCAGTTCTTTATAGTGCTCAGAATAGTAGCTGTATATTAACTGGCATTTCTCCTGGGGTTCCTGAATTCAGATAGACACGCAGAAGCACTTGGGCACACAAATAGCCATGAATTTCTCCTCCCGAGGCCAAAGCAAGTGTTTCGTGGTGAGTCAAGTCCTAGAAGCATACTTTGTTAGCATTCAGGCTGAGTAAATTGCAAAGTTATAATGACAACTCTAAGTTTTTATATAACATATCTCTCTCCTTAAGAATCAATGGCAATAAGAAATGCTAAGAAAAAAAGAAATAACCCAAGAAAATATGCAAAAAGAAAGTGAGTCTTAAATTTTCCCAAAAGACTCCAAGCAAAAAGCATGCTAGAGACCGATATTGAAGAGTACTTACTTATCCTATCTTATTACTTCATATATAGTTATCCCTCAGAAATTAAAATAACCACTTCCTCAAATTAAGTGATGCACTGAAAAGGGGTATAAATTATGGGGATTATAGCTGTTCTTATAGCTTAAGTATGTTTAGTGATACTCAATACATAGAATAAAATTTCAGGGATTCATAAATTCCCAGGAAGACTTTGTCCTCTACCTAAACCAATACTGTCACTGCTCTAACTTCACAAGCTACCACCAATAACTCTATT
The DNA here is from genome assembly GCF_024139225.1 of Suncus etruscus. Lineage (NCBI taxonomy): Eukaryota > Metazoa > Chordata > Mammalia > Eulipotyphla > Soricidae > Suncus > Suncus etruscus. The sequence continues at coordinate 155,532,894 of NC_064849.1, read as the reverse complement.
ATAGTTTTATACCAGTTGCCTCTGGCTCCATCTGAAACCAAAGTCAACTCAAATTCTACTTGGGTTAAGTCTAAAATTGTTTCATGAGTCTTAAATTTTCTTTTAGTAGGAACTTGAGTATAGTAAAGCCAGACTACGAGGGGCTCCGAAGTGAGGGTTTTTTTATCCTCTCTTAGGATATAAGTCACAAAAAAAGTGATATCTGGCAAGAACTGTTTCTTCTCAAAGAAGTTTTACACAAGTGAAAGGACAGAAAAGGGCACAGAATTCAACAACTCTATGAAACTGGCATACATAAAAAATAACAACAGCAAATGTTGGTAAAAATAAAAAATATATGCAGGTAAAGGAGATCCTCATTTACTGCACATGGGAATTGAGCTAGCCTTTTTGAAAAACAATATGGTTGAACCAGAGAGATAGCACAGCAGTAGGGCATTTGCCTTGCAAGCGCAGCCTAGGACCAATGGTAGTTCAAATCCTGGCATACCATATGCCTGTGCCTGCCAGGAGCGATATCTGAGCAGAGCCAGGAAGAACCTCTGAGCATCGCTGAGTATGGCCCAAAAACAAAACCAAAAACGAAAAAGAAAAACAATATGGACATACCTCAAGAAACTAGAAATTGAGCTTCCATGAGACCCAGAAAAAAAATTTTTTTACATACATTGCCAACTACAATTTTAATTCATAAACTAAATTTAACTTTATGGGATTGAAAGAAATATCCTTGATATTATGTTATCTTAAGGTATTTTTGTGTTACCTAAAATTATCTTGTAAATAGATACAATTTTGTGTTTACAATGTATTTCAAAATCCAAAACTTTTTAAAAGCTTAGAGTGAGTTTCTGACCTTTGGCTTGGCGTTTGGGCGTGCCCCTCCCCCCAGAGACCCCTGCGGGCCGGTTGGGGAGGCCTGAGTGAGTTTCTGACCTTTGGCTCAGCGTTTGGGCCTGCCCCTCCCCCCAGAGACCCCTGCGGGCCGGCTGGGGAGGCCTGAGTGAGTTTCTGGCCTTTGGCTTGGTGTTTGGGCGTGCCCCTCCCCCCAGAGACCCCTGCGGGCCGGCTGGGGAGGCCTGAGTGAGTTTCTGACCTTTGGCTCAGCGTTTGGGCCTGCCCCTCCCCCCAGAGACCCCTGTGGGCTGGCTGGGGAGGCCTGAGTGAGTTTCTGTCCTGTTGCTCGGCATTTGGGCCGGCCCATCCCCCCAGGGTGGCACCTAGAAAGGCAAGTTGAGTAACCCGAATAGACGGGGGAGATAGGGAGATAGGGCCAGCCATCTGGACTTGCAGGTGACCTAGAGCAGTCCACCCCCCCTGGACCCTGGAGTGAACCAGGGACTCTTGAAGGGCGTGGACAGAGCCTGCAGGGTCGAACTGAGGGAACTCATTCAAGGGAGGCTTGGAGGGGGTGGAGCTCCATTGAATCCCAGAGAAAGGAGGGTGGATTGAGAGCTAGGCTCAATAGCGCCAGTAGACATTGTGGCCAGGAGTGGAACTGTACCGCTGACAGAAATAAGGAGCAGAAAAGGGACAAGACCAACTGCAGGAAGGCTGAACTCTAGGTAGCAAAGGGGAGGAGAAAGGGCTAGGTTCAACAAACTCACCCAACAGCCCCTCTAGAAACACCTTCAGGAAGGAGACCAAAGCAGGCCGAAATTAGAAGCCACAGCACTCCAAAACACACCATTAAATACAAAAAATTATGCATAAATCAAGGAGATCTCTTATAACTGAAGACACCATGACAAGCCCTATCAAGTTTCCAAGTCCACCAAAACGCACAGATCCAGGGGAAGAAGACCTAAAAGTGGTCATGAGGAAGGAAATGCAAGAATTACTAAAACAAATGAAAGAAACCCTAGCAACCGAGTATAAGAAATCCATAGACGAATGAATCAGCCAAATTAAAGAAGAAATGTCAAAGAACGTGAGAGATATCATAAAAAAAGAAGTGAAGGATTTAAAAGACAAAGTAGCAAGCCTTAAGAGTAGAAACACAGAGTTGGAGAAGCACATCAAAGAACTCGAAGGAAAACTGCAATCAAAAAATGATAAAGAAACCAAAAAAGAAATAAAAGGCAAAGCACTGGAAGGAAAAATCCAATATCTAATCAACAAGGACAAAAGAAACAATCTAAGAATTGTGGGTATACCAGAAGGGGAGGAAATAGGGAAGGGGGTAGAACAGGTAGTCGGGGAGATAATAACAGAGAACTTTCCCACCCTCTGGAAAGACAATTCAGGACAAATCCAAGAAGTCAAGAGAGTCCCTAATAAAGTAGACCCCAATAAACCCACACCAAGACACATAATAATCCAAATGGCAAAAAACAAAGAGAAAGAGGAACTCCTGAAAGCAATAAGGGAGAAAAAAAACCTCAAGTACAAAGGAAAGGACATAAGAATCAAACCAGATCTCCCATTTGAAATAATTCAAGCAAGAAGACAGTGGAATGACATATTTAAACGACTGAATGAAAGAAATTTCCAACCCAGGGTCCAATACCCAGCAAAACTATCATTCATATGGGAGGGCAGACTAAAAACATTCTCAAACATGAATGAACTTGAACTATTTGTGCAAACTAAGCCGATCCTAAGCGACTTACTCAGAGAAGAATTACACAATCCAAACCCCCGATTGTAACAACAACCACTCCACACAATACAACTGTACAACAGTCCTCTCTATCAATAATTTCCCTAAATGTAAACGGACTAAACTCTCCAATTAAAAGACACATAGTAGAGAACTGGGTTAGGAAAAATAAACCGGACTTCTGCTGTCTGCAAGAAACACACCTACAGTTACAGGATAAGCACAGGCTTAGAATAAAAGGATGGAAAGTAATTATTCAGGCCAATGGAAAACAAAAAAGAGCAGGGACAGCCATTCTTATATCAGACCAAATTGTATTCAACCTCAAGAAAGTGATCAGAGACAAAGAGAGTCACTACTTACTGATCAGGGGAACATTAGATCAAGATACACTAACCCTGGTCAATATCTATGCACCTAATGTAGAGTCACCAAAATATGTGAGGCAACTACTGGCAAACCTGGAGAAACACATGAAGGGAATTGTGATAATAGTAGGGGACCTCAATACTCCATTATCACCACTGGACAGATCCTCCAAACAGAAAAATAGCAAAGAAATAAGAGGTCTAAATGAAAAATTAGAAGATTTAGGGTTAATAGACTTATATAGAGCCCTCCATCCCCAGAAAGTAGAATATACATTTTTCTCAAACCCACATGGAACCTTCTCCAGAATAGACCATGTCTTAGGATACAAAGCCAACTTATATAAGACCACAAAGGTAAGGATCATTAGAAGTACCCTTTCAGATCACTATGCAACAGAGCTTATAATTGATGTCAAGAAGAAGCAATGGAGGAAAACTAATACCTGGAGATTAAACAACATGCTGCTTAACAGCAGCTGGATCAAAGAACAACTCAAGGAAGAAATAAAAAGATTCCTTGAGACGAATGACAATGAAGAGACAACATGTCAAAATTTATGGGACACAGAAAAAGCAGTAATTAGGGGGAAACTCATAGCAATACAGGCTTATGTCAAGAAACAGGAAAATAACAAAACCAACAGTTTAAAAGATCACCTCAAAGAATTGGAACAACAGCAACAGAGAAATCCAACCACAACCAGAAGGCAAGAAATAATAAAAACCAGAGCAGAAATAAACAACATAGAAACTAAGAAAACAATACAAAAAAATCAATGAGACAAGGAGTTGGTTTTTCGAAAAAATAAACAAGATAGATAAACCATTGGCAAAACTCACCAAAAAAAGAGGGAAAACACCCAAATCACTAGGATCACGAATGAAAGGGGAGAGATTACAACAGAACCCCAAGAAATACAACATATCATGAGATCATATTATGAACAACTTTATTCAACTAGGCTAGAGAACCCACTAGAAATCGATAGATTCTTGGACAAACACCCTCTTCCAAGACTGGAAAAGGAAGATCTAGAAAGTTTAAACAGTCCAATCACTTCAGAGGAAATTGAAGATGTAATTAAAAAACTTCCTAAGAACAAATGTCCAGGTCCAGATGGATTTACAGGTGAATTCTATCAAACATTTCAAGAAGACTTATTACCACTGTTCCATAGGCTTTTCCAAACCATAGAAAAAAACAGGAATCCTACCCAACTCCTTTTATGAGGCTAATATCACACTCATTCCCAAAGAAGGCAAAGACACCACCAAAAAAGAAAACTACAGACCAATCTCACTATTGAACATAGATGCAAAGATACTCAACAAAATCTTAGCAAACCGAATCCAACACTTCATCAAAAAGATCATACATCATGATCAAGTGGGATTCATACCAGGAATGCAAGGTTGTTTCAACATACGCAAATCAATAAACATGATACATCACATCAACAACATGAAAGACAAAAACCACATGATCATATCAATCGATGCCGAGAAGGCGTTTGACAAAATCCAACATCCTTTTATGTTAAAGACACTCAGCAAAATAGGGTTAGAAGGCACCTTCCTTAAGATAATTACACCTATTTATGAAACGCCTACAGCCAACATTATACTTAATGGCGAGAAACTAGAAGCATTCCCACTAAGGTCAGGAACTAGACAAGGCTGTCCACTCTCTCCACTCTTATTCAATATAACCTTAGAAGTCCTAGCAATAGCAATCTGACAAGAGAAGGGAATCAAAGGAATTCAAGTAGGGAAAGAGGAACACAAGCTAGCTCTATTTGCTGACGATATGATGATATACATCAAAAACCCTAAAGAGTCCACAGAATAATTTCTAGAAACAATCGACCAATACAGCAAAGTGGCTGGATACAAAGTCAATACACAAAAGACAGTAGCGTTTTTATATACAGTGAAGTTGAGGAGAGAGAGATTAAAAATACAATCCCATTTAAGATAGTATCAAAAAATATCAAATATCTAGGAATCAACCTTACAAGAGAAGTGAAAGACCTATACCAGGGAAACTTCAAAACACTTCAGAAAGAAATTGAAGACGATCTAAAGAAATGGAAGAACATCCCATCCTCATGGATAGGTAGAATTATCATAGTCAAAATGACTATCTTACCCAAAATGCTATATAGATTTAATGCAATCCCTATCCAAATCCAGGCACAATTCTTTAAGGAAATAGAACAATCAATTACAAAATTTATCTGGAACCACAAAAGACCCAGGATAGCCAAACACATACTGAAAAATGAGAAGTTGGGAGGAATCTCCTTACCTAACTTGAAACTATACTATAATGCCATAGTAATTAAAACAGCATGGTACTGGAACAGAGACAGGACCTCAGACCAGTGGATCAGAACAGAATTCCCAGACATAAACCCTCAGATATACAGCCAACTAATATTTGATAAAAGAGGCAAGAACCTGAAATGGAACAAAGAAAGCCTATTCAACAAATGGCGTTGGTACAACTGGAAACTCACATGTACGAAAGTGAAAATCGACCCATATCTCATTCCTTATACAAAAGTCAACTCAAAATGGTTCAAAGACCTGGAAATTAGACCTGAATCTATAAAGTTTATCGAGAATAAATAGGCAGAACACTTGAAGACCTTTATATCAAAAGGGTCTTTGAGAATGGAGCACCAATGGCAAGAACGTTAGCATCAAATATAAACAAATGGGACTACATCAAACTAAAAAGCTTCTGCATGGCAAAAGAAACCCTACTTAACGCAAGAAGACAGCTAACAGAATGGGAAAAAATCTTTTCACTTGATATATCAGATAAAGGGCTGATATCTAGAACATACAAAGCACTCAGAAAGCTGAGCCCCTCAAAACCAAATAAAGCCATAAAAAAATGGGGAGATGAAATGAATAGACACTTCTCTGAGGAAGACAGAAGGATGGCCAACAAACACATGAAAACATGCTCACCTTCACTCATCATCAGGGAGATCCAAATCAAGACAACAATGAGATACCACCTCACACCAGTGAGGTTGGCTCACATCAAAAATAATGGAAACAACTTTTGTTGGCGAGGATGTGGTATGAAAGGAACTCTCATCCACTGCTGGTGGGAATGCCCCCTAGTCCAACATCTATGGAGAAAAGTCTGGAGAGTGCTCAAAGAACTCAGATATTGAGCTGCCATTTGACCCAGCAATTGCTCTCCTAGGCATATAACCCCCCAAGATGGAAGGGAAATTCATTCCAAAATTCGTAAGCACCCCACTATTTATTGCAGCAATCAGTAAAATTAGCCAAATCTTGGAAACCAACCTCGATGTCCAACAACAGATGAATGGATCATTAAGGATTGTGGTATATATATTACAATGGAATATTACATGTCAGTTAGAAATGATACAATCACAGACTTTGCAGCAACGTGGATGGACCTAGATCATGTTATGTTAAACGAAGTAAGTCAGAAGACAAAAAGAAAAATACAGAATGGGTAGCACTATTCTGAAACACCTAGAACACATTTTATACACAACTAATACTTAAGAATCAAATAACAGGGTTTAACATGGTAGAAACTCCGAACACTGTAATAGTCAACATATACGTGGGAGCAGTGTCCAAAATACATGAAAAAGGAATAATGCATAATTTTGATTACAGAATATGCCATAAAGAAAACAATAACAACAGAAACGGCAGCATAGAGAGAACAGGTAGGTAATCAGACTTCTACAACAAAGGCCCACAATAATCCCTTGCAGTTCGTATACAGGAACACAAGTATAGAACACCAAGGGAAATCACGGACTGCAATGGCAACATACCATAACACTACCTTTTAATGCCTTTATCTTACTATATTTTAACTAACCTCTCAGCTTTTCTGTCCACAGGCGCCCTTGGATACAAAGGACGGACAAACTAAGGTGGCAATTCGGGATACCACACGGGATACCATACCTTGCATGCACTACGAGATGGCCACGAGTAAACTCTTTAACATACACTTTATCTCTATGTAATACCTCCATTTAGGAATTGAAGCACGTGATCATTCAGATCATTGAAGCAGTACCTGAGATGTACAGACTTAAACCACAGGCTCGATTCTTCGAACACTTTTAATTAAACCAGCATTCCCTTGCTAGTCTCTCCTCTCTTCTTACTACTTTTCTTTTCTTTTTTTTCTTTCTATTCTGCTTATTACTTTTTTTCTCTTTCTCTTCCCCTTTTCTCTCTAAGGTATTTTTTTTCTCTTCCTTCATACCCTTCCCATATACCTTCCCCTTTCTCCCCTCCGGAAATCCAACTATCCCTTTACCCCTCAATCCCATCCAGATTTTCCACCATATTAAAATTTTTCACCCTCAGTCCTTATTCTATTAGGCATCAAGATCGACCTCCTACTCAACGAACCAGTACTCTGCACCCAGGCGAGGGGACACCCAGATAAACCCACACCTTGTCTCCTGAAAGAAAAGACAGCCAACTCCCATGTGGACTCATGCTGCGAGGCCCTCCCTACTAACTCTCCCTAACGCGGACTGTTCCTTGAAACTGGGCCTAGCTCCAAAAGTATCCCAATTGCAAGAACTCTTCCAAGACCTCCCTGCCGCAAATTTTAATAATCTGAAAAAATTGTAATCAAATTCTTGTTGTTGATTTTTCCTTTCAGTTCATGATTGCCCCCAATTTAACGTTTTTTTGCCTGTTTCACTAGTTTATCTCCCCCATTGTTTTACATTTGTTTCTTTAGTCCTAGTACCACTGTGTTTTGGTTGTTTTAATGCCTAAATTGACTGTTAGATCAAAAATTGCCTTATTACCACTTAAATATAATCTTGTGTCTCTCCCCGCTGCAGTACAAAAATCAAACACTGCCATCACCCTAGCCTTATTAAAAGGCCTAGGTGTTATTGGTGTAAACACAAATATTTATTCATTGGTTCATACTCTAGAATCTGCTAATGCCTTATAACTGTGGCTAAAAATGTTTTACAAACTTAAAGATAGTTTACACTACTGTTGATTTCCTAGCAAAGAGTGCAGAATAAACCGCCGTGGTTCAAAATTAACATTTTTTTGAGGGAGGGGGGAATTTGTGTCATCCTTAGAGTAAAATGTTGCTTTTATAATAAATTCGGCTTAGCTAAGATAGCATTCAACACATAGAGGATAATTTAGTAAATAGACAAAAAGATATAGAGCAGAGTAGAGAGCTGGTTTTCCTACCACTCCAAGCCATGGATTAACAACAGTGCTCCCAGCCTTTTTGGGGCCCTCATTGGCTTTATGTTGCTTAGTTCTCCTTTGGTCCTTGGGCTTCGCAAAACTCACCACCTTCGTAAAGAATCAAGTTGGATGAAGCAACCAGAAAGGACTCACAGGTTCTGTACCCACAACTATGCACCTCAGAAGACCAGCTGACACCTGACATCTCCCCTCCTGCCAACTCCCGCCACTTAAGTTTGAAGTTATCGAGGAGCTGGCGCATAGACCTCAATCTGTGCCTTGCCAAGCTTTGGAAACGACTGAATCAAGGGTAGCAGATGTGGTGACTGAAGCCCCACACCTCTTCACCCAGTGTGGCCAGTCCACCGAGGCACGTCTGTCCCCTTCTATATTGTATACTAAGGCAAGGGGGAGATGTGTGGAGATCGAGCACCCCACATATCAAAGGAACTCTGAGATGAATTTTCCACCGCCTGTCTGATTCAAGCCCAAAAGTTTGCATAGCCCTGAAACCAACAGAAAACTCTGCAAATAAAGTTAGCTCAGCACAAAGAATCTGCGTGTAACCAGATGCCTTAACCTTTCCATGGAACACTGTTTTTGTAACTGCTCTCAAGTATGTAGTTATTGATATGTTTTGTAAAGTTTAAATTATGATCCTTATTGCTTGCACAAAGATAGATCTAAATGGAAAATAGGCTAAACAAATAATTGTATTTGCGTAAATATCATTTAGCTATTTGTTTAAGAATTTGCTTCCCCTCCCCCATCATGCCAGGTTCCTCTTTATCCTTCCCGCCATCAAAATGTGTTTAGCTCCCATTGGTTAAAATTGTTGTACTTGTACAAATGCTGATTGGTTTATGTTTCAATCCTATTTACTAAAATAGGCCCTGGATTGAGCTATTATGAAAGGGCCCTTGGGCTACTGTGAAGGTTAGAAGCGCTCAGGCCATGGGGGTACTGTTGGAAAGTTGTGTGCAGAAATAATGTTAACCGTATATTAACTTCTGATCTTCAATAAAAATAAGCTATTATAAAAAAAAAGGAAAAGAAAAAAATATATATGTACATACACATATATATGTATATATATATATATATGTGTGTGTGTATATATACTTATACAGAGAGAAAAGAAAATATCTCACTCAGATGCAGCAAGGCAGGAGGAAATTAGGGAAAGTGGTGGCAGAATACATACACTGGTGAATGGTGTTGTGCATTGTATAACTGAAATTCAATCATGCATACTTTGCAACTGTAAAAAAATTACTCCTGACTGTATTGTGAACAACCTGTATAGATGGTCCTTTAAATAAAGCAATTTAAAATGTCAAAAAAAAAAGAAATAGAAAACTTATTCTATTTCAAGAAAAAATTAAAATTTATATTCACATAACTACAAAAATAAGGTCCAAATATGAATCAATTCCTATTTATATTCATAACATACACCTATATATCATGGTTTCTAGTGCTATTTAGGTATGCTACATAAACACATGAATCTTCTAAACTAGTTATATGAATTTTAAAGCTGAAGTTATAAATTTTTTTTTGGTTTTTGGGTCAAACCTGGTGGTATTCAGGAGTTACTCCTGGCAGGCACAGGGAACCATATGGGATGCTGGGATTCAAACTGGGGTCCTTCCTGTGTTGGCAGTATGCAAGGCAAAAGCCTTACCGCTCCAATGTAGTTATCATTCTTGAGTTAGATTCAAGGTGAAACCATAAAAAATATAGATTCTGTAAAAAAAAAAAAAAAAAAAAAAAAAAAGCTTAATTTCATCTCTTCATGCATGATCTGTTTACATCATTAAAATGCATGAGATAGTCTTAGAATATTCTTGGCAATTTCGTACATTCTAAGTTACTTGTTATTAAGGATCAAAGGGTAAATATTTTTTTCTTTTTTTTTCTTTTTTTTTTTTAACCAAAGAACATTAAGAAAAACAAAATTGAACCCATGTACAATACAATTAATTTGTCCCTCAAATCCCCAGTTGTATTACATACTATTTCTTAGCAGCACACAATATAATCCAAAGAGATTAGATTTATGTAACTCCTTAAACATTGAGGGCAAAGTACATTTATCTAGTTCCATGCATATGCTTACTAGTTTAAGTTAACCTCAAAAGTTTTAGTGGGTTGTTTTTCTTAAGGATTGGAGTCAAGGGAAAATAGTAAAAAATGGTGTTAGAGTGGCATTTGTTTGCATAGGCCCACCAAAATATAAGGGACATGGAAAGAAAAATTATGGTCTAAATACAAGGAAACCCTACCCCTGAAGTTTCCTGGCACAGGACTGACTCTAGGCTCCAGGCAAACTAGTTTGTCCAATCCAAGTCATAGTCTGTAGTGGCAATACACCTCCATTCCTCACATAGTCCTCTGTTGTTGGTATCATGTTTCTGTATTAAAGATCCTGAGTCTGCATATCCCATATTGCAGTCAGGATGGTGCCAGAGCATCCTCTCGTTTCACCTCACACTTAAGGGGCACTAGAGAGAACCATGTCCTGTAATTTTTAAAATGTATTTAAAAAACAAAAACAAAATTACCCACACACACACACACACACACACACACAATATCTGCACTTCTATATTAATTGAAGCACTATTCACACTAGCCAGATTCTGGAAACAATTCAAGTGCCCAAGAAATGTATTATAATAAAGCAAAAAGTCAATTCACTTAAAATTAAAAATTCTTGCACCAGGGCAGAAAGTCCTAGAAGGTACTGTACAGGTGCCAAAAGAAGCAAATACAGCTTTTGAAACCAACATTAGTCAAAGGTCTGTGCTACTCCTAGTTAAGATTCACCTGAAAGATACTACACTTCCTGTTATGGGAAACAGAGTCTCAGTTTCTTCTGTAACTATCTCAAGCTTTTCATGGACGTTGGCAATGATCTATGAGGAGTATCTCTTCAACCTCTATAAAGGTCAATGAAACTCAAGAGTCTTCGAGGATATAAGGGATTGAAGACAACTGTAGCATGTATTTGATTTGAAAATGCTGGAGTTTGGCAGACACAAAATTCACCACTCGCTTAAAGAGAAAAAGGTCAGGGATTAGCAAATCATGTTTCTCATGATTGCGTAATGCCACATAAATTTCTTTCCAAAGAGCAATAAGACTTTTTTCCCTTTATTTAAACATCTTGATTACATATATGATTGTGATTAGGTTTCAGTCATGTAAGGAACACCCCCTTCACCAGTGCAACATTCCCACCACCAATGTCCCAAATCTTCCTCCATCACACCCTACCCCCACCTGTACTCCAGACAGGCTTTCCAGTTCTCTCATTCATTCACATGATGATGGCAGTTCTCTATGTAGTTATTTCTATAACTGCACTCACCACTATTTCTGGCGAGCTTCATGAAGTAAGCTAGAAGTTCCAGCCCTCCTCTCATTGTCTCTGAGGATTGTTGCAAAACTGACTTTTATTGTTCTTAAAACCCATAGATGAGTGAGTCTGTTCCTGCGTCTCTCTCTCCCTCTGACTTATTTCCCTCAGCATGATAGATCCATGTACATCCATGTATAGGAAAATTTCATGACTTCATCTCTCCTGACGGCTGCATAATATGCCATTGTGTATATGAACCAGAGTTTCTTTAGCCATTCCTCTGTTGAAGGGCATCTCGATTGTTTCCAGAGCCTGGCTATTATGAATAGTGCTGCAATGAATATAGGTGTGAAGAAGGGGTTTTTGTCTTGTATTATGTGTTCTTAGGGTATATCCCTAGGAGTGGAAATAGCTGGGTTGATGGAGCTCAATTTCCAAATTTTGGTGGAATTTCCATATCACATTTCCATAGAGGTTGGACTAGACGGCATTCCCACCAGCAGTGGATAAGAGTTAATTTCTCTAACATCCCCACCAGCAACTGATTGTTCTCATTCTTTGTGATGTATGCAAAAATCTCTGTGGTGTGAGATGGTATCTCATCGTTGTTTTTATTTGCAACTCCCTGATGAATAGTGACGAGGAGCATTTTTTCATGTGCCTTTTGGCCATTTACATTTCTCTTTTATCAAAAGCGTCTATTCATTTCTTCTCCCCACTTTTTGATGGGATTATATGTTTTTTTTCTTGTAAAGTCTTTCAGTGCCCTGTATATTTTTGCTAGTGGCCCCTTATCTGATGGGCGTTGGGTGAATAGTTTCCTCCACTCGGTGGGTAGCTCTTGTATCCTGAGCACTATTTCTTTTGAGGTGCAGAAGCTTCTCAGCTTAATGTATTCTCATCTTTTGATCTCTGGTTCCACTTGTTTGGAAAGTGCAGTTTCCTCCTTGAAGATGCCTTTAGTCTCAATGTCATGGAGTGTTTTATGGACTTCTTGTTCTAAATACCTTATGGTATCAGATCTGATATTAAGGTCTTTAATCCATTTGGATTTTACCTTCGTACATGATGTAACTGGGGGAGGGGTCTATGTTGGCATTTTTGCAAGTGGCTAACCAGTTCTTCCAGCACCACTTGTTGAAGACGTTTTCCCTGCTCCACTTAGGATTTCTTGCTTCTTTGTCAAAAATTAGGTAATTGTATGTCTGGGGAACATTGTCTGAGAACTCAAGCCTATTCCACTGATCTGAGGGTCTGTCTTTATTCCAATACCATGCTGTTTTAATAACTATTGTTTTGTAGTACAGTTTAAAGTTGGGGAAAGTAATGCTTCCCATTTTTCTTTTCCTAGGAGTGCTTTAGCTATTCGAGGGTGTTTATTGTTCCAGGTAAACTTCATAAGTGTTTGATCCACTTCTTTGAAGAACGTCATGGGTATCTTTAGAGTGATCGCATTAAGTCTGTACAATGCATTGGGGAGTATTGCCATTTTAATTATGTTAATCCTGCCAATCCCTGAGCACGGTATGTGTTTCCATTTCCGTGTGTCCTCTCTTATTTTTTGGAGCAGGGCTTTATAGTTTTCTTTGTATAGGTCCTTCACATCTTTGGTCAAGTTGACTCCCATATATTTGAATTTGTGTGGCACTAATGTGAATGGGATTGCCTTCTTGACTTCTTTCTCTTCCCTATCATTATTGGTGTATAAAAAGGCCATTGATTTCTGTGTGTTAATTTTGTAGCCTGCCACCTTGCTATATGAATCTATTGTTTCTAGAAGCTTTTTGGTAGAGTCTTTAGGGTTTTCCATTTCTTCTAGGTTCTCATGTTTAGTAGCATAAAGTTTCTCAAAGTAGTCTCTGATTACCTTTTGGATCTCTGCAATATCTGTCATGATCTCCCCCTTTTCATTTCTAATATCAGTTATCAGATTTCTCTCTCTCTTTGTGAGATTTGCCAAAGGTCTATCAATCTTGTTTATTTTTTCAAAGAACAAACTTCTGCTTTTGTTGATCTTTCAGATTGTTTATTGGTTTTCCACTTCATTGATTTTTGCTTTCAGCTTTGTTGTTTCCTTTTGTCTCCCTATTTTTGGTTCCTTTTGTTGGTCATTTTCTAATTTTTTGAGACGCATCATTAAGTTATTCAGGTATGCCCCTTCTTCCTTCCTGATGTGTGCTTGTAGATTTATAAATTTTCCACTCAGGACCACTTTTGCTGTGTCCCATAGATTCTAGTAGTTTGTGTCTTCACTATCATTTGTTTCCAAAAAGTTTTGATTTCCTTTTTAATTTTATCTCGGACCCACTGGTTGTTCAGTAGCAGGGTGTTTAATTTCCAATTGTTAAAGATTTCTTCTGTGTGCCTTTGTACTTCACATCTAATTTCAGAGCCGTCAGCAAAGGTAGCCTGCAAGATTTCTATCCTCTTGATTTTATGGAGGTATGTTTTATGTGTCAGCATGTAGTCTGTCCTGGAGATTGACCCGTGTATATTGGTGAAGAATGTGGATCCAGGTTTTTTGGGATAGAGTGTCATATATATATATATATACTAGTCCTCTTTCTTCCATTACTCTTTTCAGGGCTAGTATGTTTTTGTTAGGTTTCAGTCTGGTTGACCTATGAAGTGTTGATAGGGCAGTGTTGCAGTCTCCCACAATTATCGTGTTACATTTAATGTCTGCTTTCAGATTTGTCAGTAACTGTATTAGATCATTTGCTGGTCTCTCATTGAGTGCATATATGTTTAATAGTCTGATTTCTTCCTGTTTCACATATCCCTTGATTAGTACATACTCTCCATCCTTGTCCCTTACCACTTTTCTGAGTATAAAGTTGTTGTCATCAGATATTAATATGGCCACCCCAGCTTTTTTGTGGGTTTTGTTTGCTTGGATGATTTTCCTCCAGCCTTTGATTTTGAGTCTATATTTGTTCTGTCTATTCAGATGTTTCTTGTAGGCAGCAGAAGATTGGATTCATCTCTTTGACCCATTTTGCCACTCTGTGTCTTTTAATTGGTGAATTTAGTCCATTGACATTGAGGGAGATGATTGTCATGGGATTTAATGTCATCTTTATAGATAAGTTTGCTGTGTTTGTTGGTCTCTCTTGTCTTAGAATAGTGTTGTCTGTTTTTCCTTGAAGGCTGGTTTTTTCATCTGTGAAGTTTCTGAGCTGTTGTTTATCCATGAATCTATGTATTCTTCCTTCAGATCTGAACATGAGTCTGGCTGGGTGCAGTATTCTCGGTGAGGCATCCATTTCATTCAGTCTTGTCACAATATCCCACCACTGTCTTCTGGCCTTGAGAGTTTCTTGTGACATGTCTGCTGTAAGTCTTCGGGATTCCCCTTTGAATGTAATTTCCCTTTTTGATCTTGCTGCTTTCAGTATTCTATCTCTATCTGTGGGATTTGTCATTGTAATGAGGATGTGTCTTGGGGTGTTTTTCTTTGGGTCTCTTTTAGTTGGTACGCTTCGGGCATGCAGGATTTGATTGCATGTTGTCTTTACCTCTGGGAGTACCTCTTTGATGATGTCTTTGACAGTTGATTCTTCCTGGAGATCTCCTATCTGGGTCTCTGGGTCTCTATTGATTCTTATGTTGTTACTGTTGAGTTTATCAAAGACTTATATTTTCATCTGTTCGCATGCCTTGAGTACTTTTTCCATTGCCTGTTCGTATATCTTAAGGTTCTTTTCCAATTTCTTCTGCTATGTTGAGTTTTTCTGCATCACATCTTCCAGTACTCCAGTTCTCTCCTCAGCTGCTGTTACCCTGCTGGCGAGGCCATTCATTGAGGTTTTCAATTAAGCTACCATGTTTTTCAGATCTGTTATTTCAGTTTGGAGTTTTCTGGTTTCTGTTTTTGTTTTCTGTTCAGATCGATCTATGCTTTTGAGTTCTACAAACATCTTCCATATTCCTATCTTAAGTACCTTATCTGAGAGGTAAATCAGGTGTTTGGAATTTATTAGGTAGTCTGAGCTTTCATCTTCATTCTCTGTGCATGGTGTTTGCCTGCGAGGTTTCCCCATTGTCACACTAGTAGTGTGGTTTCTCCTGCATGTTGTGGTGTGGTTCATTGGTTAGAAAGAGTGTGTGGCCACTCTGCTTCGCTTCTGCTGCGCTCTTCTGCTGCCTCTACTTGGCAGTTTTTGGGGGATGTGCTCCCTAGTCCTCTGAGGAGACCTTCAGGTGTTCAGAAACACACACAGGCACAGGAGAGGTTTCCCTTTAAGTCTTCAGAGTGATCAAAGGCACAGCAGAGCAGAGCCTCCACAGGCCAGAGAGCTCAGCTTATTGGATGGTGACCCCCACAGCCAGAGTTTACTCACTGGGCAGCTTCAAAATGCAGTTTTTTGGGGGTGTGCACCCTAGGCCTCTGAGAAGACCTTTAGGTATTCAGAAACACAGACAGGCTCCTACCAGCAGCTCTCCAATCACCCTTTGCTGCAAAATAGCTGTTTCGTTTAAATGTGGATTGAAATACCCATTATCCCCAACTTTGCAATTAAAGCTGCCACCTGAGAAAGTACTAAACTAACTGTATGACTTTAGCCAAATATAAGGAATAGCAGAGTGTCATAGGAATAAAGGAAATGGATATTTAGAATAATAAAATTCGTAGCACTTTGGGGCTAGAGCAATAGTAAAATGGGAAAAATATTTTGCCTTGCATGTGGCTGACCTTGCATCTTCAATCCTCAGCACACCATATGGCCCATTAAGCAGCCTGACTGTAAAGCCAGGACTAACCCCTGAGCACTACCAGGTGTGGCCTCTCAAAATTAATTAATTAATTAACTAATAATTGTTAGCAATTCAATTGAGGCCCATTGTAAGGAGACTATCATAGAATTGTACTAAAAGTTATACTTTTAAAATAAAATTTTGTTAATTTCCAACTATAAATATATTAAAACTTCATGGCTCATTCATTGTATGAGTACCTTAATACTGTCAAGTATCTAGTATTAAACCCCTATCAAATTGATTTCCCCTACCTCATTTCCTCCTGATAATCATCATATTTCTCTGAGTCTAAAAAGTTTCATTGTGTTATCTTAATACTGATGATGTTAGATCCCGGTTGATGACTGCTTAATTTTAAAGACAAGTGTTGGTGTAATAAAAACAGATTGATGGTATAGAGTCTTTAGTAAATTTAGAATTGAACTGCATATTTCTAGGAATCAGCCCTGGGTGAATGGGTCTGAACCTGAAGCAGGGCCTATGAAAATTAAGAAAACAAAACAGATATAGGAGAGAAGAACATGGGGTAGGGAGCTCACAGCCTCATAGACTATGAGATATGACAGTCCTCCAAATACAGTTTTTATTGTTTAGAACTAATAAACACAGGATGAACCTTTCATAGATATCTGCTACCTATGCTAATCTGACTTGACTAAGCTTTTTACATAGAGGGTCCTGAGGCACATAGTGCAAAAGTCTCTGGATTGTTTTATTCTGGTAAAGATGGCAGATAGAAGAGTAAATACAGGAAGCCCACCAATAGGGTATTCTTTGCCAATTCGAGCAATTTTTCATTAAGGGTCCTTAAATCACCTTTTCCACCCTTCTCTTCAGATTATCATCTTTCTAGCTAAATTTATTTATTTTCTGGATGTCTGCATATCTAACACCATATAACCCAAAAATTTCACTTTTAGGTATACCCCCAGGATTTTAAAATATTCATATAAGAGGTTGTATACACACCATTAGTCATTGATGCTCTTAGTCCCATAGCTAAGATATGGAATAAACCTAAATACGCAATGATGGGTGAAAGGATTATAAAAATGTGGCATATATACACAAGTAAATACCACGTAACTACAAGAAACAAATAATACAATTTGCAGCAATCTGGTTGAAACTGGAAAATATCATGTTAAGTAAGACAGAGTAAGGAAAACAAACACATATTTGCAACAATCCTCAGAGACAAAGAGAGGAGGACTGGAACTTCCAGCTCACTTCATGAAGTTCACCACAAAGAGTGGTGAGTGCAGTTAGAGAAATAACTACACTGAGAACTATCATGACCATGTGAATGAATGAGGGAACTGAAAGCCTGTCTAGAGTACAGGTGGGAATGGGGTGGGGTGGAGGGAGATTTGGAACATTGGTGGTGGGAATATTGCACTAATGAAGGGGGGGTTCTTTACATGACTGAAACCTAATCACAATCATGTTTGTAATCAAGGTGTTTAAATAAAGATATTATTAAGAAAAACAAACAAACACCAGGTGTCCTTATTTATCTGAGGTATATATAATAATTGGATGTGGAAATATAGTAAAGGAAAAATGCCTAAATCACCCTTGACCCCAAAGCATAAAAAGGATGACAGAGAATGAAAGAAAGATGAGAAAGGAAAGTAATAGAGGATCAGGAGTTAACACTTCAGTTATACTGGTAATATGGGAAAGTGGAAGAGCTATATATTCAAAGTTCAGGCTCAAAAATAGTAAAAAAAAAAAAAAAACAGGGACTAGAGAGATAGGACAGTGGGTAGGGCACTTGCCTTGCATGCAGCCAACCCAGGTTCAATTGCACCATTGTATATGTTCCCTAAAGCCCATTCAGAATTACTTCCTCTGTGCAGACAGAAGTGATTGATGAACATAGCCCAATGTGAGCAAAAAATAAGAGAAAAATACAAAAAGAAAAACAACATTAAAATCATGAGATCTAAGCTACAACCATGTAATTTTATAATGTGCCTCTCAAAGTGGCAAGTAGAAATGGGAAAGGGTAGAAATAGGGGATGATGAAGTAAGGGAATAATGATGGAGGGAGTTGACACTGGTGGTGGATTTGATGGTGAAATATGATATGTAGAAAATTCAATTTTCAATAACTTTGTCTATCATGATTCTTCAAATTATAATATTTTTTAAAAAGAAAAAAAAAAGTTGTATTTGGGAGTTAGCAACCTGAAATCATGGTGGTGGATTAATTATCCCCTATGGCTTTCTCTAAAAAGTATCTTACCCTAGACTCTAGTTTTGGTATATAAGAACTAAATGGGAATAGTAGAACAAAGGTCAGTGAGGAGTGGTATGGTTGTGCTGTTGTAGAAATAGTACCAGTGGATTGATGACAGCACTTTGCATCTGCTAAAAGTATAAAGCATCTGCTTCTACAAGTATAAAGCCTGGAGAGATGCCTTAGAAGAGAATTTTTTCCAAGGATGTGTTGTGTGCTCTCTCCCAGCTGGTAGCGATTTAATCCTAGTTTAACAGTCAACACACACAAGGTAAGAAAATCTTCATTTGTATTAGAAACAGAAAGCAAAAGCCAAGGTAAGGGAAGGTTTATAAGGATTGATAGTGTGTGTGTGTGTGTGTGTGTGTGTGTGTCTAGAATAAGATGGAATTTCTTATGCCTGTTTATTTACATTTTCTTTTAACATAAGATTATGGATATTTTGTGACATCTTTAAATTATTATTTTAATGTGCTTTCTTTGTTTTTGGTGGCTATTTTTTGGGGGGGCCATATCTGTTTGATGCTAGGGCTTACTCCTGGCTAAGCACTCAGAAATTGCCCCTAGCTTGGGGGGACCATATGGGACACCGGGGGATCGAACCTTGTTTCTTCCTTGGCTAGGGCTTGCAAAGCAGACGCCTTACCTCTAACGCCACCTCTCCGGCCCCATGTTTTTGGTTTATTTTTTTAAGGCCATGTCCTGCAATGCTTTGGGAATACTCCTGGTTACTCTAGAATTATTCATGGCAGAAGCAAAGGGACTGATGAGATGCCAGGGATCAAATCCCAGTCAGCCACATGCAAGGCAAATACCCTTCCTGCTGTACTATCATTCCAGCCCCTTATGTTTTCTAGATATAAATTTTTCAGCATATGTATTCTATACTATAATCAAAATTTTTGACCTGAAAAATATAAAAGAAAGATATTTATCTATGTAGATATAGGCAAAATATATGTGTTAATATATTGCAAAAAATCTAGAACAACGACATGAAAAATGTTAGGAGGCTAACATTAATTATATTATTCAAAATCAACACAAAAGTAGGCTAAATTAAAGTAATAAACCAACATTTTATCTGATATGGATTTTTTTCTAAGTTATCACTTTGAAATTAAAAATAAACATTCCAATAAAAATATACTTAAGGTATATATATAAAAATTTTATTTTGTTGGTCAGGATACTCCAGAACTAATAGATCCATAGAGAGAGGAATCTCCAGTTTCAGGAATTAACCCAAGCAATAACTGAGGCTAAGGAGTCCAAAATTCAGGGAATGAGACAGTATGCTGGAGATTCTGAGAAAGTCAGTAATGTATTGTAAAAGTTAAACATGAAGGTCAAGTTTAAAGGAAATCTTTTTTTTTTAAGGAAATCTTTCTTCGTCCAGTATGTCACATTTTTTTTCTTAAGTCTATCATTTTTTGTTTTGTTTTGTTTTTATGTCAGTCATTTTTTATTAATTTTTATTTTTAATTATGAGAACAAAGATGCAAAGAAAGAGGACAAGGTAAAGTTACAGTGGAAGGACAATCACCCATAAACAGAATTCTCAGTAGTCCCATTGCTGATACTTAACTTTGAACTTTCAGCCAAAGAACATTAAGAAAAATAAAACAGATCCCATGTACAATTCCTTTGTCCCTCAAGTCCCCAGATTGTAGTACATAAATATTTCTTAGCAGCACACAAAGCAATCTAAAGACATAAAACTTATGTAACTCCTTAAACATTGAAGGCAAAGTACTTTTTTAACATTTCCATGCACATGCATATTAGTTTAAGTTAACCTCAAAAGTTTAAGTATGTTGTTATTCTTAAGGATTAGAGTCAAAGAAGCACAAATCTAAAAATTGTGTTAGAGTGGCAATTACTGTTTGCATAGGCCCACCAAAATATGAGGGACATGGAAAGGAAAAGCCTTGGCCTAAATACAAGGAGACCCTACCCCTGAAGTTTCCTGGCATAAGACCAATTCTAGGCTCCAGGCAAACTAGTTCGTCCAATTCACGTATTGTCTGTAGTGCCAATACACTTCTATTTTTCACACAGTCTCTGTTGTTGGTATCATGTTTCTGTACTAAAGATCCTGAAATCTGCATAGCCTATGTTGCAGTCAGGATGGTGCAGAGTGTCCTCTCGTTTTAACTCACAATTCAATGCAGAGAACCCTGTCCTGTAAGCAGGTCGTTGTTCTTGTCAAGTCTTCTTAGTGTTAAGGGTAGTCTCTTTTGAGCAGATTGATGTCAGAGCCATGGTAGGGTCTTCCCTGGTAGAGGATTGCTTCCAAATGTTGTTATAAAAAAACCTTGGATGTTTCGTAGATAGCTTCCCTGGTTCAGGGGTAAACAGAGAATGCCCATTCTTCTGAGGCATGTGCCAGGTCATTATATCAATGTTCAGGGTGTAAGGCCCATTGCACTATGAGATTTGTGTGTTGCAATCTCTAGTAGATAATAACTTATTTGTATGTGAAGTATTTTCCCATTTTAATGTGCCTATGCAAACAAGGAACAATGCTACATAGCATTAACGGCGCATGTGGGGGCCATAAGAACAAGTCTAACAATCCCATGATATGGTTCAATCATAAGCATTAAACTGAGGGACTCTTCCACCAAAATTCCTTATTGAACAGCTCACAAAAAGAAGACAAGATAAAAAGTGGGTAGAATTGTCACGGTAAAAGAATATTTAGAAAGAGTTATAGCGGTTAAAGAAAATACAGATAAAATATTCAAATGACATATGTGTTCATTTTATGTCTTTTGAAATAGTTGGGGGTTGTTAAATCCAATGCAAAACTTTGGTTTGTGATTAGAACTGTGTAGTACTGAAGTTAAAAAGGGTAAATGTGAGGTACTGATGATTGGGTTGAGAGAGTTAAGGAGTAATAATGAGCTTTGTAGGGGTGTGCGAAAGGGCAGAATCTGTTGGGGCAGGAGGTCAGTCTTGGTGCCCAACAAATTAAAGAACTGAGGGTAAAGAGGGTTAATTAAGGGGAAGATTACCAATCCGGATTGGGAGATGAGGGAGTAGAAGGGGCTCTGGTGTGGAGGAGGGGAAATATATCAGAGGGGTTATATACATATTGTATAGATGAATTGTTTATGGATTAGGCGTGGCAGTCAGAGAGGACCACTGTATAGGAAGTCACGTCTATATATACACTGACTTTAGAGACCTATTTGAATATTATCCTCCAAATCTAGGGAATTCCATTTTTTTTTCTAAAAACAGTCGAGAATTAAGAACATTTTTGGGTTTGTTAAAAAGTATATATGCCGGCAGACGCATTTGTGCCCGTGCGCTTTTGGAAATGAGTACTAGTAAGAAGAAAACTCCTAAATGGGTCCAGTCAATGGGGTAGGGTGTGATGGAGGAAGATTTGGGACATTGGTGGTGGGAATGTTGCACTGGTGAAGGGGGTTTTCCTTACATGACTGAAACCTAATCACAATCATATATGTAATCAAGATGTTTAAATAAAGGGAAAAAAAGTCTTATTGCTCTTTGGAAAGAATTTATATGGCATTACGCAATCATGAGAAACATGATTTGCTAATCCCTGACCTTTTTCTCTTTAAGAGAGTGGTGAATTTTGTGTCTGCCAAACTCCAGCATTTTCAAATCAAATACATGCTACAGTTGTCTTCAATCCCTTATATCCTCGAAGACTCTTGAGTTTCATTGACCTTTATAGAGGTTGAAGAGATACTCCTCATAGATCATTGCCAACGTCCATGAAAAGCTTGAGATAGTTACAGAAGAAACTGAGACTCTGTTTCCCATAACAGGAAGTGTAGTATCTTTCAGGTGAATCTTAACTAGGAGTAGCACAGACCTTTGACTAATGTTGGTTTCAAAAGCTGTATTTGCTTCTTTTGGCACCTGTACAGTACCTTCTAGGACTTTCTGCCCTGGTGCAAGAATTTTTAATTTTAAGTGAATTGACTTTTTGCTTTATTATAATACATTTCTTGGGCACTTGAATTGTTTCCAGAATCTGGCTAGTGTGAATAGTGCTTCAATTAATATAGAAGTGCAGATATTGTGTGTGTGTGTGTGTGTGTGTGTGTGTGGGTAATTTTGTTTTTGTTTTTTAAATACATTTTAAAAATTACAGGACATGGTTCTCTCTAGTGCCCCTTAAGTGTGAGGTGAAACGAGAGGATGCTCTGCACCATCCTGACTGCAATATGGGATATGCAGACTCCAGGATCTTTAATACAGAAACATGATACCAACAACAGAGACTATGTGAGGAATGGAGGTGTATTGCCACTACAGACTATGACTTGGATTGGACAAACTAGTTTGCCTGGAGCCTAGAGTCAGTCCTGTGCCAGGAAACTTCAGGGGTAGGGTTTCCTTGTATTTAGACCATAATTTTTCTTTCCATGTCCCTTATATTTTGGTGGGCCTATGCAAACAAATGCCACTCTAACACCATTTTTTACTATTTTCCCTTGACTCCAATCCTTAAGAAAACAACACACTAAAACTTTTGAGGTTAACTTAAACTAGTAAGCATGTGCATGGAACTAGATAGATGTACTTTGCCCTCAATGTTTAAGGAGTTACATAAGTCTAATCTCTTTGGATTATATTGTGTGCTGCTAAGAAATAGTATGTAATACAACTGGGGATTTGAGGGACAAATTAATTGTATTGTACATGGGTTCAGTTTTGTTTTTCTTAATTTTCTTTGGTTGAAAGATCAAGGCTGGGATATCATCGTTGGGACTACCGAGAATTCTGCTTATGGGTGATTGGGCTTCCACTGTAACTTTACCATGTCCTCTTTCTTTGCATCTTTGTTGTCATAATTAAAATTAAAAAAAATAAAGAAAAAGAAAATGAATTATAAATGATGAAATTAAAACAAATTAATCATGAAAAAAAAAGAGAAAAAAGTGTTCGAAGAATAGAGCCTGTGGTTTAAGTCTGTACGTCTCAGGTACTGCTTCGATGATCTGAGTGATCACATGCTTCAATTCCTAAATGGAGGTATTACCTAGAGATAAAGTGTATGTTGAGAAGTTTTCTCGTGGCCATCTCGTAATGCATGCAAGGTGTGGTATCCCGTGCGGTATCCTGAGTTGCCACCTTAGTTTGTCCACCCTTTGTATCCAAGGGCGCCTGTGGACAGAAAAACTGAGAGGTTAGTTAAAATATAGTAAGATAAAGGCATTAAAAGGTAGTGTTATGGTATGTTGCCATTGCAGTCCGTGATTTCCCTTGGTGTTCTATACTTGTGTTCCTGTATACGATCCAAGGGATTATTGTGGGCCTTTGTTGTAGAGGTCTGATTACCTACCTGTTCTCTCTATGCTGCCGTTTCTGTTGTTATTGTTTTCTTTATGGTATATTGTGTAATCAAAAATTTGCATTATTTCTTTTTCATGTATTTTGGACACTGCTCCCACATATATGTTGACTATTACAGTGTTCGGAGTTTCTACCATGTTAAACCCTGTTATTTGATTGTTAAGTATTAGTTGTGTATAAAATATGTGTTCTAGGTGTTTCAAAAAAAAAAAAAGAAAAATATAGGGCTGGCCAGCCCCCTTTTTCAGTATATCAAACTGAGGAGCTCATGCCCTTAACAACTCCCCAATGAGTTTGAGGGTCAAATGTAGTACAGTTCTTGGGACACTGTAGGTACTCATAAATCTTAGTTACTCCACTCTCACTGCCATAAAATTTTAATAAGTGGAAGGGAGCATAACATGTTAAGAAGAAAACAAAATCAGGTTTAAGACTTGTTTTGTTTAGAGTTAGGATTACTCACACATTTGGCCAGGTGAGGCCAGCATAGGGAAATGTGGACTTCTTCCTTTGATCTCTCTGGATTTGTGCCTGCAGCCAAATCCAGCGCTGAGACTGTTTATTTGTTCATTAGCTCACGTGTTTGCGTACCCGCGCACATGAACGCAGATATCCATGTAGACATGCTCTCTGTCTTTTTTCCCTCTCTTTGACTCATTCATTCTCATTCTCTCCTACACATAAAGGCACATACAGAGATGAACGCACAGAGGCACACAAATGAACATACACGCACACACAGATGAACACACACATAGACATGCACACAAACACACTCTTTATAGCTGCCATCTATCTGCCACTCTTGAATTGGCTGTTGGAATGCTCATTCTTCCTGCTGGTCTCTGTCCTCCACCCACACCTCTTGGATTTGGCACCCACGTTTGTTTCCTCCAGAGAAGCCATTGCTCTTTGTTCTGGGACTCGCATGGAGAAGCCAAACAAAAGTAACCTCCTGTTCCAGTTGTTCTGAGCTTGTTTGGGGTGGGTTGAAGTGTTGTGGCTAATCTGTCACTGGATGATATGAAAAGGTAGATATCTGCTTCCCCTGATAGCCTCATCAGAGCCATTGGCACAGGTTCAAGTCTCTCATGAAGGGCAGGAGTAGATATGGTGGGGAGTAGGAATGGGGTGCAAG
The DNA here is from genome assembly GCF_024139225.1 of Suncus etruscus. NCBI lineage: Eukaryota > Metazoa > Chordata > Mammalia > Eulipotyphla > Soricidae > Suncus > Suncus etruscus. The sequence continues at coordinate 155,507,823 of NC_064849.1, read as the reverse complement.
GTGGCTGTAATGACACATAAATAAATTTCATAGTCAAAAAAAAAAAGAAAAAAAAAGTATATATGCCGGCAGACGCATTTGTGCCCATGCGCTTTTGGAAATGAGTACTAGTAAGAAAAAAACTCCTAAATGGGTCCAGTCTGGTGTGGGGGGATCTCAGTCCCCTGGACTAAGTGGTCAGCCCAGCGGGCCTATGGCTAGCTGTCCTTCCCAGAGCCCCCAACATACTAGCTGAAGACAAATAGCAGAACTGGCATGTGGAGTCTTCTGGGTGCAGCCCCTGCCCCTGTAGTTTGTGGATGCATAGAGGAGGAATTTCTCTCCCCAACCCTCCCCCAGGGCCTGATTAATCAGGCGTGGCCCTGAAGACCCGTCTGGAGTGGGGGGATCTTGGTCAGCCCAGGGGGCCTATGGCTAGCTGTCCTACCCAGAGCCCCCAACGTACCAGCTGAAGAGAAACAGCAGAACTGGCTGGCATGTGAAGTCTTCTGGGTGCAGCCCCTGCCCCTGTCAAGTCTCATTTTATTGGATGAGGTGCTATGTCATTAGGGAGGACAATTTGCTTTAAGACTAAATAAAGGTTAATCTTCTTCAGCACAAACTCTTTCAAGATACTCCCAGAATTTTTTGACTCAATATCTGGGCACTATGATTTAATCAAATTGACTTTTAAAAAAATAAATGTCCAATAGTTAATTTTATGAGTTATTTTATACCTTCTAGTCATAGATCACATATATCAACTCAAACATTCTAAATGTGATATAGGTAGAAAGATATCTACATCTCATACATTTTATGTTGAAACCTAACTTCAAAAATGGTATTTGATTACTTCATCTTCACTGAAAAATTGTCACCATTAAATGCTAACTTGAAAAAATTTTCTCATTTTAAGGTTATCATCTCTAAAATAGGATAACTTTGCCAGCACAGATAATTTATTGACCTACATGAAATATTTAGTCTATTTGATACCCTGCAACTACAAGATGACATTTTATCAAGATCAATAAGGTCCTTCATCTTTCTGATGTATGCATCTAAGTGTTAGAATTTGCTTGGTAACATTTTTTCCAGTGACTTAATTTAAGGTGCATTTTTTCTAGACATCTAAAGTTTTATTGTGGACTCAATTACAAGTTAGCATTTGCAATTTATTTTTACACTTAGAATACTTCCTTAAACATCTTCATTACTCATACCTAAGTGATTGACACTTTTTGCAGCACCACCTAGTAAGAAGTCAATTCTGACACTATCATTCATTCACATCTTTTTGTTTTGTTTTGTTTTGGGGTCACACCCCGCAGTGCTCAGGGGTTACTCCTGGCTCCATGCTCAGAAATCGCTCCTGGCATGCTTGGGGGGGACCATATGGGACATCAGGATTTGAACCAATGACCTGCATGAAAAGCAAACACCTTACCTCCATGCTATCTTTCTGGCCCCTATTCATTCACATCTTCTAAGACTCTGCAAACTATTCTTCTGATACAGATGTCAATCAGTACATCTTATAACTCACCTACTTTTATGAGAATCATACTTGCCTATATAGTCATAGCACTCAATCTGGAAGTTGTCTACCGATCACAGTTGGGAAACATAGTTTGGCTGTCTACCTAAATAATATATGGAATCAAAAGATATATTTTTCACTTTAAAATTTTCAAAAATTTCATTATACATTGTTCTAGAACTGTGAAGACTACATATTGTCCTGGTTAAATGTTAATCCAGATCCACTTTGAACTATGTAATCAGTAGTAGTCTAGGTTCTGTGTCAAATGATACCAAGGAAACAGAGTCTACTCATCTGTAGAGAATAATACCTAAGAGTTTCATTCTCTTAGCTTCAACTGGTAAAAATTCTCCACAGTAGAAACTTAGTATCATTTATAAGTAATTATTAAATTACAATTTAAAAAATGTTTGACTTAATAGAGCTATGAGTTACTATGAAAGAATTAGTGAAAAAGAAATTCTAAATTTATTAAATTCCTAATTCATTATTTCTGAATGTTATGCAGTGTCATATGCCAATGATAGCTTTATTTTTAAATATTAAAAATTAAGGCCAGCGAAATAGCATATTAAACTGAGCAAGACTTTCTATGTCAAAGATCTGGAATAGATCCCTAATATCACATAGCCCCCAATACATCACCAAGAACTACTCAGAAACACAGACCAGGAATAACACCTGATAATTAACTGTTATGGTTCCCCACAAAAATTTAAAAACATATTCCATATGTAAATATATTATACAGCAAAATATTTGATATAAATATTAATGACATTAAATAAATAATATCGGTATATGAAAGTGGTTTATAATAAACTCATTTTTAGTTCCTCCTTTATAATTAATTGTACTGTCTTTGAAAAGTTGCCAACCTCTCTATAACTTAGTATTCTCATGTGAGAAAAGATCATAATTAGAGTTTAGGTAAGTTCTTTAATTTATCTCATAATTTAGTTAAGATGGCTATCATACCATTAAAGTTTACCATATTGATTTACAAAGTTAATAAGCTCAACCACCACCCAACTGTCTGCATTGTACAACTGTATGAATTAAATGAAAAGATTGCTTTATCTTAATGCTTAGTGCCAGATTTGTTTAGCACTATGTAAGGGTTATAATTTTTCATAGTATGTATTTTGCAGTTAACAGTCAATAAAAGATCTACAATTAAATGAGAGTATAATTTTGTAATATTAAAATGTCTTTTTCTTCTAAAGATTGCAGCCTACTAATTTAGGGAGAGAAAATTTTATATACACATATACAATTTGAAAGTTTTAGACATGTTAGCAGCATGTGAGTTCGCACACACATTGAAGTTTATATTTATTGAGGTTTGAGGGGCCTTTGTGTTTGGTTGTTAGGGATCACACAAACTGTACTCAGAGATCACCCTTGACTCTATATAAAGGCTCATTCAAGAAACATTCAGAAAAATGTGGCACTAGGGATCAAGCCCTGATCTGTTTCAAAAGTCTTTCCCAGTCTACTATCTCTCCACTGCCTGAAGTTCATACTTAACAAATATTCTTATAATACTATAATTGCAATACACTTTAAATTTTCAGACTAAGAATTAATTCCTTCACTCTGCAGTTATAGCAATTACCTTATCAAAACAAATTAATTAAACATAATAATTTCAGAGATTACTATTTGAGAATTTTTCTACTGCAATTTCAAAAATATTATCTTCTTTTGATTTGAAATTGAATAGATAAAGGAAATAACTCTAATTTCTGTTCAGATCCTAAAAACTCTTCTAAGTATGCTTAAAATTTACTTTCAGTCATAAGTGTGGTGAGACAAAAAGGACAATTGGACAGACAGTTGTAACCATTTCCTTATTGGGTTTTCTCTATATTTTTTTCTTCTTTGTGTAATGTATCTCTATCATTGCTCTGGTAGCACTAGAACTACTTTCAACTATCCCAAATGAAAGTTCAATGCAGATCGAGGGATTACCAGGTCAACATCCAGCAGGGTTGAATGATACTATGTATAATGGGAATCAAATTGCATTCCTTGGGGACCGAAGTAATAGCACAACCAAACAGCATTTGTCCTCTATGTGGCTGACCAGGGAAAGACCCATGTTCTATCCCCAGCTTTCCATATGGTCCCCCAAGCCTGTTAGGAACAATTTCTGGGGCAGAGCCAAGAGTAAATCTCAAGTGCCTCCGGTGTGGCCCAAAAAGAAAAAGAAAAAGAACAAGAACTTTATTCCCCGAAAAACTTGAAACCACTGGCCCTGCACTTACTTTCTTTTTCACTTTCTTCTTTTATTTTTTGTCTCTCACTAAAATAAAGGGGAAAAGTTAGATTAAATAATAGCTGATTTCATTAGATAATTTCATGAAAAACATTTTCAATAAACAATGATGCAGTGGAATTGAACTCTTATACAACTTCAAAAGTTTTTCCTATTTGTTGTGACTTTCATGTTCAAGTTAACTTAAAAACTATGAAGATATCACTAGGATTCTCTAATAAATAGTAAGGAGTTATAGTTTAACAAGGTATCCTATTAACCTGAGCATTGCCATATCTGGCTCAAAAAAAAAAAAGAATGTACATTTTAAATGTGTGCTGCATGTCAAATATTATATTAAATATTACTGTATGTCAAATATTATACCTCAATGAAGTGTAACCCCAAAATGATATTGTCCTGCATTGATAATCTTTCCAAATTCATTTCTTGACACACAAAGTTATTGATACTTAGATTCAAATTAGTATCTTTACACTAACCTCCAACCATCATCCTTACATGTTAGCTGCATATCCCCTAACATTTTAGGTTCTAGGACATATTTACCTTACTCCATTTCTTTTCTTAATAATTCCATCTTTTTTTACATAAATTGGTTTAAGTATTACCTTTGAGAGATTCTTGTGTCCTAGCAGTGGGTGGGGTTGGGGAACTCTTTCTCTACAATTCCAAAGTTTTCTAATCACACTTTTATCAATAAATCATTGACTTATGACTTTACTCTTTCTTTATTAAATCTGTAGGTCATTGTCAGGTAGTTAACGCTAAGCAGCCTCAAATCCTCAGTTCCTGATGTGTGCCTGATACATAGCAGACACATATTGCTTGTTAAAGTAAATTAATGTGCTAAGAACTGGTTTGTGGAATTAATTTACACTAAGTATTAAGAAAAACTGCCTCTTTGCTCGAAGTAATTGCATTTAATTCCTACGAGGGATACAAACAAAAGCCACTGAGACCAATGTTATCATCCCCAGAAACAGTCCACAAACCATCAGAGAACTCAGAAAACACTTGCTCTGCCTCATTAGGTAGAAGGGTCACAGAAGTAGTATTAGCACATATGCTCATACTCTGACTCTTCTACTCTAACTTCTACTCAACTTATTTGATTTGTTTTGTGTTTGTTTTGCTTGTTTTCCTTTGGGGGTTTTGTGGCTGGTTGAACACAATTAGATGGCATATTTATATACTTTCTGTATACTGCCTTTGGGATCATGGGTACATGAATGAGACTGAGAAAGGACATTGACTATGAGTGTACATGTTGCATCTTCTAGAAAAAGGATAGAAACTTAGTTCAATTTACGACTGTGTACATTACTGCTAAGAAAAATCAACAGCTAGTCACTGACTTGGTTCTAAATTACCGTATATTAATTATTTTTTTAATTTTTGTATTTACTTTCAGTAAAAATGTCTAGGCATTCTGGAAAACCTGAGACTACAAAATAGTATTCATTTCAGTTAAATAGAATATTTCAGTCAACCACTTTCAAAATATGTTGAGCTCTCAAAAATACTAACTTTGATCTTTGGGAGATTTTACTTTACAACTCAGACCATGGCATAGAATAAGAAGATACTTTCAGGGCACAGGAGTTCACACCAAAGCACAAATCTATTAGCAGTAAACAGTGGAGGTGGAGTTTAAACCAACTAAAGATAGGGTTCAGAAAACTGGTTAATTGACAAAGAGCATCTTTGGTAATGTGGGCTGCTTTTGTAATCAACAGGCCATTTTAAACACGGACTAGTCACCAAGAGAAGAGTTCAGCTAATAAGCATACTCTGCAGATGCACTTTATTCTATTCAAGGAGTTCTACCATAACACATAAAAAACATCTCCACACTACAAAGTTCCCAATGGGAAGGCAACATATAATCCCACCACACTTAGTGAATGAAGATGGTAGTTCTGAGGATACAGCTAACCACAGGCACTTAAAAAAAACCTCTGATAAGGACTTTAGAAAGAAAATGTAGAGGATGTTCAAAGAAATCAAAGAAAACCATGGAATGGACATCCAATAATATTAAAGAGAATATGAGAGTGGAAATGATAAAATTTCAAAGAGAAATTATAGAAATAAAAGACTTCAAAGGCAGAATAAAAAATTCACTGGATTGCCTCACCAGAAGAGTAACAGCTACTTAGGATATTATCAATGAGCTGGAACATGAGCTGTATAACACCTCCATACAACAAAGAATCTTGAAAAGAGAGTTAAAATAAAGTAACAGAAGTTGAAGCAAGTTCTCAGGCTAAGTAAACAGATAACAAAAGAACTTTGAGATAAATTCAAAATAAACAACGTAAGAATCAACGTAAGAAAATGCCTCTGAAGAAGCAAGAATTAAAGACATCATTGCTCCGATGTTCCCAGAGTTGAAGAATGTATGCATCCACATCCTCAACACACAAATACTATCAGCTAAAGGAGACCCAAATGAAAAAACTCTAAGGTACATCCTAGTCACAATGATGAAAATCACAGAGATAGAATACTGAAAGCAGAAAGATCAAAAAGGAAAACAACATATATATAAGCAAACTTAATATTTATAGCAGATTTATTACAATTGACCTTTCATTTCTGAAAGCAGTGGTGGGATATAGTGAAAAACTTAATGAAATGAATGCCTCACCAATAATACTTCACTCAGCTAGTCTTTTTTTCATATTTGAAAGAAGGATACACAGTTTTATGACTAAGCAACATCTCAGGAACTTAACAGTCTCTGTAAAAAGCCAACCTTATAAGAAGTTAAATGTCAACCTTAAGACAAGAGAGATCACACAAACACACCAATCTTTTACAAAAATATAACACAAAATACCTTAATAATTTCTCTCAACATCAATTAATTAAATACAATAATTAAAAGACAGTGGTAAAAATTGATCAGAAAATTTAACTTCAACATTCTACTGCCTACAAGAAACACATATGAGTAGTCAAAGCTAGCAGAGACTCAAAGTCAAAGGATGGAGGACAATCATTCAAGCAAACAACTCCCTTAAAAAGTCTAAATGACAGGTTTTAGGGCGCTCACACGTGGACGACCCGCGGCCGCCAGCCACCCTGCGCGCGACCCCCCCCCTCATAGACTGCAGAGGCCAGCCGCGCCAACGGGGAGTAGGGAACCCCGGCGTCCATGGTGAGTGCACTGTTTTAGGGCGCTCACACGTGGACGACCCGCAGCCGCCAGCCACCCTGCGCGCGACCCCCCCCCCCTCATAGACTGCAGAGGCCAGCCGCGCCAACGGGGAGTAGGGAACCCCGGCGTCCATGGTGAGTGCACTGTTTTAGGGCGCTCACACGTGGACGACCCGCAGCCGCCAGCCACCCTGCGCGCGACCCCCCCCCCCCTCATAGACTGCAGAGGCCAGCCGCGCCAACGGGGAATAGCGAACCCCGGCGTCCATGGTGAGTGCACTGTTTTAGGGCGCTCACACGTGGACGACCCGCAGCCGCCAGCCACCCTGCGCGCGACCCCCCCCCCCCTCATAGACTGCAGAGGCCAGCCGCGCCAACGGGGAGTAGGGAACCCCGGCGTCCATGGTGAGTGCACTGTTTTAGGGCGCTCACACGTGGACGACCCGCAGCCGCCAGCCACCCTGCGCGCCACCCCCCCCCCCCATAGACTGCAGAGGCCAGCTTGTTGGCACAGAGACCACACCACCCGTTGCCTCAACTTCCAGGCCCCAGAGTTCATCCCACCTGACCCGAGCGTAGACTGGGGAGGACATTCCCTAGTACCTAGTGGGCCGGAGTCACCTGCCCAGCTGGGACAGGTGGGACGAATAGACTAGGTGAGCTTGGGCCTGCCCCCTGGACCTTTAGGTAACCTAGAGCAACCTAGCCCCGAGCCCCAGAGTGGACCTGAGACCCCCCCTAGGGCTGAGAGCAGCTACCGGGAGGGCTTGACTGGGGGAATTTCTTCCGCGGTAACTCGGAGGAGCAGAGCTTCATTGACCCCCAGATAAGGGAGGGAACAGAGAGTCAGGCTCAACAGCGCCCGCAACCAGTGTGGCCAGAAGCGGAACTACACCTGCTGACAGGAATAAAGAGGAAGACTGACTTCCAACTAGTAGACGAGAGGAGAAAAAGGAGAGGAGAAACAGTGCCCCCCACCACTGTGGTCAGGAAAGGGCCAGTACTAGCTGCCAACAAAAGAGGAAAACAACTAACCAGGCCACATAAAGAGTACAGGAGGATCAAAACCTCAGCGAGTTCACCCAAAAGTCCCTCTAGAACCACCCTCAGGGAGGGAACCAACTCCCACACCACAGGGGATCAAAACAGGTGAAAATTAGAAGCACAGCACTCTAAAACACACCATTAAATACAAAGAAATATGCGTAAATCAAGGAAATCACTAATATCTGGAGATATGGTGACAAACTCTTGCAAGCTTCCAAGTCCACCAAAATACACAGATACACGCGATGAAGACCTAAAAGCAGCCATGAGGAAGGAAATGCAAGAATTAATAAAAGGAATTAGAGAAACCCTAGCTATCGAGTATAAGAAAGCTATGGATGAACAAATCAGCCAAATTAAAGAAGAAATGTTAAAGAACATGAGAGATTCCATACAAAAAGAAGTGAAGGAATTAACAGACAAAGTAACAAGCCTTACAAGCAGAAACACAGAATTGGAGAAACACATTGAAGAACTCGAAGGAAAACTGCAAACAAAAAATGATCAAGAAACCAACAAAGAAATAAAAGGCAAAGCACTGGAAGGAAAGGTCCAGTATCTAATGAAAAAGGACAAAAGAAACAACCTAAGAATTGTGGGTATACCAGAAGGGGAGGAAGTAGGGAAAGGGGAAGAACAAGTAGTCAGAGAGATAATAGCGGAGAACTTCCCCACCCTCTGGAAGGATACTGCAATGCCAATACAGGAAATAAAAAGAGTTCCCAATAAGATAGACCCCAATAAACAAACACCAAGACACATGGTAATCCAATTGGCAAAAAACAAAGAGAAAGAAGAACTCCTTAAAGCAATAAGGAAGAAAAGAAACCTCAAGTACCAAGGTAGGGACATAAGAATCAAACCAGATCTCCCATTTGAAATAATTCAAGCAAGAAGACAATGGAATGACATATTTAAACGACTGAATGAAAGAAATTTCCAACCTAGGGTCCAATACCCAGCAAAACTTACATTCATATGGGAGGATAGACTAAAAACATTCTCAAACAAGAACGAATTTGAACTATTTGTGCAAACAAAACCGATCCTAAACGACTTACTCAAAGACGAATTACACAATCCAAACCCCCGATTGTAACAAAAACCACCCTAAACAACACAACTACACAACAATCCTCTCTCTCAATAATCTCCCTAAATGTTAACGGACTAAACTCTCCAATTAAAAGACACATAGTAGAGAACTGGATTAGGAAAAATAAACCGGACTTCTGCTGTCTGCAAGAAACACACCTACAGATGCAGGATAAGCACAGGCTTAGAATAAAAGGATGGAAAGTGATTATTCAGGCCAATGGAAAACAAAAAAGAGCAGGGACAGCAATTCTTATATCAGACCAAATTGCATTCAACCTCAAGAAAGTGATCAGAGACAAAGAGGGTCACTACTTACTGATCAGGGGAACATTAGATCAAGAAACACTAACCCTGGTCAATATCTATGCACCTAATGTAGAGCCAGCAAAATATGTGAGGCAACTACTGGCAAACCTGGAGAAACACATGAAGGGAAATGTGATAATAGCAGGGGACCTCAATACTCCACTATCACCACTGGACAGATCCACCAAACAGAAAAATAGCAAAGAAATAAGAGCTCTGAATGAAAAATTAGAAGATTTAGGGCTAATAGACTTATATAGAGCCCTCCACCCCCAGAAAGCAGAATACACATTCTTCTCAAGCCCACATGGAACCTTCTCCAGAATAGACCATATATTAGGATACAAAGCCAACCTATATAAGACCACAAAGGTAAGGATCATTAGAAGTACCCTCTCAGATCACTATGCCACAGAGCTCAAAATTGAGGTCAAGAAGAAGCAATGGAGAAAAACTAATACCTGGAGATTAAACAACATGCTGCTCAACAACAGCTGGATCAAAGAACAACTCAAGGAAGAAATAAAAAGATTCCTTGAGACAAATGACAATGAAGAGACAACATGTCAAAACTTATGGGACACAGCAAAAACAGTAATTAGGGGGAAACTCATAGCAATTCAGGCCTATGTCAAGAATCAGGAAAATAACAAAACCAACAGTTTAAAAGATCACCTCAAAGAATTGGAACATCAGCAACAGAGAAGTCCAACCACATCCAGAAGGCAAGAAATAATAAAAACCAGAGCAGAAATAAACAACATAGAAACCAAGAAAACAATACAAAAAATCAATGAGACCAGGAGTTGGTTTTTCGAAAAAATAAACAAGATAGACAAACCACTGGCAAAACTCACCAAAAAAAAGAGAGAAAACACCCAAATCAATAGGATCACAAATGAAAGGGGAGAGATTACAACAGAACCCCAAGAAATACAACATATCATGAGATCATATTATGAACAACTATACTCAACTAGGCTAGAGAACCCAGTAGAAATCGATAGATTCTTGGAAAAACACCCTCTTCCAAGACTGGAAAAGGAAGATCTAGAAATCCTAAACAGACCAATCACCTCAGAGGAAATTGAAGATGTAATTAAAAAACTCCCTAAGAACAAAAGCCCAGGCCCAGATGGATTTACAGGTGAATTCTATCAAACATTTCAAGAAGAGTTACTACCACTTTTCCATAGGCTCTTCCAAACCATAGAAAAAACAGGAATCCTCCCCAACTCCTTTTATGAGGCTAATATCACACTCATTCCCAAAGAAGGCAAAGACACTACCAAAAAAGAAAACTACAGACCAATCTCACTAATGAACATAGATGCAAAGATACTCAATAAAATATTAGCAAACCGAATCCAGCACTTCATCAAAAAGATCATACATCACGATCAAGTGGGATTCATCCCAGGAATGCAAGGTTGGTTCAACATACACAAATCAATCAACATTATACACCACATCAACAACATGAAAGACAAAAACCACATGATCATATCAATCGATGCAGAGAAGGCATTTGACAAAATCCAACATCCTTTCATGTTAAAGACACTCAGCAAAATAGGGTTAGAAGGAACCTTCCTCAAGATAGTTACAGCTATCTATGAAAAGCCTACAGCCAACATTATACTCAATGGTGAGAAACTAGAAGCATTCCCACTAAGATCAGGAACTAGGCAAGGCTGTCCACTCTCTCCACTCTTATTCAATATAACCTTAGAAGTCCTAGCAATAGCAATCCGACAAGAGAAGGAAATCAAAGGAATTCAAATTGGGAAAGAGGAACACAAGCTATCTCTCTTTGCCGACGATATGATGATATACATCGAAAACCCTAAAGAGTCCACAGTAAAACTCCTAGAAACAATTAACCAATACAGCAAAGTGGCTGGTTACAAAGTCAATACACAAAAGACAGTAGCGTTTCTATATACAAACAATGAAGTTGAGGAGAGAGAGATTAAAAATACAATTCCATTTAAGATAGTATCAAAAAATATCAAGTATGTAGGAATCAACCTTACAAGAGAAGTGAAAGACCTATACCAGGGAAACTTCAAAACACTCCAGAAAGAAATTGAAGATGATCTAAAGAAATGGAAGAACATCCCATGCTCATGGATAGGTAGAATTAACATAATCAAAATGACTATCCTACCCAAACTCCTATATAGATTTAATGCAATCCCTATCCAAATCCAGACACAATTCTTTAAAGAATTAGAACAAGCATTCACAAAATTCATCTGGAACCACAAAAGACCCAGGATAGCCAAACAAATACTGAAAAACAAGAAGCTGGGAGGCATCTCCTTACCTAACTTGAAACTATACTATAAAGCCATAGTAATCAAAACAGCATGGTACTGGAACAGAGACAGGACATCAGACCAGTGGGTCAGAACAGAATTCCCAGACATAAACCCCCAGGTATATAGCCAACTAATATTTGATAAAAGAGGCAAGAATCTGAAATGGAACAAAGAAAGCCTATTCAACAAATGGTGTTGGTACAACTGGAAAACCACATGTACGAAAGTGAAAATCAACCCATACCTTACTCCTTATACAAAAATCAACTCAAAGTGGATCAAAGACCTTGAAATCAGACCCGAATCCATAAAGTTTATTGAGAATAAAATAGGCAGAACACTCAAAGACCTATATATCAAAAAGGTCTTTGAGAATGGAGCACCAATGGCAAGAACGTTAGCATCAAATATAAACAAATGGGACTACATCAAACTAAAAAGCTTCTGCATGGCAAAAGAAACCCTGCTTAACGCAAGAAGACAGCTAACAGAATGGGAAAAAATCTTTTCACTCGACATATCAGATAAAGGGCTGATATCTAGAACATACAAAGCACTCAGAAAGCTGAGCCCCCCAAAAGCAAACAAAGCTATAAAAAAATGGGGAGATGAAATGAATAGACACTTCTCTGAGGAAGACAGAAGGATGGCCAACAAACACATGAAAACATGCTCACCTTCACTCATCATCAGGGAGATCCAAATCAAGACAACAATGAGATACCACCTTACACCAGTGAGGATGGCCCACATCAAAAATAATGGAAACAACCTTTGTTGGCGGGGATGCGGTATGAAAGGAACTCTCATCCACTGCTGGTGGGAATGTCCCCTAGTCCAACACCTATGGAGGAAAGTCTGGAGAGTGCTCAAAGAACTCAGAATTGAGCTGCCATTTGACCCAGCAATTGCCCTCCTAGGCATATACCCACAAGATGGAAGGACATTCATTCCAAAATACATATGCACCCCACTATTTATCGCAGCACTCAGTATAATAGCCAAATCTTGGAACCAACCTAGGTGTCCAACAACGGATGAATGGATCATTAAGATGTGGTACATATACACAATGGAATATTACATGGCAGTTAGAAATGATACAATCACAGACTTTGCAGCAACGTGGATGGACCTAGATCATGTTATGTTAAACGAAGTAAGCCAGAAGACAAAAGATAAACACAGAATGGTAGCACTATTCTGAAACACCTAGAACATATATTTTATACACAACTAATACCTAACAATCATATAACAGGGTTTAACAGGGTAGAAACTCCGATCACTGTAATAGTCAACATATACGTGGGAGCAGTGTCCAAAATACATGAAAAAGGAACAATGCAAACTCTTGACTGCACATTATACCACAAAGAAAACAGCAACAACAGAAACAGCAACATGGAGAGAACAGGTATGTAACCAGACTCCTACAACAAAGGCCCACAATAATCCCTTAGAGATCGTAAACAGGAACACAAGTATAGAACACCGCGGGAAATCACGTAATGCAATGGCAACATACCATAACACTACGTTTTAATCCCTTTACCTTACTATATTTTAAAAATAACCTCTCAGCTTTTCTTTCCACAGGCGCCCATAGATACAAAGGGCGGACAAACTAAGATGGCAACTCGGGATACCACACGAGATACCATACCTTGCTTGCACTATGAGACGGCCACGAGAAAACTCTTTAACATTCACTTTATCTCTAGGTTAAACCTTCTTTTAGGAATCGAAGCACGTGACCAGTCAGACCACCAAAGCAGTACCTGCGATGTACAGACCTAAACTACAGGCTCTAGTCATCGAACACATTCAACCAAACCAGCATTCCCTTGCTATTCTCTCCTTTCTTCTCTCTATTTTTTTTTCTCTTTTCTTTTTCTCTTCTACTCTTCTCTTTACTTTTTTCCCTTTCTCTTCTCCCTTTCTACGGTATTTTCTCTTTTCTCTTCCTTCATACCCCTCCCATATATCTTCCCCTTTCTCCCCCCCGGAAATCCAACTATCCCTTCACCCCTCAATCCCATCCAGATCTCCCACCATATTAAAACTCTCCACCCTCAGTCCTTAATCTTTTAGGCATCAAGATCGACCTCCTACCCAATGAACCAGTACCCAGAACCCAGGCGAGGGGACACCCAACCGAACCCACACATCGTCTCCTGCAAGAAAAGACAGCCAACTCCCCTGTGGACACATGCTGCGAGACCCTCCCTACCAACTCCCCCTAACATGGACTGTTTCTTGAAACCGGACTTAGGTCCAATAGTATCCCCAATGCAAGAACTCTTCCAAGACCTCCCAGCTGCAAATTTTTACCAATCTGAAGGGGGGCAGGGGGTGTGATTGGAAGATGCCTGGGAACCCACACACCACAAGAAAAATCCAAAAGACAATGGGAAAACTGTACTTCCAACATAGGCATAAGACCTGTAATACACCAACTCTTTACCTGTTCTCTCCCAAATGCAAAGTAGTCTTTTGCACCACATTGGTCCTTTAAAAACTTCGCTAACTCATTTTAATTTTTTTATATTTTTTTAATTAACTTATTTATTTAAATGTTTGCCTTACATATACATTTGTGGGCACATACACTTTTATTTCCTTTTTTTTTTTTTTTTTTTTTTAATCGTCTTTGGGTATGTGACCTATCTCTGTTACTCACTCTGTCCACCCCAAATACTCCGACATATAATGGAGCACCACTTCCCCCTGCAAAGGCACACTAAATAAAGGGGAAATCTTACATAGTAAAAAAAAAAAAAAAAAAAAAAAAAAAAAGAGCTCTTATCTACTAGAGATAGGAACTCATAGTTGTTTACAATACAGGGTTATCTCCTACCTTGAAAATATGTCATGTGGAATCAACTTAGACCTCAGGTAATTAGATACCATTCAACCAGCCTTGAACCCTGGATCCCAGACATAGAAACGGCACAGCTCCTCACAACAGCTGTAAGAAACAATCTCCATCTGGGACAGCCTTATTACTGCAGGGTCAACAACAAGGGCCAGCTCTAACATGATATCTCGACAATGAGGAAAATGTGAACAACTTGACCTTAGAGCAGTTTAGCCTACCTCACCAGCTAACGACAAGACAAAACCAGAAGACGTGGCACCCTTTGGTAGGTCCAAAAGCCAAGATCGTGATTTACAGATGACTGGATACTAGAACCACGACCAGACTGTATACATCTTGGGACCAATAAAAAAGCCCTAGTCTAGGGTTTGAACTAAGACCTGCACAATAAGCATGATCCCCAGTCCCAAAGGTCCGGCAGAGACAATTGTAACGGAAAGGGGCTTCTGGAAGAACAAAGAAAGACGCTATCCTAGATGCCTTCCTAGGTTCAGCGCAAAGACCAAGATCACCAACCACAGAAGATGGATTAAAATGGCACTGAGGTAACAGAACCTCCAGATTCACAAAGACTGACTTCACCATAAGTCCCACCTCAGGATATGTACAGATACTGGGACTGCTAAACACAGAGCTCTGACGGTATCACACTGGACAGAGCAGAAGCTTTCCACACACCAAAAAAAAAAAAAAAAAAAAAAAAACCACAACCTGGAGAGTAATGATCCTGAGCAAAGACTAGAGCTGATTCCATGACAGTATACTCCAAGGACGGAGAAACCCCATATCTTATAGGGCAAGTGAATTCCTTTTCGAATGACCCCAATATTTACTGTGCCAGGGCAGGAGGGAAAAAAAAAAATACAAAAAAACACAAAACCTTGGTTATGTATATATATATATCTTACCTTCATTTATTATTGTTATTATTATTTTTATTTACCTAGCTATTTTGGTCGATTCCTCAGTTTGGATGTGATTATTGAAATTGTTGGCCCCAATTATTCTTTTTTTTTTTTTCTTTCTTTTCTTTCTCTTCCTTTCTTTTCTTTCGTTATGTGCTACGCCATGTTTCTTATTTCAAGACCACGGCGTGTTTTTTGTTTGTTTGTGTTTGTTTTTAGTTTGTTTTGGTTTATTTTTTATCTGTTTTTTTGTGGTGCTTATCGTTATAGCTGGAGTCCTCACTGGATATTTGACACTTCTTTTGGTACTGGTGGAGTGTTTCAACTTCTTTTTCTCCTTCATTTCCCAAATCGATGATGAGAACCTCTAGAAGGATTCTGCCCATTTTCGGGGTATTAAACTCTTACCCCGGTTTATTTATTTTCTCTTTTTCAGGCAAAACCACACAACTTGAACTAGCTACCCCTGCCCCTACTTAGAGGGGGAAATAAGGGAGGCATCAAGACCAAACTGATGCAAGACTACTAAGTAGTTGGTTAGAGACAGAGGGGACCACATATTCTAGCCGCCCTGGGGGTGAGGGAAGAGGAAATGGGAGGTAAGACAGAAACGGGGGAGTAGGGAGGACAATTTGGGGATGGGAATCCCCCCTGATTTTATGTAAATATGTACCTAAAATATTATTGTCAACAATATGTAAGCCACTATGATCAAAATAAAAATTATATTAAAAAAAAAAAAAAAGAAAATAATGGAATATGGTGACACAGTACCTGTTAGGCAAATGGACTTAACAAGTTAAATTAATGTATAACTCCAAGCTTTTTTCCCCTGTGATCTCTGTCTAAAAGCCCACTCCAAGTTCTCATTCTTGTTAAGATTTACAAAGAGTACAAGAACTTGAAGAATAATAAACTTGCTTTTTACTAATAAATTAAGAAGAAATGGCAGAATAGATTTTTTATGAATCAAGTTTTAGATAATTGTCCTTATCCTTTTGATACAAAAT
This sequence comes from Suncus etruscus, assembly GCF_024139225.1. Classification (NCBI taxonomy): domain Eukaryota; kingdom Metazoa; phylum Chordata; class Mammalia; order Eulipotyphla; family Soricidae; genus Suncus; species Suncus etruscus. The sequence goes on along the minus strand of NC_064849.1, from coordinate 155,491,281 downwards.
TGTTATTTTAATGTAATATTTATAAATAAATAACTTTTTTATCACATTGAAAAAAAAAAAAAAGTCTAAATGACAATAAAATTTAATATTATCTAATATAAGATGACACAAAATTCAGACAAAATGGTTATAAAAGACAGAGAGAGTCATTTCTTAATAATCAATGGATATGTACAAATTAGGGGCCTGAAAAATACTTAAAACAACTGTTTAAGTAGACTTGAAGAAAAATATCAATAGCCACACAATAGTAGTGATAAAAGTCAACACTGCTGTCATGTCTTGATAGATCAACCAGGCTACAAGTTAACTTTCAAACTTTTCAACTTTCAAAGTATTGACTTTGAAGGAAAAAATTGAAGACAGTGGCTCTGTAGACATATATAATAAGGCCTTTCATCACCACAAAGCCAGTACACATTCTTTTCCAATACAAATGAGACTTTCTTTTAGAGACACCACGTGTTTGGCCATAAAACATACTTCCATAAAATCAAGAGGACAGAATTGTAATAACTATCATATCAGAAAATGTGCAATAAATCTGGAAGTAAATTACAAGCATAAAAGGAGAAATCACTTTAAAATGTGAAAAGTAAACAGCTCACTATTGAACAACCAATGGATCAGAGATGAAATCAAAAAGGAAATCAAAAAATTTCTGGAAACAAGTGAGAATGAAGACATAAATTTTTAGAATTTGTGGGGCAGGGAAAAGCTGTATTAAGAGGAAAATTTATAGCTTTGCAAGCATTAAACAAGAAGCAAAAAAAGGCCTACATAACTTAAGGTCTAGAAATTAGAAAGTTATAAATAAAATAAACCAAAAGTAGGTAAGTGGAAAGAAATCATTAATAAATAAGTAAATAATAAATAAATAACCTTAGGGCAGAAATTAATAAACTGGACACCCAAAAATCCGAAATAATCAATAAATGAAAATTTGATTTTTGAAAAAATAGACAAGATAGATTAAGCCATTAGCAAGACTCACAAAGAGAGAGAAACTTAATAAACAGAATCAAAATTAAAGGGATGTTATAATAGATAATACAAAAATTAAAGGGTAATCAAAGATTAAACTTAAGAAAAAATTGAAGATGTATAGAAATGGAAAAATATTCCATGCTCATGGATTCAAATAATCAATATTATCAAAATGATCATCTTACCTAAACTACTAAATAGATTCAATGCAATCCCTACACAAATTTAGTTAACATTTTCAAGGACTTATAACAATTCATTCTAAAGTTTATGTGGAACCATAAAAGACCTAGTATAGCCAGATTCATATTGTAAAACTACAAAGTGTGAGGCATCTCAGTACCTAACTTGAAAACCTACTACAAAGCCATTGTAATTAAAACAACATGGTATTGGACCAAAAACATATTTTCAGATCAATGGGTCAAAATATAATCTACAGTGACAAGCACCCATTTTATAGTCAAATAATCTTTCACAATGAAGCCAAAAACAACAAATGGAATAAAAACAGTCTTTTCAACAAATGGTGATGGGACAATTACATATCCATGTATAATAAATTAAAGATACATCCATTACTCACAACATACACAAAAGTCTAGGTAGATTTAAAGAACAAAATTTATAAATTTAATGAGAAAAACATAGGCAGAACACTCCAAGACTTAGACAGCAAAGAACTCTTTGAAGATAAAATGCCAATGTCAAAGGCTATCAAATAAAATCTATTTTATACATCAAACTAAAAAGTTTCTGTATGGCAAAAGAAATATGGGCTAAACTTAGAAGACAGCTCACTGAATGGGAGAAAAATTTTGGACTCAAGGCATCTCATAAAGTTGTAATATCTATAGTATACTATATTCACAAAAATTATTGCCACAAGACTAAAAACTCTATCAAGAAATGGGAAGAGTGTAAATAAACAGACATTTCTCTGAAGAATATCAAAAGATTACTTATAGCACATGAAAAATTCTCAGCATCACTTATTAGCAAAATAGAAATGAAGACAATGAGATATTATTTTATACCAATGAGGAGGAGACATAAGAAGCTGGGATCAATTTCTGTTGGCAGAGATGTGGTGAGAAAGGAAATCTCATCCATTGCTGGTGGGAATGATACCTAGTCCAACCCCATAATGGAAAACATTATGGAATGTTCTCACTAAACTCAAAATTGAGCTACCATATACCCCAGCAATCTCATCTTTGAATATCTTTCCCAAGAACAGGAAAACATTCATCCAAGAGGATGTCTGCACAATGCTATTCTTTGCAGCACTCAGTAAAATAGCTAAGACTTGGATTCAATCTAGATGTCTAACAACAGACAAGTGAATCATGAATACATGGTACATGTATAATAGAATATATATAGCTGTAAGGAATGATGCAATCATGCAATTGCTGCAACACGGATGAGACCTAAAGATACTATGTTAATGAAGTAAGCCAGAAGTAGAAAGATACTGAATGCTATCAATGATATGTGGTATTTATAATAACTTCATGAAGAAATGCAATGGTCTAAATGGGAGTTGTCTCAAACACTCTTGGCCCTGAAGTATAGTGAGGAGAAGGAAAAAAACTGGTGAAGAAGAAACGATATGAAAGAATGAGGTCCAGGGGCCAAGTAGTCTCACAAGCATTGGTGGAGTTACAAAAAAAAGATTGAACTTCAATATTTAAGCCAAAGTCAAAAACAATAGAATCAAGATATTTAAACTTTAATAATCTAAACTATAAATGTTTTACTGACAATCTGGGGGTGGGGGGCCATATGGTGATATATGCTACACTCTAAAAAAAATTGCTGAAGGCCAATCGTGTCTGGTGTTGGGATTGGCCCTGATTCATTGTATGTATGAAATTCAACCATAAAGAACTTTATAAATGTAATGATTTCAATACAATAAAATGAAAAATATACAAAATATACTAGCAATTATATAACAACTCATCAAGAATGCTATATACCATGACCAAGTAGGATTCATTCTAGAGATGCAAGGATGATTTAATAGGCATAAGTCAATCAATATAGTATACCATATCAATAAAAGAAATAACAAAATCAATATGATCAAATCAATAGATACAGAGAAATAATTTTGACAAGGACCAGTACCTATTCCAGATTAAAACTTTCAACATGGTGTGATTGAAGGAGCTTACTTCAATGTTATCAAAGGCATGTAGCACACCCCATCATAAATATTATAGTTAATGGGGAAAAATTAAAGCCCTTCCTATAAGATCTGGCAGAAGACAAATTTGCCCTTCCTCTCACCACTTCTATTTAATATAGTACTGAAAGTACTTGCCATAGTTATTAGGTAAGAAAAAAGATATCTAGGGCATCCAAAAGGAAAAAAAAGTAAAGCTCTCATCATTTGTAGATATGATAATATATCCAGAAAACAAAAAACTCTTCTAAAAATATTCTATAAACAATATACATGTATAGTAAAGTGGAAAGCTACAAAATCATAATGTTAAATCTATGGCTTTTCTATACACAAATAAGAAAAGAGAATATTTTTTAAATTTAATTTATTTAAATATTTAATTTAAATATTTAATTTAATTAATTAATTTAATTAATTAAATTTAAAAATTTAAATATTTTTAAAATTTTATTCACAATTGTGTCTTAGAAAATCAAGTACCAACCCCAGCACCCCTCTACCTCCTTGCTCCAGATCTCCAGGGCTTCCCCGGGCCACATGCCTGGGCAAGCCGGTGAGTTGGGCCCCTTGGTGAAGCTTGAAGGTACCCAGGCTTTCCCCCATTATCCAGTCAGCTCCTTAGGGAGGGTCTGGGTGGGGCTCTGAACTTCTGGCCTCCCAGCTTCTTGAAGTCACTGGTAATCTCTGTCCAGTCTATATTTTCAAAATGGCGCAGGGGCTATTGCCCCTGCGCGCACAAGAAACATTAATAGTACTCACTATCATTGAATTATGTTTTTATGTATGCAGAATGTCCATTTTGTACTCTGCCCTTTTGCATACCCATTCATAAGATCATATTTCTCTTTAACTTCCTTAACTCCTATCATTATTACTCCTCATTTACCCTTTCTAACTTAAGTACTGTAGAGTCCTAAGTCACAGACCAAAGTGGTGCCCTGGAGTTAACACCCACCCAACTATTTTAAAAGGCATAAAAAGGACACTTATATCTTTTCAACATTTTATGGGTGTTTTCTTTGATGGCTATAAACTTTTGCTGAGTATTTTCTTATACAGTGACAATCCCCCCCCATGTTTTTTATCTTCTCTTTGTGAACTGCTCAATATGGAAATTGGTTTGAAAGAATCCCTCAGTTTAATGCTTATGTTTGAACCAAGTCATGTGTATTGTTGGAAATGTTCTTACACCCCCATATATCTGATAGCACCACATGTCTTTATTTCTTGTTTGCTTAGGCACACTAAAATGGGAAAATACTATACATACCAATAAGTTCTTATCTAATAGAGATGGGAACACACAAATCCTGTAGTGCAATGAGACCTTACACCCTAAACATTGACATAAATACCTGGCACAGGCCTCAGAAGAATGGGCATTCTCCATTCACCCCTGATCTACAGAAGACATTTACAAAACATCCAAGTTTGTAGATAACATCACCTGGAGGCATTCCTCTACCAGGGAAGACCCTACAGCTGCTCTGACAATGATCTACTCGAAAGAGACTTCCCTTAACAATGGAAGACATAACAAGAACAATGACCTGCTTATTGGACAGGGCTTGCTGTATTGCCCCTTAATTGTGAGATTTGTCTATAACATCACCTGGAAGCAATCCTCTACCATGGAAAATTCTACCACTGTTCAGACATCGTCCTGCTCAAAAGAGACTTCCCTTAACACTGAGAAGACTTAACAACAACAACCTGCTTACAGGACAGGGCTTCCTGCATTGCCCTTTCATGGTGAGGTGAAACAAGAAGACACTCCACATCATGACTTCAATGTAGGATATGCAGATTCCAGAATCTTTAATACAGAAATATGATACCAACAACAGAGACTGTGTAAAAAGTGTGTTGGCGAGAAATGGCTGCATGTGGGGGTTTCCAGGCAGAGTGCTGATTGCTCTACCTGCAGAGTCTCCACCCGGCTGTGCTTCTTCTGAGGAAACTGAGCACCAGAAGGGAGCCCTGTCCTACCCTTCTCTGTCTTTCCTGAACTCGGGAAGCTCTCCTCAGAGCCCTGGGAAGCGAACCCCAAAGAAACTACATTCGGGAGCTACCCAGCGAGCCAGTGAATGAGTGAGAAATGGCTGCATGTGGGGGTTTCCAGGCAGAGTGCTGATTGCTCTACCTGCAGAGTCTCCACCGGGCTGTGCTTCTTCTGAGGAACTGAGCACCTGAAGGGAGCCCTGTCCTACTCTTCTCTGTCTTTCCTGAACTCTGGAAGCTCTCCTCAGAGCCCTGGGAAGCGAACCCCAAAGAAACTACATTCGGGAGCTACCCAGCGAGCCAGTGAGTGAGTGAGAAATGGCTGCATGTGGGGGTTTCCAGGCAGAGTGCTGATTGCTCTACCTGCAGAGTCTCCACCCGGCTGTGCTTCTTCTGAGGAAACTGAGCACCGGAAGGGAGCCCTGACCTACTCTTCTCTGTCTTTCCTGAACTCTGGAAGCTCTCCTCAGAGCCCTGGGAAGCGAACCCTAAAGAAACTACATTCGGGAGCTACCCAGCGAGCCAGTGAGTGAGTAAGAAATGGCTGGATGTGGGGGTTTCCAGGCAGAGTGCTGATTGCTCTACCTGCAGAGTCTCCACCGGACTGTGCTTCTACTGAGGAACTGAGCTCCAGAAGGGAGCCCTGTCCTACCCTTCTCTGTCTTTCCTGAACTCTGGAAGCTCTCCTCAGAGCCCTGGGAAGCGAACTCCAAAGAAACTACATTTGGAAGCTACCCAGCGAGCCAGAAACTGAGCACCTGAAGGGAGCCCTGTCCTACTCTTCTCTGTCTTTCCTGAACTCTGGAAGCTCTCCTCAGAGCCCTGGGAAGCGAACCCCAAAGAAACTATATTCGGGAGCTACCCAGCGAGCCAGTGAGTGAGTAAGAAATGGCTGGATGTGGGGGTTTCCAGGAAGAGTGCTGATTGCTCTACCTGCAGAGTCTCCACCCGGCTGTGCTTCTTCTGAGGAAACTGAGCACCAGAAGGGAGCCCTGTACTACCCTTCTCTGTCTTTCCTGAACTCTGGAAGCTCTCCTCAGAGCCCTGGGAAGCGAACTCCAAAGAAACTACATTTGGAAGCTACCCAGCGGGCCAGTGACTCTCCTCAGAGTCCTGGGAAGTGAACCCCAAAAATACAGCATTCTGAAGCTGCCCAGCGAGCGAGTGAAAACTACGCCTGACCAGTGGGGCCCGACTGTGAAAAACTGTGAGTGCTGCCCGTGTGTTTCTCTCTGCTATCCTGTTGCCTGAACCTCCTGAGAGTGGGCTGAAAAGAGGCTTCAGAAGGCACTTAGCTCCACTTCGCTACGCAGCCATGCGCTCTTTCTAAAAAAGAACACCATCACAAGAAGAAAAAAACCACACTAAGAACTGTGCTGGATCACAGAAGCAAGAATTTCTCTCCAGACTGTCTTCTCTGCTGCGTGATTGGGCCTAAGATTTGATCCTGTGTGAGGCTTCAGCCACAGAGGACTCCCCTACCTTGGAGGCAAGTCGGCCCATCCAGAAAGGGCGGAGCCAGAGAAGTGTGTTGCCTGCATCATATAACCAATGAATACCACCACAACACGTAGAAAAACCCACAATACAAGTGTGACAATGGGGGGAAACAACGCAGGACAGCATCAGACATAGAGAATAAAGATGACAATTCTGATGACCAGTTAACGACCAACCAACTAATCAATCTCTCAGATAAGGACTTTAGAGTAGCAATATGGAATATACTCAAAGAACTCAAAGAAACCATGAATAGAATAGAACAGAACACTAATAAGAATCAAGAAAATATGAAGACAGAAATCACAAAACTCCACACTGAAATAACATGTCAAATAACAGGCCTGAAAAAATCAGTAAACGAAGTGAATGACAAAATGAATAAGCTCTGGGAGGGTATCAGAAGCTGAGAATAGACTTGGTGCTGTGGAAGATGAGATACATAACAATTCCATACAACAGGAGAGATTGGGAAAAAAAACTTAAAACAAATGAACAGACAATGGAAAAATTAGGCAAAGAATGGGAACAGATGAAAATAGAGGTCTATGATAAGATCAACAGAAACAACTTAAGAATCATTGAAGTCCCAGAGACCCAGAAAGGAAATTTCCAGGAAGAATCAACAGTCAAGAACATCATTAAAGAGAAACTCCCAGAGCTAAAGAATATATGTGATCAAACCCTGCATGCTCGAAGAGTACCAACCAAAAGAAACCCAAGAAAAACCACCCCAAGACACATCCTAGTCACAATGACAAATCCCACAGATAGAGACAGAATTCTGAAAACAGCAAGATCAAAAGGGGAAATTACATTCAAGCAAGCATCCTTGAGATTTACAGCAGACCTGTCACCAGAAACACTAAATGCCAGAAAGCAGTGGTGGGATATTGTGACAAGACTGAAGGAAATGAATGCTTCACCTAGAATACTGTACCCAGCAAAACTCACTTTCCGGTTTGGACGGAAGAATACATGGTTTCACAGGACAAAAAACAGCTCAGAAACTTCACAGACTCAAAACCAGTCTTAAGAGAAAAACTGAAAGACCTAATCTTAGACAAGAGGCTGACCAAAAGGACCACCAAATTTCGATATAAAGATGGCAATAAATCCCAGGACAAATTGTCTTTCTCTCAACGTCAGATGGACTAAATGCACCAGTCAAGAGTCACAGAGAGGCTAAATGGATCAAAAAACTCAATCCAACCTTCTGCTGTGCCTACCCACAAGAAACGCACCGGAATAGTCAGAACAAACATAGACTCAAATTATAAGGCTAGGAAAAAAGTTTATTCCCAAGCGAAACAACTCCCATAAAAAAAGCTGGAGTGGCCATACTAATATCAATATTTGCAAACTTTATACTCAGGAAGGTTGTAAGGGACAAAGATGGACATTTTATATTAATCAAGGGGTATGTAGAGCAGGAAGAAATAACTCTCCTAAACATATATGCACCAAATGAGGGGCCAGCAAAATATTTAAAACAACTGTTGACAAATCTGAAAAACAATATCAATAACAACACAGTAATTGTGGGGGACCTCAACACAGCTTTGTCAACATTGGATAGGTCAACCAGACTGAAACCCAACAAGAATATACTAGACCTGAGGAGAGAAATGGAAGAAAGAGGCCTAGTGGATATATATAGGACACTCCACCCCCAGAAACCTGGATACACATTCTTCTCCAATGTACATGGGACATTCTCCAGGATAGACTACATGCTGGCACATAAAACATACCTCCATAAGATCAAGAGGATAGAAATTTTGCAGACTACCTTCGCTGACCACAAGGCTCTGAAATTATTTGTGAATTCCAAAGGGACCCAGAAGAAAAACTTTAACACCTGGAAGTTAAACAGCCTCGTACTCAATAAGCAGTGGGTCCGAGATGAAATCAAGAAGGAAATCAAAAGGTTCCTGGAAACAAATGACAATAAAGACACAAACTATCAGAACTTATGGGACACAGCAAAAGCAGTACTGAGAGGAAAATTTATAGCTTTGCAAGCACACATGAGGAAGGAAGAAGGAGCTTACCTGAGTAGCTTAATGACACAGCTAATAGAACTAGAAAGTACTGAACAAAAGGACCCAAAAATAGGAAGACAGAAGGAAATAACAAAGCTGAGAGCAGAAATCAACGAAGTGGAAACCCAAAAAACAATCCGAAAGATCAACGAAAGCAGAAGTTGGTTCTTCGAAAAAATAAACAAGATTGATAGACCACTGGCAAACCTAACAAAGAAAGAGAGAGAGAGAAACTTGATAACTCGTATTAGGAATGAAAAAGGAGAGATCACTACTGATATGACAGAGATTCAAAGGGTAATCAGAAACTACTTTGAAAAACTCTATGCCACTAAAAATGAGAACCTGGAAGAAATGGATAAATTCTTGGACTCTTATAATTTTCCACGGTTAAAAGAAGAGGATGTAGCATATCTAAACACCCCCATCACCATTGATGAAATAAAAATGGTAATCAAAAGTCTGCCCAAAAACAAAAGTCCAGGCCCAGATGGATTCACTAATGAATTCTATCAAACTTTCCAAGAGGAACTACTACCAATCCTGGCAAGACTCTTTCATGAAATTGAACAAGTGGAAACACTCTCAAATAGCTTTTATGAAGCCAACATCACCTTGATACCTAAACCAGACAGAGATGCTACGAAAAAAGAAAATTACAGACCAATATCGCTGATGAATGCAGATGCAAAGATCCTCAAAAAAATCCTGGCAAATAGGATTCAATACCTCATTAAGAATATCATCCACTACGATCAAGTAGGTTTCACCCCAGGAATGCAAGGATGGTTTAACATCCGTAAGTCTATCAACATAATACACAACATCAACAACAAGAAAAATAAAAACCACGTGATCATATCAATAGATGCAGAGAAAGCATTTGACAAGGTCCAACACCCATTCTTGATCAAAACTCGCAGCAAGATGGGAATGGAAGGAACCTTTCTCAATATAATGAAGGCCATCTACCACAAGCCAGTGGCAAATATTATCCTCAATGGAGAAAAACTAAAAGCCTTCCCTCTAAATTCTGGCACAAGACAAGGCTGTCCTCTCTCACCACTCCTATTCAACATAGCACTGGAAGTACTTGCTATAGAGATTAGGCAAGAAAAAGATATCAAGGGAATCCAGATAGGGAAGGAAGAAGTCAAGCTCTCACTGTTTGCAGATGACATGATGCTCTACTTAGAAAACCCTAAAGACTCTACCAAAAAGCTTCTAGAAACAATAGACTCATATAGCAAGGTGGCAGGCTACAAAATTAACACACAAAAATCAATGGCCTTTCTATACACCAATAGTAATAAGGAAGAAATAGACATTAAGAAAACAACCCCATTCACAATAGTGCCACACAAACTCAAATATCTTGGAATCAACTTGACTAAAAATGTGAAAGACCTATATAAAGAAAACTATAAAACTCTGCTCCAAGAAATAAGAGAGGACACGCGGAAATGGAAACACATACCCTGCTCATGGATTGGCAGGATTAACATCATCAAAATGGCAATACTCCCCAAGGCGTTATACAGATTCAACGCTATCCCTCTAAAGATACCTATGACATTCTTCAAAGAGGTAGATCAGCACTTTTGAAATTTGTTTGGAACAATAAACACCCTAGAATAGCTAAATCGATCATTGGGAAAAAGAATATGGGAGGAATTACTTTCCCCAACTTTAAACTTTACTACAAAGCAAGAGTTATCAAAACAGCATGGTATTGGAATAAGGACAGACCCTCAGATCAGTGGAATAGGCTTGAATACTCAGAAAATGTTCCCCAGACATAAAATCACCTAATTTTTGATAAAGGAGCAGGAAATCCTAAATGGAGCAAGGAAAGGCTCTTCAACAAGTGGTCTTGGCACAACTGGCTAGCCACTTGCAAAAAATTGAACTTAGACACCCAGCTAACATCATGTACGAAGGTAAAATCCAAATGGATTAAAGACCTCGATATCCGACCCCAAACCATAAGATATATAGAACAACACATAGGCAAAACTCTCCAGGACATTGAGACTTCAGGCATCTTCAAGGAGGAAACTGCACTCTCCAAGCAAGTGAAAACAGAGATTAACAGATGGGAATATATTAAGTTGAGAAGCTTCTGCACCTCAAAGGAAATAGTGCCCAGGATACAAGAGCCACCCACTGAGTGGGAGAATCTATTCACCCAATACCCATCAGACAAAGGGCTAATCTCCAAAATATACAAGGCACTGACAGAAATTTACAAGAAAAAAACATCTAATCCCATCCAAAAATGGGGAGAAGAAATGAACAGACACTTTGACAAAGAAGAAATACGCATGGCCAAAAGACACATGAAAAAATGTTCCACATCACTAATCATCAGGGAGATGCAAATCAAAACAACGATGAGATACCACCTCACACCCCAGAGAATGGCACACATCACAAAGAATGAGAACAAACAGTGTTGGCGGGGATGTGGAGAGAAAGAAACCCTTATCCACTGCTGGTGGGAATGCCGTCTAGTTCAACCTTTATGGAAAGCAATATGGAGATTCCTCCAAAAACTGGAAATCAAGCTCCCATACGATCCAGCTATACCACTCCTAGGAATATACCCTAAGAACACAAAAATACAATACAAAAATCCCTTCCTTACACCTATATTCATTGCAGCACTATTTACCATAGCAAGACTCTGGAAACAACCAAGATGCCCTTCAACAGACGAATGGCTAAAGAAACTGTGGTAAATATACTCAATGGAATATTATGCAGCTGTCAGGAGGGATGAAGTCATGAAATTTTCCTACACATGGATGTACACAGAATCTATTATGCTGAGTGAAATAAGTCAGAGAGAAAGAGAAAAACGCAGAATGGTCTCACTCATCTATGGGTTTTAAGAAAAATGAAAGACATTCTTGCAATAATAAATTTCAGACACAAAAGAGAAAAGAGCTGGAAGTTCCAGCTCACCTCAGGAAGCTCACCACAAAGAGTGATGAGTTTAGTTAGAGAAATAACTACATTTTGAACTGTCCTAATATTGAGAATGTATGAGGGAAATGTAGAGCCTGTTTAGGGTACAGGCGGGGGTTGGGTGGGGAGGAGGGAGATTTGGGACTTGGGTGATGGGAATGTTGCACTGGTGATGGGTGGTGTTCCTTTTATGACTGAAACCCAAACACAATCATGTATGTAATCATATTTATTTATTTAAATAAATAAAAAAAATATCTCTTAAAAAAAAAAGAAAAGTGTGTTGGCACTGAACAATGTCTTGGATCGGACAATAACTTGCCTGAAACCTAGAGCTGGTCTTATGCCAGGAAACTTCAGGGGTAGGGTCTCTTTGTATTTAGGCCAAAGTTATTCCTTTCCATGCCTCTCATATTTTGGTGGGCCTATGCAAACAACAATTGCCACTCTAACACCGTTTTTACTGTGCTCCTTTGACTCTAATCCTTAAAATTTGAGGTTAACTTAAGCTAATATGCATGTACATGGAAATGTAAAAAATACTATGCCTCTAATGTTTATGGAGTTATGTAAGTTTGATGGCTTTAGATTGTCTTGTGTGCTGTTAAGAAATATTATAATGTGCTACAATCTGGGGACTTGAGGGACAAAGTAATTGCACATGGATTCTGTTTTATTTATATTAACATTCTTTGGCTGAAATCTCAAAGTTAAGATATCAGCAAGGGGACTACTGAGAATTATGTTATGGGTGATTGTCCTTCCACTGTAACTTTACCTTGTCCTATTTCTTTGCATCTTTTGTTCTCATAATTCAAAATAAAAAAATTAAAAAAAAAAAGAAAATCAAGTACCGGGGCCGGCGTGGTGGCGCTATAGGTAAGGTGCCTGCCTTGCCAGCGCTAGCCTAGGAGGGTTCACGTTTTGATCCCCCAGCGTCCCATATGGTCCCCCAAGCCAGGTCCCCCATAGCCATGTGTAACCCCTGAGCATCACTGGGTGTGACCCAAAAACCAAAAAAAAAAAAAAAAGAAAGAAAATCAAGTACCTTGGAATCAACTAAAGAGGTGTATTACCTATACAAAGAAAACTACAATTCACTATAATAATGATAGCTGGAACTGTCACTCTGGACAAGAACTGGGAGCTGAGAGGAGATAAACTGATTTGTATGGTTCTGCTGCATTAGCAATAGTACAAACTATAGTGTCTAAAACAGGAAAAGGGGGAGAAAGAGAGAATGAAAGACAATGAGTAGAGTAAAATGTCTGCCCCAGAGACAGGCAGAGGGAGGGTAGGAGAAATTAGGGCATTGGTGGCTGGAAATGTGTATGGGTAAAGAGTGATGTATGTACATTGTAAGACTGAAACCCAATCATGAACAACTTTGTAACCATAGTATCTTAAAAATAAAAGTTAGAGGGAAAAATCTTCCCTACCACTGGAAAAATAATAAATTAATTATGTAGTATTATAGAAAATTGCCTTCAAAAGTTATTTGTAAGGACTAGAAAAATAATACAGAGGTATAGTGTTTGCCTTGCACACAGTCAATTCTAGTTTTCTCTCTGGTGATCCATGTGGTCAGACAAGAATGACCAGAAGTGATCCCTGAGGATTCAGGAGTATCCCCTGAGAAAGACTAGGTGTTCTCCCACCACAAAATACAAAAACAAACAAAAAATATTTTTGAGCCTATGGCACCATTTCTCAATAAAAATAAACAAAAGAAAAATTAAAAGAACTCAAAACCTTTTTTTCTTTGATCATTTCCATATGATCAGGGCTTTTTCTAACTCTGTACTCAGAGTTATGGTTCTCGGAACCATAAATGGTAACAAGGATGAACCACTTGCAAAGAAAGTGCCACGCCCGATGCACTATTTCTCCAGTCAGAAGTAACTATTCTAATTCTGTATTACCAGCTATTTACTGTTACATGAGAAGAAAAGAATGGCTCTTCTGGGTTCAATAATATGAAGTCTCCAAAAGTACACCTCACATTTCTTCCCTCCATCCTCAAAAACCTCAGCCTCAAGACACACCCTCCATCTTCCCAGGAGAAAAATCCTACAGTTCATCTACTACAAAGGAAAATTATCGCTGCCTACTTTACCTAGGAAGGCTTGTCTAAAAATTCTAGGACCTTCTCAGAATGAGTGTGAAGGCCCTTTCTACCTGAAGGCACAGCAGTCCGCCACCACACCTCAGCCATTGAGTGAGCAGTTTCACAACTTAACCTTATCAAACTGCCAAGCCACTCACTATATTTGCTCCATTCCTAAAATCCTGAACAGGGCTGACAACTCTAAATTTCATAACTGCGTCAGCCCTGTAGAATCACATGAATTCTGAAAAGGAAATTTTTTAGAAGACCACCAATCTCATTGATCCCTAACAATAACAGAGAAGGCTCATCTTACACCAAACACAGTCCAGTAAATCCTTAGACTAACTTTAGAATACCATGGAAAATGTATCATTTATTTCAAATTAAAGATTATTGACCTAAGTTTTGCTAATTTCACTTGAAGTAAATTTTACTTAAAGTAAATTTGTTTGTGCCTGCAAGGGAGTAAGCTGAGGTAGTGACTGGAAAATTGGGGACACTGGTGAAGGGAGTTCCTACTGGTGCTAAAACTGTTCTTTAAATATTTAATGCCTATAACTATATTATGAATGCGTTGGTAAATAATGGTATTAAAATAAAAAATAATTTTAAGAAAGTTAGGCAAACTATAGAAATAAAGTGAGTATTCCCTCAAAAAAAGAGAAAATAAAAGAAATAAAGAGGAAAGAAAGAGAAAGAATAAAGAAAGAAAAGAAGAAAGGAAGGAAGAAGAAAGAAAGAAAGAAAGAAAGAAGAGAGAAAGGAAGAAGAAAGAGAGAAAGAAAGAAAAAGAAAGAAAGAAAGAAAGAAAAAAAAAAGAAAGAAAGAAGAAAGAAAGAAAAGAAAGAGAAGAGAAAGAGAGAAAGAAGAGAAAGAGAGAAAGAAAGAGAAGAAAGAAAGAAAGAAAAAGAAAGAAAAGAAAGAAAGAAAGAAAGAAAGAAAGAAAGAAAAAGAAAGAGAAAGAAAGAAAGAAGAAAGAAAGAAGAAAGAAAAGAAGAAAGAAAGAAAGAAAGAAAGAAAAAGAAAGAGAAAGAAAGAAAGAAAGAAAGAAAAGAAAGAAAGAAAGAAAGAAAGAAAGAAAAGAAGAAAGAAAGAAAGAAAGAAAGAAAGAAAGAAAGAAAAAGAAAGAAAGAAAGAAGAAAGAAAGAAAGAAAAGAAAGAAAGAAAGAAAGAAAGAAAGAAAAGAAAAAGAAAGAAAGAGAGAGAAAGAAAGAAAGAGAAAGAAAGAAAGAAAGAAAGAAAGAAGAAAGAAAGAAAGAAAGAAAGAAGAAAGAAAGAAGAAAGAATGAATGAAAGAAAGAAAGAAAGAAAGAAAGAAAGAAAGAAAAAGAAAGAAAAAGAAAGAAAAGAAAGAAAGAAAGAAAGAAAGAAAGAAAGAAAGAAAAAGAAGAAAGATAAAGAGAAAAAGAATGAAGGGAAGAAGGGAGGGAGGAGAGAGGGACATAGCAAGGGGAGGAGAGAAGGAGGGACAGAGGGAGGAAGAGAGTGAAGGCAAGAGGGGAAGAAGATAGGATGGGAAGGAAGGCGAGAGCGGAAGGGAGAAAGGGAGGGAAGGAAGGAGGGAGGAAGGAGGGTTGGGGAGAAGGAAAAAGGAAGGAAGGAAGAAGGAGGGAGGGAGGAAGGGAGGGAGGAAGGGAGGGAGAGAAGGAGGAAGAAAGAAGGAGGGAGTGGGGGAAGGGATGGAGGAAGGGAAGAAGGGAGAGAAGAAAGGAGGAACAAAGGGAAAGACAGGAGGAAGGAAGGGATGCAAGGAAGGAGGGAGGGAAGAAAGGAGAGAGGGTAAAGGGACGGGAGGGAGGAAAGAAGGGAGGGAAGGAAGGAGGGAGGGAGAAAAGGAAGGGAGGAGGAAAAGAAACCTCCAAGAAGTTCTCTACCCAGCTGCAAATTTTTCCCTCTCTGCTGCACCCCATCCCCAGCACCTTATCACAGAAGCAGCATCTCTGTGACCCTGCAACATTCGAACTATTCTCCAGTTAGTCCCCATCAATATTTTCCTCCTCTTTCTTTCCTTGATGCCCAAGGGGAATATTTTTTATGGTGGAGAGTAGGATTCTCCCTCTCATCAAAGACAATATTTTGATTAAACTCTGAAGTTCATTCCATTCCCCTGAGGACTCACCACTTTAGAGAGCAAAGTCTGGAGAGCTCTGTGTGTGCACTTTCTGCCACTTCGTTCCCTGGAGGCAAGGCTCTGCCGACATTCTCCTTGCTCAATGGGAGAAGAGAGAAGGACAATTACAGGAAGAGAGGAAATAAGAGTGAGTTAATCCTTCCAAAAAGCTCAAGAGGCAGGTATGCACACAAATAAAGTATGGTCACACATTCTATGTATCATTAAGAGAAGGACGACCAAGAAATTACTGGAGTTCTAAGGAATTCCTCTATGGAATGGAAAATAGTTCAGAAAAGGATTTAACACAGAATTTAACACAGAAAGTGAATATGGGTCAGAGAGCCCCAATAAGTCTTGAATAAACACTGAAAGTCAGAAAAATCCACTGTTTTTATAAAGGGCAAGCAATATGATTAAAAATCCACACACTGAAAAGTTCAAAAGATGAACAATTTGCATCCATGACTGCAAACTCAGAATAAATCATTGTAATTATGTGTATACCCCTCCTCAGAGAAAACTATAAACTATTCCACAGTTCTGGAAAACTAAAACCTTTTTTTTCCTTTTTTTCTTAAATTTAATTTGTCATATATAAGGTTTTTATATACAATCAATGTGCATTGTAGCAGTTTATATTAAAAGTCCATCAGATTTCTCTAAAATGTTACCTGGCTGCATCGCACATTTGACATTATTGCCCACATGAAAAGGGAAAACAAATAAATTGACGTGACTTTTGGCCTTTTTTGGATTCTGAGTATTATCACACCTACCATTTTAAACCAAATGCTTCTGAAAAAACGTTTCAGAGCACGCAGTTTAGATTTTTATATATTATCTCATTTCTTACTACATATACAATATTAACTAAAAATATAAAAGAGAATAAAAGGGGAAGAAATAGCATGTATCTAATAAAATAGTCAAGAGGGACTAATGGAATTAAGTGGCCCCTTTCCCCATTTTTTACATTCTAAACATTGATTCCGTCAAGACAAATCATTAAAAAGTGTTATTACATATTATCTTTTAATGATAAGAAGGCCTGAGTTGGTAGGGAAAGAAACAGTCAAAAAAAGCCTGAGAAAAGGGAAAAAGTAAGGAAAGCTTAGTTAATCCATTTACAATAATTTACAGCTGTATTTTTTCGTGTGTAAAAAGGCATAATAATAGATCACAAACAGGAAATTCCTGGCTATTTTACAGTTTTAAGTACAGAAATTAAATATTCAAGCTTGTGATGAAAAGCTGCAAGGTGGTCGCAATGTACAATGTAAACAAGTAGCTTTGGAAAGTGAACAAAGTCCTTGAGTGTTTTTCCTTTATAAGAAAAGAACTCTCTTTCATTCCTTCCTGAAACATGATCACAGGTCAGAGTAAAAGTTCATATACAAACATAATTTAAATGAAGGTCAGTCTAAAATCTGACTTAAAAAGTTTTATCCAGCCTATACGCAAGGGCAGTGTTGAGGTCCCTGTAATAGTAAACATTTTCATTTCTTAAAAAAAGAAAAAAAAAAGTACCACATTTGTAGTACAGTGCAGCATAATCCTTAAATATAAAAAATATTTTCTCTTCTGTTGGGATAATAGACCTTGCATCCTGGAAGAAGTAACAATACTGCTACTGATAGAAGATCTGTTTCTATCTTTCAAGTCATGTAAGGCAATTACCGTGTTGGTTTATGATATATGGCTAAAAGAAAAGTCCAAAGAGACAACACATCAGTCTTTGTTATGTTTTCCGACTACTCCAGGCATGCTCGGGCGTACTTTTGCGTTCGACTGAATGTTCAAACGGAGATCTGGAGCCATAAGGAGACCTCTGACCAAGCGGGGATCTCGGGCCACTACTCGTAGCTCTGTGGTCCATTTGCCGATCCGAGTGATACTTATAATCCCTGGATGAGAAAACTAAAAAAAAGTTTAAGCTCTTTCCAGTGCTACTTACAAGTAGAATGTGTCCACCTATACTATTTGGTAAGTCATTACGGGCATCTGAATAAATCAGGCTATACACAAGTAAAATGATTTGGGAAAAGCTTTCTCAATTGTGGACAGAAATTCATTCATTACAAAACAGACCAATAATGATCTCACTCATATGTGATCTACATGAAAAGTAAGAAGCTAGGTTGATGAACAAAAATAAGCCCTACAACTCTGAAACATAACTGAGATTACCAAGGAATGCAACAGGGACTGAGATAGATGCTGGCAACACTAACACTGCTTCAAAAACCTTTTAAATTTAATTTTAATTTTTAGAAATGCTCTAGCCTCTAGGGACACAGAGTAGAGTTTTGTTCATGGGATATAGGCATGTTTATGTGTAACTTCTGATTTAAGATTACAGAGGAAGAAATACAAGCTATTATTCCCTCCAGTTGCCCTGCCTCTTACATTGTAGAGAACTTGTTCCACAACATAAAGAAACTGACCGGTGCTTTAACTTCCTTTTCCATCATTAGGATATTACATCTTTTTGACACCAGCAGCTCTGCTTTCAGAAATGCAATTCCTTTCTTCCCCCAAGTTTAATTAAATGCCTGTTCTTGTCCTTTCCTACAGATGTGAAATTCTCTCTGCTTTATTTTCTCATAGGCATTTACCAAAACATTATTTTGTGAGGTCAGAATTCAATTCTCTGGTTCAAAGAACACAAGTATATGTGTAAAATAATTAATGTACTTTCCAAAAAAGATTCCAAGATTAAGAAAACATTCTATACTTAATTCACAATTTGATTACCATTGTTCTTCACAAGCACTTCAATATATGATCTTAGACAGAGGAAGAAAAAAAAATAGCAAGTTTTGTACTTCTAAAAAACGTGCAACTTTTCCTAAATGCTGGTTTTAAAATTGATTCTTTTTCTCTTTTTCTTATAGTACAAACCTGACATTTATCTATCACCATTAGGTCTTGTGGGATTTGCATTACTTTAGATTTATCACTTCATCATATTTGCAGATCTTAAACCAGCTCAATAGTAAATCTCTCTGGAGATTAAGATTCCAAAAAAGATTAAATCTACATATTTGAAAAATAGAAATATTTATTGTAAAATGTTGTACTGCTGAATTACCAAATAAGGTTGGTTATTATGCAAAAAAAATTAAGGGTAAATTTAGGGGCTAAAGAAACAAAGAGTTCAGCAGTGGAGAACTATTTTGTTTGAAGGAGGTTTGAAATTGATCCCTCCCAACCAAGAATTAAAATAGACACCAAAGCCAAAAGTTTAATTTTTCTACTCCTTCCCTTTCTCATCCACTAGAATAATAAAACAGATTTTTGAAAGTTGTTGAATTTGTATTTCTTTCTTTTTTATTTTTTTTCTTCGCATGAATGTAACATTCTTTCCAGTCAAAAACAATGTTAATAAATATCTGGTCCACAATTTTATTTCTGTGTTTGAAACTAAATGTGTACAAATGAAATGTAAACTGAGGTTTATGCTCAATAGTGTCTATACCAACTTAAATCCATATTGTGTGTTGGTAGTAAGATGGGTTTGTTAATTATACAGAGGCTTTTCTTCTTGTCTGTTGTAACATAAAAAGAAAGCAGCATGTAAGTAAACATGGCAATAAAATGTTCCCAGACTTGCAATCTAGGGAAATCATATGTGTTCACAGTACATGTGACTAATTACACCAAATTAGTAAATTTTTTGTAAAATATGTATGTATATATTATCACTGGGGTCACTAATTCCCAATTATTTGTATTATTTTTGGTTTTCAGTTTGGAGTCACACCTGTCTGTGCTCAGGGCTTACTTTGATCTCTGAGCTGAGGGATCACCTCTGGCTAAGCTTAGGGCACCATATCTGGTATATTAATGTAGGTAGACTGCTTGCAAGGCAAGTGCCTTACCAGCTGTGCTATTGCTTCAGCCTGAATTCCCTGAGTTGCCGTGAGAGAGAATCAAGTCGTAGCTGAGTCAGTACACCAGGAGCAAAGATTCTAGCAAAGACCTTGAGCATCTTCAAGTCAAGCTACAATTGAAACAGAAATAAGCAAGTTGCAATATAGGCACTTTCTCAAATCCTATATAGTTACCTAGACTCTGCCACCATTAAAATGTCTACAAATCTAAAATACACCTTTTCATGTGAGAAAATTTGAACATAATCTCCTCTCTATGTTCCATTTTCAATCTTCTGTAAACTGGGGTCATTCGTTTGTGCCACTATAAGTCAGAGAAAATAACCACTTCCAGTTGCTTTTTGCCAGAAAACAAAAATTATCAGATATATCTTTAATATTCTGACTTACACAAGAGCAAACACCACTGTACAAAATGAAGTGAATGTCTCCTCTCTCTTTGATGGTGACTGTAAGGAGAGCCTCCAAATATTGCTTTACTTCCTTTTAAATGTGCTTCACCCATGACAGCTTGTTTGAGGTTCTAAATGGGGAGAGCAGCTACTTGTATACCCTCAACCGAATGGTTCATCTATATCAGTGTTTCTCAATTATTTTCTGTCATGCCCCCCTAGGAAGGAGGAAACATTTTTCGCACCCCCTGCGTGACTGTAAATAGTATCTTTATTAAATAAAAAAACAACTTTAACCTGCAAAACAAAAATATATACAATAATTTGAGCTGAATTTTTAATCAGAGGTGATGTCTGGATTAATGGCTACAATGATCACGTTTTGCAATGCATAGCTTTTCGAAGCAGGATTTGAAGCAGGACACAGCAACTCTCAGCTCCAGAGACATAGAGAGATATAAACACGGGGCTTACCTTGTTATGACAGTGTTTGCCGAGGTCAAATGCGCCACCCTTTACGGAGCCTTGCGCACCACTATTTGAGAAACACGGGTCTATATTCAAGAAGGCTATCCTCTTCAACCTCACAGGGTGCGGTGAGGTAGGAAGGGGACACCCGCCTAGCCAGCCAGATCAGCAGTATTGACCCTGGCAGTAACATCAGCATGAAGTGTTCCCACTTATTCTTAAAACTGAGAAATCCCTGGTAGTTTCTTACTCACTTTCTTATTTATGACTAAAACCATAAATTCACATAACAATCAGGAAGATGTCATTCATCTTCATTTTTTTCCATACACATGCTGAGTTCATTGTTTAAGAGATGAATCTTATATAAGAGCAAGAATGGATAGTTTGGGGAGGAAAGCCCTTTTCTACCAAATCCCGCTAAGCTTGTCTAAACTTCTAAACAGCTGTAGTACCAGCATATTTAAAGATTTTACTGAGGCCCCCTTCCCTCCAGAACAAGCTCTTTCTCTTTTCTCCTCCCTCATCTTTAGCTTCTTTTTCACTCTCCTTCCCTCCGGGAAATTTCTTTATAAAGTGGCAGCAGTTTATTGCTCTTCGTTCTTCTCTGATCATCTGCCTTATGTCACAGCCCAGCTGGGAATTGATTGAAGGAAGAAGTGAGAGCTGGAATTGTTTCAAGTCATTTTCTCCTGAGCCCCAGAACGCCCCAGGAACCCATTCATATACTTCTCACCTCCTTCCAACCTTCTCTCATCTCTTCCAAGAACTTGTCTCAAGTCACAGAGCAGCATGTGGGAGCCTGTCACCAAAGGAAACACGTGCTCCAAACCCTATTTACACTGTGACATTTGATGCCCTACATAGTGAGGCTAATGTATTGCCTTTGCCAGCATGTGTCAACTGAAGAAAATTCTAAAATGCAATCAAATGATCTAGCAAACTGTGCTGTCCACTACGGTAATTAAGGGGAATGTTCGTATGGCAACAGCTAGAGAACAGTTAAGTTTTGGGCTCGGGGCTGCTTGAAATAACTGCCCAAAACCTTAAAATGAACATTCGTCTCTTTCTGTCTTCATGATAAGCAATGCATTGATTATAATAAAGGGAAATAAAATGAACATTTTAGTCAGGAATTGGAAACATGGCTCAGGAAATAATATGATTATCGGCTTTATTTCTTTAACCTTCAGTTCCAAGCAGAGAAGCAGGTGAGTCCACTGCCAAGAATCGGTGGTTTTAATGTAAACTAAATGAAACTATAAACTAATTGTATTGCTGGTAATGTAAAATTCTATTTAGAGCTATGAGGAGGAATATGAATATATTCAAGAATAGGAAAAAAATAAAAGAAGACATGATTTCAGCCACTCAAGCTAATAGACCACAAAAATGAATATAAAAGCATACTATAGTTTAATCAAAGCTATATGTATATTCTAAGTAGATAATGTCTTAGATCATATTTATTGGACATATCTAATAAACAATTAAAAAAGATCACACTATTATGAAAGAAAAGAAGAAAAGAATCAGGTATCATATTTTTATTTCCTGGCTTTAGAGTTAATGTTTTTAATTTTATTATAGGCTTGTACTTGGCTCTTTTATGCCAAATGATTAACATTTAACTTTCAGAAGCAATAGGCACTGTTTTATGGGAACTTTGCACTGATTTTTTTGTTATTGACTTATTGTTTAAAAAAAAAGTCAAAGTTGTCACATTGCTTTTAGCAATCTAACAAGATTGCAAATGCTTTCCAAGCATTACAGTTCAGATGGATTAAAAGCACAATGAAAGCAGATTCTAGCACTCTCTAAGAGAATGGAAAGAAGAAGCAACATTACAGCAGGTAAGTCTCTTGCCTTGAATGTGAACAAACTGAATTTGATCTCCGGCAACACATACAATCTTCCAGCCACTTCAGGAGTGATCCCTAATCATAAGACCAGGAGTAAACCCTGAGCGTCACTGGGCATGTCAACAAAAGAAAATTAAAAAGATTATTTAATATATTGGCGCTGAAGAGATTGTACAGTGGGCAGGGTGCTTGCCTTGCATGTGGCTGTCACAAGTTTGATCCCTGTCATCGCATATGGCATCATGGGAGGAGTATCCCCTGAGCATTTCAGGGTACGACTTAGATAGTAATAACAATAATAACAAAACGAGCCAACTCTGAGAGGTCTTCCTAGATGTAAAGAAAAAAGGTATAAAATTTACTTTTAACATTTTTACAGAAACCATAAAAACTAATGGTTAATACTTTCTCTTGTAAGACCCAAACTATAACAAGCTAAACATAAAATAGACCTGTTATACTAGCAGTCCTGCGGGCTAAGGGAGAACTATGGAATGCATGCTGGGAACTGAGATAGAGTGAGGTCAACATTGGTGGTGGAAATGGCCCTAATTCACTGTCACTATATGCCTGAAATACAACTGTGAAAGACTAGTAATTCACAATGGACTCAATGAAATTAAAAAAAAATTTTTTTCTCTTTCAGACCTTTTACTTACTAAATAAAAAACTATGGTCAATTATAATCCTAATGCTTAATTAAAAGGTGAGAGTTCGGGGCCGGAGAGATAGCACAGCGGCATTTGCCTTGCAAGCAGACGACCCAGGACCTAAGGTGGTTGGTTTGAATCCCGGCTTCCCATATGGTGCCCCATGCCTGCCAGGAGCTATTTCTGAGCAGATAGCCAGGAGTCATACCTGAGTGCTGCCGAGTGTGGCCCAAAAAAAAAAAAAAAAAAAAAAAAGGTGAGAGTTCACATTATTTATAATATTCTCTATTTGACCCTCATTTTTATTATCTACACATGTTTCTCTAACTGCACTGTCCAGTCTTTGTGGTAAGTTTCATATCTCAGTACAACTACATAGGAGTTTAATCACTGCCAGTAATATCAGAGAGAAAGCCTGTGCAGAAAGAAGAGTAACAATTTACTTCACAACTTCCTTTCTGAAGCTTAACAGAAGCAAAAATAGGCAAATTTAACTGTGAATATTAAAAAAAAAAATCCTTTCATTTATATATGAAAACTAGTCTCTTTGTCATTGACCTATATCATTTCAATGTAAAAACATTCAGTGACCAGAAAATGAAAACAAACCAAATATAAATTTAACTGTTTAGTAATGCAGTCTTTTGCATATTTACTGTCTAATGCTATCAAGTAAAACCTCATATTCTATATAGTTTTATGTAATTCTATATCCATATAAATATTCTATCATACTCAAGATGATAAAAAATACCAGGTAAAATTCTGCAAAGTACATCATAAACTTAATATTTCTTTCTTATTCCTGAAAGCATAATTCTTTTGTCTGCCTGAAAATAAGAACTCACCTACTTCTCTATAAAACATGAACATTTCAACAGGTTTAAAGTAATTTTAAGACTACATTAAGGAAATTGAAGACTTTTTCACTTAGCAGATGGTAGAGAACTAAAAAGTGTTAATATTTATGCAAACTTCAAATACAAAGAAATTAATGGTACAAGATATTTTGTTTATACATAGACCATCAAGTTGAAATTTACCTTGAGCAACATTTTTAGAATAAAACCACACAGCCTGAAGTCTATGGAAAATAACATATGGAAGAGGAAGGAAGAAGACTTGTCCCAAGCAAAATAAGTCTGAAAAAATCATAGGTAACATGAAGTGAAACATTTTAATAAAATAGGCACACTAAAAACTCACAATGACCACAGTTTTTCAAGTTTTAATCACAGCACTTGGCACAGAGTAAATTCTCAATGAACATTAGCTTCCTTCCTGCTATCTACCTTCTTTCTTTAGTAGGCTTTAATTTCCAGGACTGACTGCTTCCATTATCTATTGGATAAAGACAGCATAAATACTTCAGTGAGATTTTTCTGTAATAAGTAATCATAAGATTACTACCATTAGATTACTTTATTATCAGTTTTCCTCATTTTCTCTTCCATAAAGCCAAATGAGAACCTATTTCCTACTTTACTGCATTCAAGAGCATGGTCGATTCTATTAGCTTTCATATTTCCCACTATGTCTATTTCCCAATACTGCCTTCCTTTATGAATCTAAAATATTTTCTCTTCTACCTACCTCCCCCACTTCATTGTCTTCTGTCGTGTTTAAAGATCTCCTTAGTAAGAACTCTCTAGTTTCACCTTTATCTTAGTTTTACATTTTCATTCAGTGCTATAATCATTATATATAGGTTCCTTCATCCCCCTCAACATTTTCTTCTTATTTCTCTAAAATGTATTTTCTACATTGATATTCATGAAACTATTACCTCAAATGCAAATAGTGATCATTCTCATTCTACTTAACCTTTCTGTGTCATTTAGTATAATTACCAAACTTGAAATACCTTGATGTTTATGATTGATTTCAAAACACTCAGTTTTGTTTTTTGCTTTCTATGTGTTAAGGAACTCTGTTTTTTCTTACTGCTTCTATATAGAAACATTGCCTATAATGTGAACTAACTGAACTAATATACAAATGAAATGCTTGGAACATTATTTGCACACAAAAAAATGGCCAATACAGTTTAATCTTGTCCCTTCTACCTATCACACCACTAAATGGTAGATTATTTTTTGAAGGGTTTCCCCAAGTGCTATTTACTAGGAGCAAATCTGATAGTTTTCTCAGTGGTCTAGGCCGATAGGTTAAAAGCTAGGGACTAAGAATGCAATAATATTCAGGTCCACAATGCTAGGGATCATAAGGCTCATAGACAATAATGATCAATAGTATTGAATGTTCAGGATGCCATGGGGTTTGGGGGTTTGAGTGCAAGCTGGAGCACATGCAAGTATGGACCCTAAACCTGTGCTATCTCTTCTGCCATTAAAGTGTCAGCATACAGATGTATAGTTCTCTCTTTTCATATTTTTTAAATGCAAGTCTAGAGAGATGTAAAGCTATTAAGGTACTTGCTTTGAATGCAGCTAAACCTGCTTTAATCTCTGGCACCATTAATGGTCCCCAATCACCTTCAGGAGTTATCTCTGTTCGCAAAATCAGAAGTAAGAGATAGTACTACTGGGTATGACCCCAAAATAACAACAAGGTTCTCAAATATGTTTCCTAACTTAACCTTTTATATGTTCATTTCATATTTTAAAGGCACAATTGAGCACCTTCACTTATATGCCTTGCCAGCTACAGAAAACTATCAGTACTCAAGCTAAACTCCTCTAAACCTGCTTTCCTTGGTAATCCACCTTATAGATATAAAATATTTAACTTGATATCTTTATCCTCACATACAAAATGTAACTGAATTATTTTTTTATTTCAAAAGATCTGTGAGTTGTCCATTTTCTTCAAACCTGCATTCAATCCTTATCTTACATAGCACAACCTAATTGTTATTCCCAAATGGCTCTTTTCTTCTCAAAGCCCTCTGACATATTAATGTCAAATAGTATTATCCAAACATGTCTGTCACTATTATTTTTGACAAAAGTCATGATTCATTCCCATAATCTCTGATACTTTGCACTAGTTCGCAGTCTTAAATATTTTAAAATTTTATTTTTTACGGTGCTGTTGCCTGGATCCATTACCACAGTTCCCTAATTTTCTTCCTTCCCTAACTTACTTTCATTCAGCCTTACATTTTGTGATTTTTCACTCTCACTTCTTAAAATTTCTCCCCTTGATACTATCCTTGAGATTAATTCCCGTGGGGCCAGGGTGGTGGTGCAGTGGTGGGGCATTTGCCTTGCATGCAGCTGACCTAGGAGGAACCGTGGTTCGATTGCCCAGCACCCCATATGGTACCCCTAACCAGGAGTGATTTCTGAGTGCATAGCATTACCCTGAGCATCACCGGATGTGGCCCAAAAACAAACAAAAAAAGAGATTACTTCCCAATTTTTTATATTTCCTAAAATTTCATTGCATGTCAGATTCCCAATATTCAAGTCAAAGTAAAATATTTTTTGAAAAATAGATATATTCTTAAATGTTTGTCTTCCCAATGATGTGTTACTTTAATTTCAGCAAACTATTAAGCATTAATCTTGATTGATACCTGGTTTTACTATACAAAAATAGAGGAGGTGGAGGCCAATGTTATCTGGAAGCATTAATAAAAATAAAAGCGAGGAGTTGGGTGTTATTGGTTTATTTCAACTTTAGCAATTCAATGCATTGTACATTTATGTGTGGTTTCCATTATGTGTATTATTTATCATAAAAGGCTAAAAACAAAAGGAAGGAATTAGGAAAACATTTTGAAAAACAGAAGACAATTATGTTGATATCTTAATATTGCTTTGGATTACCACTGGGAGTAAAACATAAAACCAGAACCCTATCAGAGAAACAGGAATTCTGGGAAGAGAGAGAATAGGACATTACTAAAGTCAAAGTCTACAAGGAAGTAATTTGGAGTGCTGAGATAGCACTCTAAGGACAAGCACTGATTGCAAGTTGCATCTATCCTTATTGTAGGAAGGCATAATTCCTTCGGGCTCTATCTTAATTTAAAGGAACTGTCTTTTAAATCCATCTAATTCCCTTTTCTCTGGATGATTCTGGGCTTGACAAAGCCATCTATTACTAGCAAATTGGGTTTCCCATATATATTGATGTCAAAAGAGTGATGTGCAGAGAAGACAGCTGGCTCCAGTTATAGATCACACTAGATGGATCTTCCATATAAATAAGTTGTTCCGTTGGTTTACAAATCCATCTCTTCAGGGTCTGATAAGTGTGAATACATTCATCAACATGTGAACAACTTAGAAGTGCCATTAGTTATGGGGAAAACCCTAGAACAAAAGGGAGGCCAACAGATCTGTCTACAAATAATTGAATCCTCTGCAAGCTCTTAGTATACCTGATAAGAGAAGGTAAAAATCTAAGTGTCTATACTTAAATTTTATAGTAACAGTTGTGAAATGTCAAAATTTGAAGTGATGTTAAAATAGATCCAGTTTAAGAACTAGTCCTACTCTGAAATATAAAATCCTGGCTTTCATCTTATAAAATCCCAATTTTTCCCATGAGCCACATCGCTTCTTATCCTCACTATTCTGAACCTCATGTAGTTTTTCCTAGATATCCACTCAGCTCCTCTTTAAATTCTTGCCTATATAGGTATCACAAATCTTTACTCTTGCATCAAAGCATTAAGTCTTAAATTACTCTTTGAGCAATCAACTAATTGATTACAAATTTCTCCCAATTCTCATTTAGGTTATGCCTTTCTCTTTCCATTTTTCTTCTTACCCATATGTTTTAAATCTAATACATACAGATATATAAGTAACAAAATAAAAAGAATATCTGAAAGGTGTATACTCACACTAGATAAAGTCTCTTTTAAAACTCGGGGTTTGCAGAGCAGCCAGTAAAGGGCTCTTGAAAGCTTCCAAATAGGAATAGTGCTGTGTTTTCAGTGTATTATTTTAGTATGTGATTCCAATGGATCTCAACCCTATGGAGGACAGATTTAATTGTCCAAAATTAAAAACAAAGATTCCAAAGAGAAGATAATTGCATAAGTAAGGTTTTTTTTTGGGGGGGGGGTTGGGGTTTTTGGTTTTGTTTTGGGGGCCACACACAGGGTGCTCAGGGATTACTCCTGCTATCTGTTCAGAAGTAGCTCCTGGCAAACACGGGGAATCATACCACCTTAGGTCCTGGATCGCTGCTTGCAAGGCAAACGCTGCTGTGCTATCTCTCCGGCCCCCATAAGTAAGGTTTTGAGACAAAGAATGGTAGTAGCAATAGTAAACAGGGACTGTTTTATTTTTAAATAAATCTTTATTTAAGCATCATGATTACAAGCATGTTTGTAGCTGGATTTTAGTTATATAAAAAAAGAACACCCCCGTTCAACAGTGCAATGTTTTCAATACCAATGCCCTACATCTCCCTCCTTGAAGAACTGTTTTAAAAACAAATCCCTATGATGAAAATCAACAGTCTTAAGCAGGGGTCTCAAACTTGCAGTTCGCAGGCCCTTTGCGGCCCTCCGTACAACAGCGGCAGGCCTTCAAATATCGCAGTATTCGCGATTATTCACTTACTGAATAATCGCAATAAAAATCGCATTAGTAAGAAAAAATCACATTAAACAATCGCATACCCCGAGCAGTTCCGTTTGGGGTATGCAAATGTGCAAATGTTTGATGTGACTTTTTTTTCTTACTAATGCGATTTTTTATTGCGAATATTCGGTAAGTGAAATCCCTTATGCGGCCCTACCTCATTCTGACATTGCCTCCTGTGGCCCCCAGGTAAATTGAGTTTGAGACCCCTGGTCTTAAGTGAGTAAATGAAGGGAAAGATAGGTACTTTCATAATATAATACTCCAAGTTTGCACAATAGCAAGTAGACAATAGAGCCCAGCTCAATAATAAAAACAGAGAGATAATTAGTTCAGTCTTTTTTTTTTTTTTTTGACCAAAATGTACTACAAATCTTTCACAGTAATATTTTAGGTGCATAGCAACATTGAATCAGGGGCATTCCCACCACCGATGTTGTCCTCCATCCTCCATCCACCCTTGTTCTCAGCAATTATCCCATATCCTCCTCCTTTATCCCCCAGGCTGCTAGTATAAATGGTCCCCTCTGTCTCTAGCATGGTGTAGTTTGGGTGTCAATTCTGTTGTTATTGGCTTTGGATTTGGTGTTTAAGTTTGATCATATTTTTATTTCTACTTAATGTTCATATGACTATTTGGTCTTGGTACCCTCCATTATTGCCCCCTCAATTTGTGAGGCAGAACAAGATGGTTCAAGTTATGTGGTTCTGTTTGAAGTAAATAAAATAAATAATAATATAATAAAATGTGACAAAGATTAAACAAGCAAAATATGGGAAGAGTCCTTCTAGAGGGTATAAATAGCAATTTAAGAGAAGAAATGGAAAAAGAAAGAAAAACATAGCAACAATACAAAAAAAAAACCTCAAAAAGCACCACAGCAATAAACAAAACAACCACACAATAATCAAGGTCCTGAAATAAAACAAAGCACACAAAAACAAGAACAACAATAATAAAACTAAAAAAATTAATTGGTGCTTCTCTCTCTTTTTCTTTTCTTTTTTTTCTTTCATTTTATTTTCTTGCATAGGCACAGTAAAGACTGGGGAGATTAGAAATGAAATTCCCTTGGCCTAAGAGATACAGGGTTTCTCCGCCCTTGAAGTATACTGTCATGGGAATAACTACAGTCTCCATACATGTTCTTTTACTCTCCCCTAGGTCCTTTTGTGGTGTCTGAAAACTTTTGGCTCAGTCATGGATGTTTTAAAATCATGCCTCTGTAGCTAGAGATCTTGGTATTTGCACAGGTCAAAGGATGGAACCCATGATAGAGTCTTTCTTTATTGTTCTAGGAGTTATGTTCCATCACTGTTGTTTTAATCAGTCTTCTGTAGTTGTTGGTCTTGGTTTTTGCCCTGATCCTAGGATGAAGCCTAGGATAGAGTCTTTCATTATGTTTCCAGAAGATCTGTTTGGTTGCAGTTGTCTCTGTCAAACCTCTGGAATTAGAGATCTTGGTTTTTGTAGAGATCATAGGCCAAGGCCCAGACTAAGGTCTTTTTTATTGGTCCCAGGATAAGTTCTGCCCAGTCATGGTTGTCACAGTCAGTCTTCTGTAGATAGCAAACTTGGCTTTTGTACACATCAAAGGGTGACCTGTCTTCTCATCTTATTGTTAGGAGGTGAGGTAAGACAACCTAATCAGTTCAGTCTTAAAGTGACAAGTCAAGATATCAAAACTAGGGGCTGGAGAGATAGCATGGAGGTAATGCATTTGCCTTACATGCAGAAGGTGGTTCGAAATCCAGCATCCCATATGGTCCCCTGTGCCTGCCAGGAGTAGATATCTGAGAGTAGAGCCAGGAGTGGCACCTGAGTACTGCCGGGTGTGACCCAAAAAAAAAAAAAGATATCAAAACTATGTTCCAATGAAGATCTCCAGGAATAGTTGAGTGCATTAAAATAACATCCTGAGGCAAGGTCTGGGCTGTTTGAATTTTTACATAGTATATAAGTAAAGGATTTTAAAATTACAATAATTGTAATTATCTAAAGTCAGTGTAAAGAACAGGTAAGAAAGGCAATGAGCAAAGTCCTAACATGTAGTGTAGTCAACAAAGAAAAATAAACCACAATGGAAGAGCTAAAGAGAGAACTCAACAGGCTGAGTGCATACCTTGCATATTGGAGGCATTGTCCTATCCCTGGTACTGTACCAGGGTGATACCCAAAATCAATGCTGGGAGTGGCCCTGAGCATCACCTACCATTCTGTACTTCACTTATGAAGAGACCCTAACCAGGGTTTAGTGATGTGGTAAACATAATTAAGAAGAAAAATAAAAAGAACAGGAACTCTAAATTTGGTCTTCATAATAGAGAAAGAAAGACCTAAATACTATTAGTTTTTGTGGGACTTTAGAGAGAACAAAGAGTTTTTTGATGAAAATATGCTGAAATTGAAGAGACAGCAATTTAAATCATAGTTAACTAAGAAACTGCTCAAATAATATGTAGATTGTTGACAGATGGCATTAAATCCTGGGTTCAGAGAGTATGATTAGCACAAAAAATTGTTGGTGTAGTGTAATGTAGCATAGAAAAGATAGTGATAAGGAAATAACTGATAATAGATACTAGGAAAGCTAGGTTAAAAGTTATTAATATAGAAATATAACCAATTATTCTTATAGAGGTAAACTATATTTTAAGGTACAGTATGATTTTTCTTAGCTGGTGTTCTTTCACTCTTCAAATAAAAGTAGCACCTTCAGAAATATTTGCTTTAAACTACTACTCTTTCATCAATATCAGTCTTTATGGTTTGGGCACAGATGATACCATCCCAGCTCCAACTACAACAAAAATAGAGGTTGCCTCATGAACACATTTCATATTTTGGTGGGGTCACATTCAGCAGTGCTAAGGATTACTCCTGGCTCTGTGCTCAGAAATCACTCCTAACAGGCTCAGGGACCATATAGGATACCTGGATTCTAATCAGGATCCACCCTGGATTGGCTTCTTGCAAGGCAAACGTCCTACCACTGTGCTATCTTTCCGGCACCTCCATATTTTAACTAAAGTAATTCATTCAGGAAAGGCAGATAATACATATAATATAAGGATTACCAAGTAACAAAGTGTACGAGCCATTACAATTTAAAATTTGACTCACTGAGGCATGTCTTAACACAAGATAAGTGCAAAGATAAACTCAAGTGTGAAGAAATTAGCCAACCTTACGTACAACACTTACTAGGACAAATGATCAATTAGTGTCTTGAAAATAATATAAATTTGGGCTATTCCAAACATACAAAGAGCTAAAGTTATCTCTCAAGCAATGGAAATAAAATCTTTCGAGTATAAATGAGGAATTTGTTTACTTACTTTCAGTTTCTAAAACTAAGAAATTCCTGTTAAGTTCAATTGATGTAGGATTTCTAAATTTAAATTGCAGAAATTATGTAAAAAAAATTTTTCTGGAATTTAATCATCTTGTGTGCAAAAATGCCAACAAAGCTACTCACAGAAAAAAGCCAATTGTTAGATACCTGGGTATTCTCGGCTGCTATCTTTATTTGGAGATTTCTACTTAGAAATATCAAAGTAGCATATATTTCCTGCTTTGAAGATGCCATAATCTTTTTGAAAATAAGAATTTTACTATAGTATATGAAAATATTTCCATAAGATTATTCTTGGGATTGTTGTATATAAAAATATTTTCTTAGGATTGTTCTGTGACTATTGCCCCACCTAGACCTTCCAGGTGGGAACTGTTCAGTTGACAATAAATAGCTTGATGTACAGGGGTGAGGGGGTCTTTTTGCCAGAGCTGGAAGCAGGCTGCAGAAGGACTCTGTCTCTCTGTCTCTCTCTCTCTGTCTCTCTCTCTCTCTGTCTCTCTCTCTCTCTCTCTCTCTCTCTCTCTCTCTCTCTCTCTCTCTCTCTCTCTCTCTCTCTCTCTCCGCCCAACCTTTTACACCCTAACTTTCTTGTCTGTGTGGATTATTATTTGCTGCAGATTAATATTACCAAGATCTCCCCCCAAAAGGGGACAAGGGGATGGGAATTAATTTCTTATTCTGAGAACTATTTGTGGATTCACAAACACCCAACAAAGGATTTAACAGCACAGATTCACAGCATTTTAGCCCCTCCCAAAAGTATTTTTAAATAAATTTTTCCTAGAGTGATGTCTACCAAATCAGGCATGTTAACTAATAAAATTCCTAATAATCTGTGTTCTCTAGGTTAAGACAGTAAATATAAGGTAATATAGACCAAACTCATATGATATATTAAGCCCATCATCTGAAACAACATTTTTATTAAGATTGTCAGTGAGCAAGATATAAATCACATACAAAATTTTAAGCAATTATTTTCACTATTTGATTAAGATGTTAGACACATTGAAGTTCTAGTATTTGGCTTTTCTATTGTGACACATTATACAGTATATATGGCAATTACTAGATGAAAAGATACAATTCTTTGTTCTCAAGTACGTTAAGAAAGTCAATATGATTGAACATTATAATCTAAAGCTGATTTGAATCTTGGTGTGAGGTCATAGCTAATGAAGATAAAGAGAAGGGGTGAATGATTGAGTGATTGTTAGTGTTCAGCCATTCTTCAAACTGTACTTCATTGAGATCATTTAATAGTCCTTGTCAGGCAACAATGTGAATGCCATGTGGTGCAGTTAAAACGATTTTTAAAGGGGATGGAAAAGATAGTACGACATGGAGGTCTTGAAATGCAGATAGCCAACCCAGGGATGATCCCCAGCACCCTATATGTCTCTGTAGGAGCGATCCTTGAGCTCAGAGCTAGGACTAAGCACTGCCACATGTGGCTTACATAAAACTTAAAATCTACAAAATTATTTTTAATAATAAAAAAGCCAAAAGATAAACAACTTGTCTGGTTTCGGACTAGACTTTTACACATAGTGCTAAGTAGCCTTTGGTCAACTAGACTTTATAAGACTCCATTTTCTCACCTTTAAAATGAAAATTACAAACCACAAATAAATTGAAACTACTAAAATAACATGGATATTAGGAATAATAGGGTGGTTTCAGGACAAGACATGCTGGAAAGAAACTCAGGTGACAGGAGGCTCTGCAGAGGCCATGCACAGTATTTTCTACAAGTTCTGGGTAGGTAGTAGCCATATTGCCCTGCTGCCATAATGGCCAAAATGAAGTCATATTGCCACGGAGACAAAGAGAAAATAAAACAGAGAGGATATTGGGGCCGTAAGGCATCTGCCTTGCGCGCGCTAACCTAGGATGGACCTTGGTTCAGTCCTCTGGTGTCCCATATGGTCCCTCAAGCCAGGAGCGATTTCTGAGCACATAGCCAAGAGTAACCCCTGAGCGTCACAGGGTCTGGCCCAAAACAACAACAGCAACAAAAACAACCACAAAAATCAGAGAATTTTAAGGAGACTTTCAGCTAAACCTGTCAGAAGAATGAAACAAAAACATCCCAAAAGCCAAACATTTATCCAAAAAAGGATATTTCTTCAGATTCAATAATATGAGTCAAAAGGAAGAGAGGAGCAGAGGGAAATTTAGCCAAAATGGTTAAGCAAAAAACTAAAAACTACCTGTAGATTCCAGCTCTAATAACAGTCAAGTAAGGAGTAAAACACTGTTAATACCCAGTTCCATCTCTTATCTGTCACCTGTTTTCATTTCTAAACAATCCACAAAATAATCTTATTAACTATTTTGTCAATTCATGATGTTATCAACCCTAAAACATTACTAAATGAGGGGATTCCACTTCATTCTTAACTATATACTTATAGTATATAGGTATATAAAGTATATGTGCATCTTATATATAACTATATGTATTAAGTATTAGAGTATACTTATACTCTTTTTACTAAGAGAGATTAATCATTTGCTGGTTGATAAAATTTTAGATGCTAATAAAAGGATGGCAGTATATGCCTGATACTGGACACATTGTCTTGTATGTGATCTTAACATTCAACAGATGGGTGGGTAGTACAAAGCTGACTAAATAGAAGTTTAGAGTCACAGTCACACATTTATGTTTTGGAGTTTGAAATTCCACCCTGAGATTTCTTTTTTGGAATTGTTTCTTACAGAATCCCATAGTTTGATCTAATTCTTTCCATCAGAATTCCAGCACTTTATGTAACATTTTGGTCATGGAGTCTTGTTTTCTGAATAACTTTGTTGATATACTGTGGAACATTTAAATTTGACTATGTAATAGATGTGACATTAACTTGTCATATATGTTACTAATAATGAGCTTAATAATAGTAGAAAATACTGCTACTTGATAACCAGTTAAGAAAATTTGTCTCCAAATTTTGAGCAGGAAGATCACTGGAATAAATGTTTAGAATAATAAAAAAAAAGATTACAACTAGTAATAACCTTTTGCAACTACAAGTACTTTTTTTAGATTTTTTTTCCATATTCATGTTAAAAAATTTAAGTTGTAGATGGCTAATAGGCATATGAAAAGTGAGAATCATTACAAATAATTGCAAATCAAAATGATAAGGTATCTTTTTACACTAGTGAGAAAGTGCACAATACCAAAAGGCATAAAACAATGAGTTTCAGGTAAGGATGCAGACACAAATTCACTGTTGGTAGGATAGCAAATGTGCTGACTTTGATGTTGTTATTTTTTAATGATATGTATAGTATTTTATTTTAAATAATATCTTTTATTTAAGTACCATAATTACAAGCATAATTGTTGTTGTGTTTCAGTCATAAAAAGAAGGCCCCCTTCACCAGTGCAACATTCCCACCTCCAATGCCCCCCATCTCTCTCTTCCCCAACACCCTGACTGTTTGAGACAGGCATTCTATTTCTCTCACTCATTAATATTGTCATGATAGTTGTTAATGTAATTATTTTTCTAACTGAGGAAAATGACTCTTTGTTATGAGCTTCACATTGTGAACAGGTCCGTCTAGACTTTATCTCTATTGTCTCTGGGCATTGTAATAATAATAATATCTTTTATAATTTTATAATATCTTTTATTTTTCTTAAAACCCATAGATAAGTGAGACTATTCTGCATCTATCTCTCTTCCTCTGACTTATTTCACTCAGCATAATAGTTTCCATGAACATCTATGTACATGAAAATGTCATGACTTCATCTCTCCTGAAGGCTGCTTAGTATTACATTGTGTATATGCACCACAGTTTCTTTAGCTAATCATCTGTTGAAGGCCATCTTGATTGTTTCCAGAGCATGGGTATTGTAAATAGTGCTGCAATAAATATAGGTGTGAGAAAGGCATTTTTGTATTGTGTTTTTGTGTTCTTAGGGTATATTCCTAGGAGTGATATAGCTGGATCATATGGGAATTCCACTTCTTGTTTTTTGAGGAATCTCCATATTGTTTTCCATAGAGGCTGAACTAGATGACATTTCCACCAGCAGTGAATGAGAGTTCCTTTCTCTCCACATCCCTACCAGCACTGATTGTTCTCATTCTTCGTGATATGTGTCAGTCTCTGTGGTGTGAGATGGTACATTATAGTGTTTTTATTTGCATCTCCCTGATGATTAGTGATGTGGAGCATTTTTTCATGTGCCTTTTGGCCATTTGCATTTCTTCTTTGAAAAACTGTCTATTCATTTCTTCACCCCACTTTTTGATGGTGTTAGATATTTTTTCTTGTTAAGTTCTGTCAATACTTTGTATATCTTAGATATTAGCCCCTTATCTGAATAGTATTGGGTGAACAGTTTATCCATTCTGTAGGTGGCTTTTGTATCCGAGTCACTATTTCCTTTGAGGTGTAGAGGCTTCTCAGCTTAATATAGTCCCATCTGTTTGTCTCTGCTTCCACTTGTTTGGCGAGTGATATTTTCTCCTTGAAGATGCCTTTAGTTCAATGTCATGGATTGTTTTTTACTTAAAGTTGTTCTATATGCCATATAGTTTTGGGTCTGATACATCAATAAGAAAAGAAAAGAAATAGACATTAAAAAATCCCATTCACATTAGTGTCACACACATACCTTGGAGTCAACTTTACTAAAGAGGTGATTGACCTATGCAAAGAAAACTACAAAACTCTGCTTCAAGAAATAAAAGAGGGGGCCAGAGTGATGGTGCAGTGATTGGCATTTGCCTTGCATGTGGCTAACCCAGGATGGACTGATGTCCAATACCCCAGCATCCCATATGGTCCCCCAAGCCATGAGCAATTTATGAGTGCATAGCCTTGAGTGACCCCTGAGCATCGCTGGTATGGCCAAAAAAAAAAAAGGAAAAGGAAGGAAAGGAAGGAAGGAAGGAAGGAGGAAGGAAGGAAGGAAGGAAGGAAGGAAGGAAGGAAGGAAGGAAAGGAAGGAAGGAAGGAAGGAGGAAGGAAGGAAGGAAGGAAAGGAAGGAAGGAAGAAGGAAGAAGGAAGGAAGGAGGAAGGAAGGAAGGAAGGAAGGAAGAAGAAGAAGAAGAAGAAGAAGAAGAAGAAGAAGAAAGAAGAAGAAGAAAGAAAGAAAGAAAGAAAGAAAGAAAGAAAGAAAGAAAGAAAGAAGAAAGAAAGAAAGAAAGAAAGAAAGAAAGAAAGAAAAGAAAGAAAGAAAGAAAGAAAGAAAGAAAGAAAGAAAGAAAGAAAGAAAGAAAGAAAGAAAGAAGAAAGAAAGAAAGAAAGAAAGAAAGAAAGAAAGAAAGAAAGAAAGAAAGAAAGAAAGAAGAAAGAAAAAAAAAGAAAGAAAGAAAGAAAGAAAGAAAGAAAGAAAGAAAGAAAGAAAGAAAGAAAGAAAGAAAGAAAGAAAGAAAGAAAAAAGAAAGAAAGAAGAAAGAAAGAAAGAGGGGCGGGCGGTGGCGCTCGAGGTAAGGTGCCTGCCTTGCCTGCGCTAGCCTAGGATGGACCGCGGTTCGATCCCCCGGCGTCCCATATGGTCCCCCAAGAAGCCAGGGGCAACTTCTGAGCGCATAGCCAGGAGCAACCCCTGAGCGTCACAGGGTGTGGCCACAAAAACCAAAAAAAAAAAAAAAGAAAGAAAGAAGAAAGAGGAGAGAGAGAGAGAGAAAGAAAGGAAAGAAAGAAAGAAAGAAAGAAAGAAAGAAAGAAAGAAAGAAAGAAAGAAAGAAGAAAGAAAGAAAAGAAAGAAAGAAAGACAGAAAGAAGAAGAAAGAAAGAAGAAAGAAAGAAAGAAAGGAAAGAAAGAAAGAGAAGATAAGAAAGAAAGAGAAAGAAAGAAGAAAGAAGAAAGAAAGAAAGAAAGGAAGAAAGAAAGACGAGAAAGAAAGTAAGAAAGAAAGAAAGAAAGATCTAAGAAGAAGAAAAGAAAGAAGCAAAAGAAGAAAGAAAGAAGAAGGAGAAGGAAGGAAGGAAGGAAGGAAGGAAGGAGGAAGGAGGAAGGAAGGAAGGAAGGAAGGGGAAGGAAGGAAGGAAGGAAGGAAGGAAGGAAGGAAGGAAGGAAGGAAGGAAGGAAGGAAGGAAGGAAGGAAGGAAGGAAGGAAGGAGAGAATACACAAGGAAATGGAGACACATACCCTGCTCATGAATGGGGAGGATTAACACCATTCAAATGCCAATACTCCCCAAAGCATTGTACAGATTTAATGCAATCTCTCTAAAGATACTCATGATATTCTTCATAGAAATGGATCAAACCTTCTGAAATTCATTTGGAACAATAAACACCCACGAATAACTAGAGCAACCCTTGGAAAAAGGACTATGGGAGGCATCACTTTCCCCAACTTTAAATTGTATTACAAAGCAATATTCATTAAAACAGCATGATATTGAAATAAAGACAGACTCTCAGATCAGTGGAATAGACTTGAGTATTCCGAGAATGTTCCCAGACATACAATCAACTAATCTTTGATAAAGGGGCAATTAATGTAAAATGGAGCAAAAAAAGCTTCTTAAACAAGTAGTGTTGGGACAAATGGTCAGCCCACGTGCAAAAAAGCAAATTTTAAACCCCTCCATCTAACACTATGGACAAGATTAAATTATCCAAATAGATTTAAGACCTTGATATCAAATCCAAAACCAAATGTATTGACTTTGATAGAAATTAGTATGACAAACTCTTGTCCTGAATTTGGTCAGCTCCATACACTCTATTCTGTATACTAAACCATGAAAAATCATGGGTACACTGGCCCCATGCTGAATAAGAGCAATCTTGGGAGGAGATGAAGGGCCAAATCTTCACCCTGTTGAAACCATACCTATTTGCACCCGTCACTTTGCCAATTGTCCAGTTTTTACTACCTTAACCACTGAGTTCTGCAGAGACCCAAGCTGACCAAATCACCAGGTATACCAGTATTTTGGGGCCTGAAATCACCAATACTTTTTTTGGAGTGAGTTAGAGTTCCCCTCACCCCCCACATTACCTTCTCCTTCTGGAAGCTCTGGCAGCAGAAATCATACCCCACAAAAGTTGAACTAGCAATCACAGAGCCTGAAATTCCTGAATGCACAGCCACATAAGCAACGTGCATCAGAACTCTAAAATTTTTTATAGTGTAATCTCAGGAGTACATCAATCGAGATGGATTCGAAGACACCTTAATGTTCAGAAAAAATTAAAATAAGAGGAAAACTGTAGCAACAATGAGCTTAGTAAACCTCCTACAATGACTTAATGACTTCGTTGCAAAGGTAACTAATTTTCACAATTTTTATGCTGTATTTTTTTAAATTTTATTACCAGTAACCTTTAAACAATCAATATAAAATATATTACTTTATACCTGCCAAGGGCATAAGCTTTGAATAAGTGGGATCCAAAAACAATAGCAAAAAATATTTTATATTGGTGATGGGATTGGAACAAAATGTTTTAAAAACAACATTTATGATTCATGGTCTTTAAATTAATTTATAAAAACAAAATAAATTAACATGACAACTTCTCAACATATAATATATTGAATTATCGTGCTTACCTGAACAGGGGAGATTCCATGATCTCAAAAGTGGTTTCCCAGGTCAAAGGACTCATCCCATTGCTCGCCAAGATGTGCTGATCCCCCTGTGATTTCCCAAATGTGGGAAACTCAAATGCATAATTTGTAGTAGTTGTAGGGGACTATATTATACTCTATCCTGAAGAAAAATAAGGAATTGAACTATTCATATAATCTAACTCTACCCTTTAGTATGTATCTAAAAAGCAAAATTAAGAAACAGTAACAAAATTTTTTTTCATTGAAAAATGGTGAGTAGTTTCTATAATCTGTTCTACAAAGCACACTAGCAATTTGAAGTAAAGTCATGCATTTATTATGTTTTGGAGTTTGAAATTCCACCCTGAGCTGTGTTTTTAGAATTTTGTTTTACAGAAACCCATTCATTGATCTAACTCTTCCTGTCAGAATTCCGAGCACTTCATATAACATTTTGTCGGTATGGGGTCTAGTTTTCTGAATAACTTTGTTAATGTACTGTAGAAGATTTAAATTTGAGTATGTAGTAGATATGACACTAACTTATCATCTGTGTGAACTTATAATGTAAGCTTATTATAATAATAATAATACTGCTATTTGATAACCAGTTTAAGAAAATTTGTCTCCCAATTCTGAGCAGAAACGGTCACTGGAATAACTGTGTTGGGTTTCGACATATAATGAAACAGGGCCCATGCCACCACCAATGTTGACCTCCCTCCACCAATGTTCCCTGAGTGTATCCCATATCACCACTCTTTGCACCCCAGCCTGACAGTATAACAGTAGTGTTTAAAGTTTATATTATTGGAGTTTGGGTCTCTTATTTCTATTGTTGCTGACTTTGACTTGGATATTTAGTTCTGTCTCTTTTAACACCACCAATGGACTTGAGACCACTTGGCCCCTGGTCCCTATTTTTTTGTACTTGTGTTTCTCCTCTTCCAATCATATTTTTTTCTTTCTCCTCACTATATTCTGGGTCCAAGGGTGTTTGAGACAACATCCACTTAAACTATTGCATTTCTTCATGCATTTACTTCTAAATACCATATATAAGTGATAAAATTATATATTTAGACTTCATCTCCTAGCTTACTTCATTCAACATAAATATCTTCTAGTTCCATCCATGTTGCACCAATTGCATGACTCCATTATTCTTATGCTATGTAGTATTCCATTGCATATATATATAGTACCACATCTTTATTCCATTGCATATATATATATATATATATAAAACCACATCTTCATGATCCATTTGTCTGTTGTTGGACATCTAGCTTGATTCCAAGTCTTAGCTATTGTATTGAGTGCTGCAATAAATAACAATGTTCATACATCCTTTTGGATAAATGTTTTTCTGTCCTAGGGATAGATACCCAAAATAGGATTTTCTAATCATTTGGCAATTGGCAACTCAATTTTGAGTTTCCTGAGATCTCCCTATCCTGTTTTAATTAGCGGTTGAAGCAAGCATAATATATGGTATCTATATGGTGTATACATAAGATGTGAAATCTAAATTTTGTTACAATATGGATAAAGTAGTATGTGTTATGTTGGATGGTAGATGGGAGGAAAACTGGGGATAGTAGTGGTAGGAAATGTGTACTGGTGAATGGTGTTGTACATTACCATGGCTGAATACTCAATCATGAACAACTTTGCAATTGTGAAAAAAAACTGTATTATGAACAACCTTGTAGCCAAGGTGTTTAATTAAAGTAATTGATTTTTTTAAAGGTGTTATCTTAAGCAAAAGAAGTTAAAAGAAGATAATGGGTAATCTTACAGATAAGTAGAACACAAAGAAACAAAAGAAATGGAAAATGTTTAATGAAAACTAACCCTCAGAAGAACCAAAGAAAAGAGGCCACCAAGTGTGGGTGGGGCTGGGGAGGAACAATGGTATTTGTGATGTGGTAGCATTGTACCCTAATACATGCCAAATTTACTTTATTGCAAACATTTTACTTCAATTTAAAAATAAAAGGAAATTATATTTGTCAACATATGCATACCAACTCAAATTCTGTACTACTAATCCTCAGAACAACCAGCAATACTTTAAAAAACATATTAAGAATACATAAGGCATGGAGTTTCAGGGTCAAAAGAGACTTGTCAGAGTCAAAGAAAATTGGCCATGGGTTTAAAAAATAAGAAAAAGAATTGCTACATGAATACCAGTGGCAGGAGAAGAGTTTTTACTGCTGCATGAGACATCTTCTCCCTAATCATCCTTCTCCTTAATCATCTGTCCTTGTCATACTCTTAAGGACTTCTTTTGCTGAGAAGGTATTTAAACAAGTCATGTCATATTAATTTATGCAAATACCAAATTTTCATATGATAGTAGCCATAGTTAATTTCACTACAATCTTCAGTGTTATTCTTGAAATACATAAAATAATTTGGGGAGGTTCATGGTGTTGAGTTGCACCTGGCAGTGATCAGGATTTACTCCTGACTTTGTGCTAAGGGGAACTCCTGGATGTACTCAAGGACCGAATTTGGGCCAAGTATTAAGCCATAATTGGTTGCATGGAAGGCAAGTATTTAACTCCTGTTTCATAAAATAATTTCTTAAGGACACTAAATCCTATTTTTTATTTTTTTGGTTTTTGGGTCACATCCAGTGATGCTCAGAAGTTATTCCTGGCTATGTGCTCAGAATTGCTCCTGACTTGGGGAAACATATGGGACCCTGGGGGATCAAACTGCTGTCTGTCCTAGGCTAGTGAAGGCAAGGCAGATACCTTACCACTTGAGCCACCTCTCCAGCCCCCTTCTAATATTTTTTCATGGCATTTTTCTCATCTAGAATGTCTTTATATTTATATAATGTATATATATATATTTATATTATGTTCTAACTTCTAGAATTTGTATAAATTCTACCCTTTCTTCAGGACTCTCTGTAATTTGTCTTACATTACATTTTTCTGGCATAATCTATAATAAGCATTAAATCACTGCTTGATAAAATTATAGAGGTTATGATTCCAAGTGGCTCATACATATACAAAAATAAGAACTTAATTTTTTATTATTTATAAATTAGTTAGACAAATGGTTTTTTTGTTGTTGTTGATTTTGATAATTGTTTATTTGAGTTTTGGATCACACACGGTGTTATTCAGAGCTTATTCCTAGCCTGTGCTTAGGGATCACTTTTTGTGTAGGGCTAGTGAGACTATATAAGGTACCAGGAATCAAATCTGAGTCTTCCTCATGCAATGCAAGTGCTTAAACCATTCAGGCCCCTAGACCAATGGTTTTCATCTTTTTATACTTGTGACCAAGACTAGATTTAGCACTATTCATCCAGACAGTATATTTTCACTCTTTCCTTTCTCTTTGTGCTCACTAGACCAAAACATATCCTAACTTAAAATTTAGATATGCTAGTATAGTATATGCTTTTATATTAATTTTATTTCTAATTTAATGGATAGAGATTATCTATCAAATGAATAGTTATTTTATTTAATGAAAGTAACTGAGCAGAGAGAGAGAGTAAAGGGGCTAATGTGCTTATGTTGAATATGGCTCACTC
Source organism: Suncus etruscus (assembly GCF_024139225.1). Lineage (NCBI taxonomy): Eukaryota > Metazoa > Chordata > Mammalia > Eulipotyphla > Soricidae > Suncus > Suncus etruscus. The sequence goes on along the minus strand of NC_064849.1, from coordinate 155,448,057 downwards.
CGTTCAATCCCAAGCACTACAGATGGTCCCCAAGCAAGCTCAGGATGATCCCTGAGCATAGATCTACTATCCCTAAGCACTACCAGAGATGATACAAAGCAAAAAAACCAACCAACAAACAAAAATCTTAGATAATAACATAATAATGTTAACTGAACTCTTAAATATTTAAATTATGATTTATAGTCTTCTATATGACGTGTTCCTGTTCTTTTGTGGCTTTTATCTATGTGCTTGTTTACTTCAGGGTAATATAGAAATGGTTTACTTCATGGAATCTAAATATAAATTTAACTATCATTTTATACTACTCTGCACTGAAAATTAAAACATAAAACATCACTTAGAGAACATTTCTTGATTCCAAAGATTTTTTTCAATTATCTTTTTTAATTATCTTTATTTAAACACCATGATTACAAATATAATTGTACTTGTATGATTACAGTCATGTAAAGAACACCCCCCTTCACCAGTGCAGGATTCCCACCACCAATTTCCCAGATCTACCTATTCCCCACCCCACCCACACCTGTACTCGAGACAGGCTTTCTTTTTCCCTCATTCATTCACATTGTTATGATAGTTTTCAGTGTAGTGATTTCTTTAACTGCACTTATCATTCTATGTGGTGAGCTTCATGTCATTACTGCACCTACATGGGAGGATGGGGGGAAGTAAGGGTTGGGACTGAGGCAGTAAAATATTAGAAATGAGCTTTGTAGGGCAGTATCAAGGTCCCAATACAAAATGGATATTATGGATATATAGAATATATGTACACAATAATATCAATATGAACAAAAAGAGAAAAAATTTCCACTGACTATTTCAATATAAACCAGTGCTAGAACAGCCTGCCCTCCTCCCAGAGCGCATTCCCATTAGTGTAGGGAGAGATAGGGGGAAATCCTGTTGACCCCTATACAGTCCACCTAGACCGGTGCCCAGGGAAAGACTGAAGTCCAGGGAAGAAAAACCCTATACCTGGCAAGAGCTGGTCTCCAGAATCAAGGACGAAATCGGAAGCCAGATGTCTGCCCGCCCTCCTCCTCATGTACCTCCCCCCTGGAGAACGGAGGGAGGGGAGAACCTGAGGACCACTAAGAGTCCACCTGAACCCACTTCTGGCCATCTGAGCTGGCACCCAGGGAAGGCCTGGAGTCAGGGGGAAAAGGCAAGGATGGCTGGGGGCCTGCCAAGCCTCCCAGCACTCCCCAGGCTAGGGAGAAAGGTTCTGGTATGGGGCCTCCCCAAACCCCATACCTGGCAAGAGCCGGTCTCCAGAATCAAAGAGGAAAACGGAAGCCAGATGTCTGCCTGCCCTCCTCCCCATGCACCTCCCCGCTGGAGTATGGAGGGAGGGGGGGAACCTGAGAACCACTAAGAGTCCACCTGAACCCACTTCTGGCCATCTGAGCTGGCACCCAGGGAAGGCCTGGAGTCAGGGGAAAAAGACAAGGATGGCTGGGGGCCTGCCAAGCCTCCCAGCACTCCCCAGGCTAGGGAGAAAAGCTCTGGTATGATTACAAAGATTTTAAAACACTTATAAAAAAAATTGTGACTCTTGTAACTGCCAACTTGGTGCAACATGGTAGTTTTGTTTCTTTGTTTTTGGGGCCACACCTGTGGTACTCAGAGTCTGGATTACTCCTGACTCTGGGCTCAAAATCACTTCTGGAGGCTAGGGACTATATAGGGTGCCTGAGATGGAACCTGGATCAGTATTGGGTATGCCACATGCAAGGCAAATGACCAACCTCTTTACTCATTGCTCAGGCCTGCAAAATGATAGTTTTACAATTTTATGATGACTAATAAGTTTTCAGTTAACTTGTAAATAACTAGTGAAAAAATTCTACCCTAAATAATGTTTACTATTAGAAATTATAATTTCAAAGGACTTGTTAATCTTATATCAAAATCTTAGTAGTATCAAAATCTAAACATTATTCTGAGATATAAAGAAATACCACATATATTAGGGCTGGAGCAATAGCACAGCAGTAGGGTGTTTGCCTTGCATGCAGCTGATGCAGACAGACATGGGTTCGATTCCCGGCATCACATATGGTCCCGAGCCTGCCAGGAGTAATTTCTGAGTGCAGAGTCAGGAGTAACCCCTGAGAGCCACCAGGTGTGGGTCCCCCCAAAAAACTGCATATAAATTAATATTTTAAATTTAATATTCTAAAATGCATTTACTAAATAATTCAGTGTCATTTATAGTTAAAGTAAACTTTTGCTGATTTTAAAATTAGACTTTTAATTTATGAATTCAAAACAACCTGAGCTTGCTTTTTTCCAAGTCATTTTTAAAACTTCTGCATCATTTATCTATAAGAAAATTTCACAGATGCCTGTCTGTGTTTCTGAATATCTAAAGGTCTCCTCAAAGGCCTAAGGAGCGCACCCTCCCAAAAAAACTGCATTTTGAAGCTGCCCAGTGAGTAAACTCTGGATGTGGGGGTCGTCATTCAATAAGCTGAGCTCTCAGGCCTGCGGAGGCTCCGCATTGCTGTGCCTTTGATCACTCTGAGGACTTCAAGGGAAACCTCTTCTGTGCCTGTCTCTGTTTCTGAATACCTAAAGGTCTTCTCAGAGGCCTAGGGAGTGCACCCCACAAAAACTGCATTTTGAAGCTGCCCAGTGAGTAAACTCTGGCTGTGGGGGTTACCATCCAATAAGCTGAGCTCTCTGGCCTATGGAGGCTCTGCCCTGCTGTGCCTTTGATCACTCAGAAGACTTCAAGGGAAACCTCTCCTGTACCTGTCTGTGTTTCTGAATACCTGAAGGTCTCCTCAGAGGCCTAGGGAGTGCACCTCCAGAAAACTGCATTTTGAAACTGACCAGTGAGTAAACTCTGGCTGTGGGGGTCGCCATCCAATAAGCTGAGCTCTCTGAGCTGCAGAGGCTCCACCTTGCTGTACCTTTGATCACTCTGAGGACTTCAAGGGAAACTTCTTCTTTGCCTGTCTGTGTTACTGAATACATGAAGCTCTCCTCGGTGCCTAGGAAGCACACACCCAAAAAACTATCAAATAGTGGCAGCAGAAGAGCACAACATGCAGGAGAAACCACACTACAAGCGTGACAATGGGGAAACCTCACAGGCAAACACCATGCACAGAGAATGAAGATGAAAGCTCGGATGACTTAGTAAATTCCAACCACCTAATTAAACTCTCAGATAAGGAACTTAAAATAGCAATATGGAAAATGCTTGTAGAACTCAAAGAAAGTATAGATCTATCTGAACAGAACACAAAGACAGAAAGCAGAAAACTCCAAACTGAAATAACAGATCTAAAAAATACGGTAGCTCAACTGAAAACCTCATTGGATGGCCTCACCAGCAGGCTAACAACAGCTGAGGAGAGAATCGAAGTACTGGAAGATGTGATGCAGAAAAAGTCAACACAGCAGAAGAAATTGGAAAAGAACCTTAAGCTAAACGAACAGGCAATGGAAAAAGTACTCAAGGAATGCGAACAGATGAAAATAGAAGTCTTTTATAAACTCAACAGAAACAACATAAGAATCATTGGAGTCCCAGAGACCCAGGTAGAAGATCTCCAGGAAAAATCAACTGTAAAAGACATCATCAAAGAGATACTCCCAGAGGTAAAAACTACATGCAATCAAATCCTGCATGCCTGAAGAGTACCAGCTAAAAGAGACCCAAAGAAAAACACCCCAAGACACATCCTCGTTACAATGACAAATCCCACAGATAGAGATAGAATACTGAAAGCAGCAAGATCAAAAAGGGAAATTACATTCAAAGGGGGATCCCGAAGACTTACAGCAGACATGTCACAAGAAACTCTCAAGGCCAGAAGACAGTGGTGGGATATTGTGACAAGACTGAATAAAATGAATGCCTCACCAAAATACTGCACCCACCCTGACTCACATTCAGGTTTGAAGGAAGAATAGAGCTTCATGGATAAACAAATGCTCAGAAACTTCACAGATGAAAAACCAGCCTTAAAGGAAAAAGTGACAGGTCCACTGTAAGACAAGAGAGATAAACAAACACAGCAAACTTATCTACAAAGATGACACTAAATCCTATGACAATCATCTCCCTCAATGTCAATGGACTAAATTCACCAATTAAAAGACACAGAGTGGCAAAATGGGTCAAAAAGATGAATCCAACCTTCTGCTGCCTACAAGAAACACATCTGAATAGTCAGAACAAACATAGACTCAAAATCAAAGGCTGGAGGGAAATCATCCAAGCAAACAAAACCCTCAAAAAAACTGGGGTGGCATCCCCTGACGGCTTGCCTCGGCTGAGGCGTGTCTCGCTGAGGCTGTGTTTTCTGTTGGAGTTGTGGATTGTGCTGGTTTCCTTTGCTTGGCAGACACTTGGGGGCCTCCCCAGGCATCCCCTGACGGCTTGCCTCGGCTGAGGCGTGTCTCGCTGAGGCTGTGTTTTCTGTTGGAGTTGTGGATTGTGCTGGTTTCCTTTGCTTGGCAGACACTTGGGGGCCTCCCCAGGCATCCCCTGACGGCTTGCCTCGGCTGAGGCGTGTCTCGCTGAGGCTGTGTTTTCTGTTGGAGTTGTGGATTGTGCTGGTTTCCTTTGCTTGGCAGACACTTGGGGGCCTCCCCAGGCATCCCCTGACGGCTTGCCTCGGCTGAGGCGTGTCTCGCTGAGGCTGTGTTTTCTGTTGGAGTTGTGGATTGTGCTGGTTTCCTTTGCTTGGCAGACACTTGGGGGCCTCCCCAGGCATCCCCTGACGGCTTGCCTCGGCTGAGGTGAGTGTTTGGGGGCCGGAGCGCGGCCGCTCCACTGTGCTTCGCGGCCGCGCACTCCACCTCGCCAATGAGTACCACCACAACACGTAGAAAAACCCACAGTGTAAGCGAGACAATGGGGAGACTACGCAGACCAACTTCAACCATAGAGAATGAAGATGGAAACCCTGATGACCCAACAACGACCAACTACCTAAGCAGTCTTTCAGAAATGGAGTTTAGAGACGAAATATGGAGGTTGCTAACAGATATCAAAGAAAGTATAAATCAGAGCACTAATAAAAATCAAGAGAATATGAAGATAGAAATCAGAAAACTCCAAACTGAAATATCAGATCAGATAACAGGTCTGAAAAACTCAATAGACGAATTGAAGAACATAATGGATGAGTTTTCCAACAGGTTAACAGCATCTGAGGATAGAATTAGTGCTTTAGAAGACGAGATGCATAACAACTTTACACAGCAGAAGAGATTAGAAAAAAGCCTCAAATCAAATGATCAGACAATGGAAAATTTACTCAAAGAATATGAGAAGATGAAAATAGAAGTCTTTGATAAGCTCAACAGAAACAACTTCAGAATCATTGGAGTTCCAGAGACCCAAGAAGAAAATCTTCAGGAAGAATCAATGGTTAAGAACATCATCACAGAGAAACTACCAGAGCTAAAGAAAACATGTGACCAAATCCTGCATGCCCGAAGAGTACCAGCTAAAAAAGACCCCAGTAGAAACACCCCAAGACACATCCTAGTCACCATGATGAAACCCACCGATAGAGATAGAATACTGCAAGCAGCAAGATCGAAAAGGGAAATTACATTCCACGGAGCATCCTTGAAATTTACAGCAGACCTGTCACCAGAAACACTCAAGGCCAGAAGGCAGTGGTGGGACGTAGTGGCAAAACTCAATGAAATAAATGCTTCGCCAAGAATATTGCACCCAGCAAAACTAAGTTTCAGGTTTGACGGATGTATACACGGCTTCACAGATAAACAACAGCTCAAAATCTTTGCAGACTCAAAACCAGCCTTAAAAGAAAAACTGAAAGATCTACTCTAAAAACAAGACAGAACAAAAAACACACCAAACTTCTACACAAAGATGGCAATAAATCCCATGACAATTATTTCTCTCAATGTCAATGGACTAAATGCACCAGTTAAGAGGCACAGAGTGGCGAAATGGATCAAAAAACTGAAGCCAACCTTCTGCTGTCTACAAGAAACTCACCTGAATAGTCAGAATAAACATAGACTCAAAATCAAAGGCTGGAGGAAAATCATTCAAGCAAACAACACCCTTAAAAAAGCGGGGGTGGCCATACTAATATCAGATGACACAAACTTTATACTCAGAAAAGTTGTAAGGGACAAAGATGGATATTATGTACTAATCAAGGGATTTGTACAGCAAGAAGAAATCACTCTCCTAAACATATACGCACCGAATGAGGGTCCAGCAAAGTATTTAATACAATTGTTGACAAATCTGAAGAAGGATATCAATAATAACACAATAATTGTGGGAGACCTCAACACAGGCTTGTCAACACTTGATAGGTCAACCAAATGGAAACCCAACAAAAATATACTAGACCTGCAAAGAGAAATGGATGAAAGAGGCCTAGTAGATATATATAGGGCACTCTATCCTCAGAAACCTGGATACACATTCTTTTCCAATGTACATGGATCATTCTCCAGGATAGATCATGTGCTGGCACATAAAACATACCTCCATAAAATAAAAAAGATAGACATTTTGCAGGCTGCCTTTGCTGACCACAAGGCTCTGAAGTTAGATGTGAACTGCAAAGGGACACAGAAGAAAAAATTTAACACCTGGAAGTTAAACAGCCTCATACTCAATAACCAGTGGGTCCGAGATGAAATCAAGGAGGAAATCAAAAGGTTCCTGGAAACAAATGACAATAAAGACACAAACTATCAGAACTTATGGGACACAGCAAAAGCAGTACTGAGAGGAAAATTTATAGCTTTGCAAGCACACATCAGGAAGGAAGAAGGAGCTTACCTGAGTAGCTTAATGACACAGCTAATAGAACTAGAAAGTGCTCAACAAAAGGACCCAAAAATAGGGAGACAGAAGGAAATAACAAAGCTGAGAGCAGAAATCAACGAAGTGGAAACCCAAAAAACAATCCGAAAGATCAACGAAAGCAGAAGTTGGTTCTTTGAAAAAATAAACAAGATTGATAGACCATTGGCAAAACTCACAAAGCAAAAGAAAGAGAGAAACTTGATAACGCGTATTAGAAATGAAAAGGGGGAGATCACTACAGATACTGCAGAGATTCAAAGGGTATTCAGAGAATACTTTGAGAAACTCTATGCCACTAAATATGAGAACCTGGAAGAAATGGATAAATTTCTGAACTCATATAACCTTCCACGGTTGAATAAAGAAGAGGTAGCATATCTAAACACCCCCATCACTATTGAGGAAATTAAAACTGTAATCAAAAATTTACCCAAAAACAAAAGCCCAGGCCCTGATGGATTCACGAATGAATTCTTTCAAACCTTTCAAGAGGAACTACTACCAATTCTGGCCAGGCTCTTTTATGAAATCGAAAAAACAGGAATACTTCCAAATAGCTTTTATGAAGCCAACATCACCTTAATACCAAAACCTGATAGAGATGCTGCCAAAAAAGAAAATTACAGACCAATATCCCTGATGAACACAGATGCAAAGATCCTCAACAAAATCCTGGCGAGTCTCTTTGCGCCGGTGTTTGGGTCGGACCCTTTGGCGGGCCGGCTGGAGGAGTGAGTGAGGGAATTTCTGTCTCTTTGCGCCGGTGTCTGGGTCGGACCCTTTCCCCAGGGACCCCGGCGGGCTGGCTGGAGGAGTGAGTGAGGGAATTTCTGTCTCTTTGCGCCGGTGTCTGGGTCGGACCCTTTCCCCAGGGACCCCGGCTGGCCGGCTGGAGGAGTGAGTGAGGGAATTTCTGTCTCTTAGCGCCGGTGTTTGGGTCGTACCCTTTCCCCAGGGACCCCGGCGGGCCGGCTGGAGGAGTGAGTGAGGGAATTTCTGTCTCTTTGCGCCGGGGTTTGGGTCGGACCCTTTGGCGGGCCGGCTGGAGGAGTGAGTGAGGGAATTTCTGTCTCTTTGCGCCGGTGTCTGGGTCGGACCCTTTCCCCAGGGACCCCGGCAGGCCGGCTGGAGGAGTGAGTGAGGGAATTTCTGTCTCTTTGCGCCGGTGTCTGGGTCGGACCCTTTCCCCAGGGACCCCGGCTGGCCGGCTGGAGGAGTGAGTGAGGGAATTTCTGTCTCTTTGCGCGTGGCATTTGGGACGGACCCTTTCCCAAGGAACCCCTGCATGCCAGCCGGAGAGGGTTGAGTGACTCCCTTCCCCCAGGTGGGTGACTAGAAAGTCAAGTTGAGCGACCCGAACAGACGGGAGAGATAGGGCCAGCCATCTGGACTCGCAGGGGAACTAGAGCAGTCCACCTCCCTGGACCCTGGAGTGGACCAGGGACTCCCCAAGGGTGAGGACAGAGCCTGAAGGGTTGGACTGAGGGAACCCTTCAAGGGAGGCGTGGAGGGGGCGGAGCTCCATTGACTCCCAGAGAAAGGAGGGGGGACTGAGAGCTAGGCTCAACAGCGCCAGTAACCATTGTGGCCAGGAGTGGAACTGCACCGCTGACAGAAATAAGGAGCAGAAAGGGACAAGACCCACAGCAGGAAGGCTGCACTCTAGGTAGCAAAGGGGAGGAGAAAGGGCTAGGCCCAACAAACTCACCCAACAGGCCCCTCTAGAAACACCTTCAGGAAGGGGACCAAAGCAGGCCAAAATTAGAAGCCAAAGCACTCCAAAATACACCATTAAATACAAAGAACAATGCGTAAAGCAAGGAAATCGCTAATAACTGGAGACACCATGACAAACCCTATCAAATTTCCAAGTCCACCAAAGCGCACAGATCCACGGGAAGAAGACCTAAAAGCAGTCATGAGGAAGGAAATGCAAGAATTACTAAAAGAATTAAAAGAAACCCTAACAACCAAATATAAAAAATCCATGGACGAACGAATCAGCCAAATTAAAGAAGAAATGTCAAAGAACATGAGAGAGTCCATACAAAAAGAAGTGAAGGAATTAAAAGACAAGGTAACAAGCCTTACGAGCAGAAACACAGAGTTGGAGAAGCACATAGAAGAACTCGAAGGAAAACTGCAATCAAAAAATGATCAAGAAACCAACAAAGAAATAAAAGGCAAAGCACTGGAAGGAAAAATCCAATATCTAATCAACAAGGACAAAAGAAACAATCTAAGAATTGTGGGTATACCAGAAGGGGAGGAAATAGGGAAGGGGGTAGAACAGGTAGTCGGGGAGATAATAACAGAGAACTTTCCCACCCTCTGGAAAGACAATTCAGGACAAATCCAAGAAGTCAAGAGAGTCCCTAATAAAGTAGACCCCAATAAACCCACACCAAGACACATAATAATCCAAATGGCAAAAAACAAAGAGAAAGAGGAACTCCTGAAAGCAATAAGGGAGAAAAAAAACCTCAAGTACAAAGGAAAGGACATAAGAATCAAACCAGATCTCCCATTTGAAATAATTCAAGCAAGAAGACAGTGGAATGACATATTTAAACGACTGAATGAAAGAAATTTCCAACCCAGGGTCCAATACCCAGCAAAACTATCATTCATATGGGAGGGCAGACTAAAAACATTCTCAAACATGAATGAACTTGAACTATTTGTGCAAACTAAGCCGATCCTAAGCGACTTACTCAGAGAAGAATTACACAATCCAAACCCCCGATTGTAACAACAACCACTCCACACAATACAACTGTACAACAGTCCTCTCTATCAATAATTTCCCTAAATGTAAACGGACTAAACTCTCCAATTAAAAGACACATAGTAGAGAACTGGGTTAGGAAAAATAAACCGGACTTCTGCTGTCTGCAAGAAACACACCTACAAGCACAGGCTTAGAATAAAAGGATGGAAAGTAATTATTCAGGCCAATGGAAAACAAAAAAGAGCAGGGACAGCCATTCTTATATCAGACCAAATTGTATTCAACCTCAAGAAAGTGATCAGAGACAAAGAGGGTCACTACTTACTGGTCAGGGGAACATTAGATCAAGAAACACTAACCCTGGTCAACATCTATGCACCTAATGTAGAGTCACCAAAATATGTGAGGCAACTACTGGCAAACCTGGAGAAACACATGAAGGGAATTGTGATAATAGTAGGGGACCTCAATACTCCACTATCACCACTGGACAGATCCTCCAAGCAGAAAAATAGCAAAGAAATAAGAGCTCTAAATGAAAAATTAGAAGATTTAGGGCTAACAGACTTATATAGAGCCCTCCATCCCCAGAAAGCAGAATACACATTCTTCTCAAACCCACATGGAACCTTCTCCAGAATAGACCATGTCTTAGGATACAAAGCCAACCTATGTAAGATCACAAAGGTAAGGATCATTAGAAGTACCATTTCAGATCACTATGCAACAGAGCTTAAAATTGATGTCAAGAAGAAGCAATGGAGGAAAACTAATACCTGGAGACTAAACAACATGCTGCTTAACAACAGCTGGATCAAAGAACAACTCAAGGAAGAAATAAAAAGATTCCTTGAGACAAATGACAATGAAGAGACAACATGTCAAAATCTATGGGACACAGCAAAAGCAGTAATTAGGGGGAAACTCATAGCAATACAGGCCTATGTCAAGAAACAGGAAAACAACAAAACCAACAGTTTAAAAGATCACCTCAGAGAACTGGAACAACAGCAACAGAGAAATCCAACCACAACCAGAAGGCAAGAAATAATAAAAACCAGAGCAGAAATAAACAACATCGAAACTAAGAAAACAATACAAAAAATCAATGAGACCAGGAGTTGGTTTTTCGAAAAAATAAACAAGATAGACAAACCATTGGCAAGACTCACCAAAAAAAAGAGGGAAAACACCCAAATCACTAGGATCACAAATGAAAGGGGAGAGATTACAACAGAACCCCAAGAAATACAACATATCATGAGATCATATTATGAACAACTATACTCAACTAGGCTAGAGAACCCAGTAGAAATCGACAGATTCTTGGACAAACACCCTCCTCCAAGACTGGAAAAGGAAGATCTAGAAAGTCTAAACAGACCAATCACTTCAGAGGAAATTGAAGAGGTAATTAAAAAACTCCTAAGAACAAATGCCCAGGCCCAGATGGATTTACAGGTGAATTCTATCAAACATTTAAATAAGACCTATTACCACTGTTCCAAAGGCTTTTCCAAACCATAGAAAAAACAGGAATCCTCCCCAACTCCTTTTATGAGGCTAATATCACACTCATTCCCAAAGAAGGCAAAGACACCACCAAAAAAGAAAACTACAGACCAATCTCACTAATGAACATAGATGCAAAGATACTCAACAAAATCTTAGCAAACCGAATCCAACACTTCATCAAAAAGATCATACATCACGACCAAGTGGGTTTCATACCAGGAATGCAAGGTTGGTTCAACATACGCAAATCAATAAACATGATACATCACATCAACAACATGAAAGACAAAAACCACATGATCATATCAATCGATGCCGAGAAGGCATTTGACAAAATCCAACATCCTTTCATGTTAAAGACACTCAGCAAAATAGGGTTAGAAGGAACCTTCCTCAAGATAGTTACAGCTATTTATGAAAAGCCTACAGCCAACATTATACTTAATGGCGAGAAACTAGAAGCATTCCCACTAAGGTCAGGAACTAGGCAAGGCTGTCTACTCTCTCCACTCTTATTCAATATAACCTTAGAAGTCCTAGCAATAGCAATCCGACAAGAGAAGGGAATCAAAGGAATTCAAGTAGGGAAAGATGAACACAAGCTAGCTCTATTTGCCGACGATATGATGATATACATCAAAAACCCTAAAGAGTCCACAGTAAAACTCCTAGAAACAATCAACCAATACAGCAAAGTGGCTGGTTACAAAGTCAATACACAAAAGACAGTAGCGTTTCTATATACATACAATGAAGTTGAGGAGAGAGAGATTAAAAATACAATCCCATTTAAGATAGTATCAAAAAATATCAAGTATCTAGGAATAAACCTTACAAGAGAAGTGAAAGACCTTTACCAGGGAAACTTCAAAACACTTCAGAAAGAAATTGAAGAAGATCTAAAGAAATGGAAGAACATCCCATGCTCATGGATAGGTAGAATTAACATAGTCAAAATGACTATCTTACCCAAACTTCTATATAGATTTAATGCAATCCCTATCCAAATTCAGACACAATTCTTTAAAGAAATAGAACAATCAATCACAAAATTCATCTGGAACCACAAAAGATCCAGGATAGCCAAACACATACTGAAAAACAAGAAGCTGGGAGGCATCTCCTTACCTAACTTGAAACTATACTATAAAGCCATAGTAATTAAAACAGCATGGTACTGGAACAGAGACAGGAGCTCAGACCAGTGGATCAGAAAAGAATTCCCAGACATAAACCCCCAGATATACAGCCAACTAATATTTGATAAAAGAGGCAAGAATCTGAAATGGAACAAAGAAAGCCTATTCAACAAATGGTGTTGGTACAACTGGAAAACCACATGTACGAAAGTGAAAATTGACCCATACCTCACTCCTTATACAAAAGTCAACTCAAAATGGATCAAAGACCTTGAAATCAGACCTGAATCTATAAAGTTTATCGAGAATAAAATAGGCAGAACACTCGAAGACCTATATATCAAAAAGGTCTTTGAGAACGGAACACCAATGGCAAGAACGTTAGCATCAAATATAAACAAATGGGACTACATCAAACTAAAAAGCTTCTGCATGGCAAAAGAAACCCTACTTAATACAAGAAGACAGCTAACAGAATGGGAAAAAATCTTTTCACTTGACATATCAGATAAAGGGCTGATATCTAGAACATACAAAGCACTCAGAAAGCTGAGCCCCTCAAAACCAAATAAAGCCATAGAAAAATGGGGAAATGAAATGAATAGACACTTCTCTGAGGAAGACAGAAGGATGGCCAACAAACACATGAAAACATGCTCACCTTCACTCATCATCAGGGAGATCCAAATCAAGACAACAATGAGATACCACCTTACACCAGTGAGGTTGGCTCACATCAAAAATAATGGAAACAACCTTTGTTGGCGAGGATGCGGTATGAAAGGAACTCTCATCCACTGCTGGTGGGAATGCCCCCTAGTCCAACATCTATGGAGAAAAGTCTGGAGAGTGCTCAAAGAACTCAGAATTGATCTGCCATTTGACCCAGCAATTGCTCTACTAGGCATATACCCACAAGATGGAAGGACATTCATTCCAAAATATATATGCACCCCACTATTTATTGCAGCACTCAGTATAATAGCCAAATCTTGGAACCAACCTCGATGTCCAACAACAGATGAATGGATCATTAAGATGTGGTACATATACACAATGGAATATTACATGGCAGTCAGAAACTATACAATCACAGACTTTGCAGCAACATGGATGGACCTAGATCATGTTATGTTAAACGAAGTAAGTCAGAAGACAAAAGATAAACACAGAATGGTAGCACTATTCTGAAACACCTAGAACACATAGTTTATACACAACTAAATCCTATCAAATAACAGGGTAGAAACTCCGAACACTGTAATAGTCAGCATAGACGTGGGAGCAGTGTCCAAAATACATGAAAAAGGAACAACGCAAACTCTTGACTACACATTATACCACAAAGAAAACAGCAACAACAGAAACGGCAGCATAGAGAGAACAGGTATGTAATCAGACTTCTACAACAAGGTCCACAATAATCCCTTAGAGTTCATATACAGGAACACAAGTATAGAACACCAAGGGAAATCACGGACTACAATGGCAACATACCATAACACTACCTTTTAATACCTTTATCTTACTATACTTTAAATAACCTCTCAGCTTTTCTGCCCACAGGTGCCCTTGGATACAAAGGGCGGACAAACTAAGGTGGCAACTCGGGATACCACATGGGATACCATACCTTGCTTGCACTACGAGATGGCCACAAGAAAACTCTTTAACATACACTTTATCTTTAGGTAATACCTTCATTTAGGAATTGAAGCACGTGACCAGTCAGACCACTGAAGCAGTACCTGAGACGTACAGACTTAAACTACAGGCTCTATTCTTCGAACACATTCAATCAAACCAGCATTCCCTTGCTATTCTCTCCCCTCTTCTCACTACTTTTTTTTTTCTTCTTCTATTCTGCTCATTACTTTTCTCCCTTTCTCCCCCCCTTTTCTCTCTAAGGTATTTTCTCTTTTCTCTCCCTTCAAACCCTTCCCATACACCTTCCCCTTTCCCCCCTCTGGAAATCCAACTATCCCCTCACCCCTCAATCCCATCCAGATCTCCCACCATATTAAAACTCTTCACCCCCAGTCCTTATTTTATTAGGCATCAAGATCGACCTCCTACCCAACGAACCAGTACCCAGCACCCAGGCGAGAGGACACCCAGATAAAACCACACCTCGTCTCCTGAAAGAAAAGACAGCCAACTCCCCTATGGACTCATGCTGCGAGGCCCTCCCGACCAACTCCCCCTAACGCGAACTGCTCCTTGAAACCGGGCCTAGATCCAAAAGTATCCCCAATGCAAGAACTCTTCCAAGACCCCCCTGCCGCAAATATTTACCAATCTGAAGAAGGTCAGGGGGTGGGTTAGGAAGATGCCTGGGAACCCACACACCACAAGAAAAACCCAAAAGACAATGGGAAAAACTGTACTTCCAACATAGGCATAAGACCTGTAATACACCACCTCTTTACCTGCCCTCCCCCAAATGTAAGGTAGTCTTTTGCACCACTTTGGTCCCATAAAAATTTCGCTAACTCATTTTATTTCTTTTTTTTTTTAAATTTATTTATTTATCTTTTTTTTTTAAATGTTTGTCCTTCATATATATTTGTGAGCACATACAGTTTCAATCCCCCCCCCTTTTTTTTTTCTTTCTTCGTTTTTCGGTAGGTGACCTGTGACTGTTATCCCATCAGTCCACCCACGAATACACAGACATTATAATGTAGCACCACTTCCCCCTACAAAGGCACACTAAGTAAAGGGGAAATTTTACATTTAAAAAAAAAATAAAAGAGAGCTCTTATCTACTAGAGATAGGAACTCATAGTTATTTAAAATATAGGGATATCTCCTGCCTTGAAAATATGTCATGTGGAATCAAATTAGACCTCAGGTGATTAGATACCATTCATCCAGCCTTGAACCCTGGATCTCCGACATAGAAACGGCACAGCTCTCCACAACAGCTGCAGGAAACAAACTCCATCCAGGACGGCCTTAATACGACGAGACCAACAACAAGGCCCAGCTCTAACATGATATCCTGACAACGGGGAAAATGCGAACATCTTGACCTTAGAGCAGATTAGCCTACCTTACCAACTAACGACAAGACAAAACCAGAAGTCTTGGCTCCCTTTGGTAGGACAAAAACCCAAGATCGGGATTTACAGATGACTGGCTGCTTGATCCACGACCAAACTGTATACATCTTGGGACCAATAAATAAGCCCTAGTTTAGGGTTTGAACTATGACCTGCACAAGAATCATGATCCCCAGCCCCAAAGATCCGGCAGAGACAATTGTAACGGAATGGGGCTTTTGGGAGCACAAAGAAAGACGCTATCCTAGGTGCCACCCTAGGCTCAGTGCAAAGACCAAGATCATCAACCACAGAAGATGGGTTAAAATGACACTGAGGTAACAGAACCTCTAGAACCACAAAGACTGACTTCATCATAAGTCCCACCTCAGGATCTGTACAGATACTGAGACCTCTAAACACAGAGCAGAAGTCTTCCACACACCAAAGGAAAAAAAAAAAGAAAGAAAAAAAAAAAAAAAAAACCACCACCGGGAAAGTAAAGGATCCTGAGCAATGTCTAGAGTTGATCCCATGACAGTATGCTCCAAGGACGGAGAAATCCCATATCTCTTAGGCCAAGTGAATTCTTTTTCGAATGACCCCAATATTTACTGTGCCAGTGCAGGAGGGAAAAAAACAAAAATACAAAAAGCACAAAACCTTGGTTATTTTTTTGATATAAATATATATATTACCTTCATTTATTATTGTTATTATTATTTTTGATTTACCAATCTATTTTGGTCGATTTCTCTGTTTGGGTGTGATTATTGAAAGTGTAGTCCCCAATTATACTTATTTTTTTTATTTTTTTTTTTTCTCTTCCTTTCTTCTCTTTCGTTATGTGCTATGCCATGTTTCTTAATTCAAGACCATGGCGTGATTTTTGTGTGTCTGTTTTTGTTTTATTTTTTTTCTACTTGTTTGTTTGTTTGTTTGTTTTGTCTGCTCTGTGTGGTGCTTATCGATATAGCTGGAGCCCTCACTGGATATTTGACACTTCTTTTGGTACTAGTGGAGTGTTTCACCTACTTTTTCTCCATCTCCCAGATTGATGATGAGAGCCTTTAGAAGGACTCCGCCCATTTTCGGGGTATTAGACTCTTACCCCAGTTTATTGCTTTTTTCTCCTTCAAACAAAACCACGCAACTTGAACTAGCTAGTCCTGACTCCAGATAGAGGGGGAAATAAGGGAGGCATCAGGACCAAACAGGTGCAAGACTACTAAGTAGTGGGTTAGATACAGAGGGGACCACATATTCTAGCCGCCCTGGGGTGAGGGAAAAGGAAAAGGGAGGTAGGATAGAAACGGAGGCGTAGGGATGACAATTTGGCGATGGGAATCCCCCCTGATTTTATGTAAATATGTACCTAAAATATTATTGTCAACAATATGTAAGCCACTATGATCAAAATAAAAATTTATATTAAAAAAAATAAGTAAATAAATATCAAAAAAAAAATCCTGGCGAACAGGATCCAGTGCCTCATCAAGAAGATCATTCACTTTGATCAAGTAGGTTTCATCCCAGGAATGCAAGGATGGTTTAACATCCGTAAATCTATCAATATAATACACAACATAAACAACAACAAAAATAAAAATCACATGGTCATATCAATAGATGCAGAAAAAGCATTTGATAAGGTTCAACACCCATTCTTGATGAAAACTCTCAGCAAGATAGGAATAAAAGGAACCTTTCTCAACATAGTCAAAGCCATCTACCAGAAGCCAGTGGCAAATATTATCCTCAATGGAGAAAAACTAAAATCCTTTCCTCTAAATTCTGGTACAAGACAAGGCTGTCCTCTCTCACCACTCCTATTCAACATAGCACTGGAAGCACTTGCTATAGCGATTAGGCAAGAAAAAGATATCAAGGGAATCCAGATAGGAAAGGAAGAAGTCAAGCTCTCACTGTTTGCAGATGACATGATACTCTACTTAGAAAACCCTAAAGACTCTACCAAAAAGCTTCTAGAAATAATAGATTTGTATAGCAAAGTGGCAGGATACAAAATTAACACACAAAAATCAATGGCCTTTTTATACACTAATAATGATAGGGAAGAAATGGACATTAAGAGAACAATCCCATTCACATTAGTTCCACACAAACTCAAATATCTTGGAGTCAACCTGACTAAAGATGTGAAGGATCTATACAAAGAAAACTACAAAACACTGCTCCAAGAAATAAGAGAGGACACGCGGAAATGGAAACACATACCATGCTCATGGATTGGCAGGATCAACATCATTAAAATGGCAATACTTCCAAAAGCATTGTACAGATTTAACGCGATTCCTCTAAAGATACCCATGACATTTTTCAAAGAAGTGGATCAAATACTTCTGAAATTCATCTGGAACAACAAACAACCTCGAATAGCTAAAGCACTCCTTGGGAAAAGGAATATGGGAGGCATTACTTTCCCCAATTTTAAGTTGTATTACAAAGCAACAGTTATAAAAACAGCATGGTATTGGAATAAAAACAGACCCTCAGATCAGTGGAATAGGCTTGAGTACTCAGAGAAGGTTCCTCAGACATATAACCACCTTGTTTTTGATAAAGGAGCAAAAAATCCTAAATGGAGCAGGGAAAGCCTATTCAACAAGTGGTGTTGGCACAACTGGTTAACCACTTGCAAAAAAGCGAACTCAGACCCCCAGCTAACACCATATACAAAGGTAAAATCCAAATGGATTAAAGACCTTGATATCAGAACTGAAACTATAAGGTATATAGAACAACATGTAGGTGAAACACTCCAGGACATTGAGACTAAAGGCATCTTTAAGGAGGAGACAGCACTTTCCAAGCAAGTGGAAGCAGAGATAAACAGATGGGACTATATTAAGCTGAAAAGCTTCTGCATCTCAAAGGAAATAGTGCCCAGAATACAAAGGCCACCCACTGAGTGGGAGAAATTATTCACCCAATACACATCAGATAAAGGGCTAATATCCAAAATTTACAAGGTACTGACAGAACTATACAAGAAAAAAACAAGTAACCCCATCAAAAAATGGGGAGAAGAAATGAACAGACACTTTGAAAAAGAAGAAAGGCAAATGGCCAAAAGGCACATGAAAAGATGTTCAACATCACTAATCGTCAGGGAGATGCAAATCAAAACTACTATGAGGTACCACCTCACGCCACTGAGATTGGCACACATCACAAGAAAGGAAAACAAGCAGTGCTGGCGGGGATGTGGAGAGAAAGGAACTCTTTTTCACTGCTGGTGGGAATGCCGTCTAGTACAACCTTTATGGAAAGCGATATGGAGATTCCTTCACAAACTGGAAATTGAGCTTCCATACGATCCAGCTATACCACTCCTAGGAATATACCCAAGAAACACAAATATACAATACAAAAAACCCTTCCTTACTCCTATATTCATTGCAGCGCTATTTACAATAGCCAGACTCTGGAAACAACCAAGATGCCCTTCAACAGATGAGTGGCTGAAGAAACTGTGGTACATATACACAATGGAATACTATGCAGCCATCAGGAGAGATGAAGTCATGAAATTTTCCAATACATGGATGTACATGGAATCTATTATGCTGAGTGAAGTAAGTCAGAGGGAGAGAGAAAGACGCAGAATGGTTTCACTCATCTATGGGCTTTAAGAAAAATGAAGGACATTTTTAACAATATCTCAGAGACAAGAGAGATGAGGGCTGGTAGGTGCAGCTCAGGACATGCAGCTCATCACATAGAGTGATGAGTGCAGTTGCAGAGATGACTACACTGAAAACTATCATAAAATGTGAATGAATGAGGGAAGTAGAAAGCCTGTCTCGAGTACAGGTGTAGGGGGGTGGGGAGGAGGGAGATCTGGGAAATTGGTGGTGGGAATGTTGCACCGGTGAAGGGGGGTGCTCTTTACATGACTGTAATCATACAACTATAATCATGTTTGTAATCACGGTGTTTAAATAAAGATAAAAAAAAAAGAAAAAAAAACTGGGGTGGCCATATTAATATCTGATGACAACAACTTTATACTCAGAAAAGTGGTAAGGGACAAGGATGGACAGTATGTACTAATCAAGGGATATGTGAAACAGGAAGAAATCAGACTGTTAAACATATATGCACCCAATGAGGAACCAGCAAATTATCTAATATAGTTACTGACAAATTTGAAAGAAGACATTAATAATAACACAATAATTGTGGGAGACCTCAACACAACCCTATCAACACTTGATAGGTCAACCAGACTGAAATCCAACAAAAACATACTAGCCCTGAAAAGAGTAATGGAAGAAAAAGGAATAGTAGATATATATGAAACTCCAACCCAAAAAAACCTGAATACACATTCTTCTCCAATGTATATGTGTCATTCTCCAGGATAGACTCCATGCTGACACATAAAACATACCTCCATAAAATCAAGAGAATAGAAATCTTGCAGGCTACCTTTGCTGACCACAAGGCTCTGAAATTAGATGTGAACTACAAAGGCACACAAAAGAAGAACTTTAACAATTGGAAATTAAACACCCTGCTACTGAACAACCAGTGGTCTGTTATGAAATCAAAAAGGAAATCAAAACTTTCCTGGAAACAAATGATAATGAAGACACAAACTGCCAGAATCCATGGGACACAGCAAAAGCGGTCCTGCGAGGAAAATTTATAGCTCTACAAGCACACATCAGGAAGGAAGAAGGGGCATACCTGAATAATTTAATGACGCAGCTCAAAAAATTAGAAAATGACCAACTTAAGGAACCAAAAATAGGGAGACAGAAGGAAATAACAAAGCTGAAAGCAGAAATCAATGAAGTGGAAAACCAAAAAAACAATCCAAAGATCAAAGAAAGAAGTTGGTTCTGTGAAAAATAAACAAGATTTATAGACAATTGGCAAAACTCACAAAGAAAGAGAGAGAGAAATCTGATAACCCATATTAGAAATGAAAAGGGGAAGATCGCTCCTTCCGCGGGAGTGAGTGAGTGAGTGAGAGACGCACCCCCTTGGGCCATGGAGGCCGAAGAGACGATGGAAGGCCTCCAAGAGTTCCCCGAACACCACAAAATGATCCTGGACCGATTGAATGAGCAGCGGGAGCAAGACCGCTTCACGGACATCACCCTGATCGTGGACGGACATCATTTTAAGGCCCATAAAGCTGTTTTGGCTGCTTGCAGCAAGTTCTTCTACAAATTCTTTCAGGAATTTACTCAGGAACCTTTGGTGGAGATAGAAGGTGTCAGTAAAATGGCATTTCGTCATTTAATTGAGTTTACATATACAGCAAAGTTAATGATACAAGGTGAAGAAGAAGCCAATGATGTATGGAAAGCAGCAGAGTTCCTACAAATGCTAGAAGCTATCAAAGCCCTTGAAGTCAGGAGCTGGGGAGACTTCAAAAGGATAATGCAGAAGGCCTGGTTTGATCCCTGGTACCACATGGTACCCAGAGCACCACTGCAGAGAGCAGGTCCCAAGCACTGCTAGGCTGAGACCCAAAACACAAAGGACAAAAATCAAAATACCAGTGGCCAGCACTATGGCACAGCAGGAACAAAGAAAACTCAGCTCCACTAGAGGAAAATACCACAGGAAAAAGTGAAGCAAAAAAAAGAAAGATTGCAGAAACATCAAATGTTATCACTGAGTCCTTGCCATCTGCAGAATCAGAACCTGTTGAAATTGAAGTGGAGATTACTGAAGGTACAATAGAAGTGGAAGATGAAGGCATCGAAACATTAGAGGAGATGGCTTCTGCCAAAAAGTCCATAAAGTACATTCAGAGCACAGGCTCCTCTGATGATTCGGCTCTAGCGCTTTTGGCAGATATTACCAGCAAGTACCGCCAGGGTGATAGGAAAGGACAGATAAGCGAAGACGATGGCTGTGCATCTGACCCAGCAAGCAAACAGGTAGAAGGTATTGAAATTGTGGAACTTCAGCTGTCACATGTGAAGGACTTATTCCATTGTGAGAAATGTAACCGTTCATTTAAATTGTTTTACCATTTTAAGGAACACATGAAATTACACTCCACTGAGAGTTTCAAGTGTGAAATATGCAATAAAAGGTACCTTCGGGAAAGTGCATGGAAACAGCATCTCAGTTGTTACCACCTTGAAGAAGGTGGAGTAAGTAAGAAGCAGAAAACTGGGAAAAAAATTCACATATGTCAGTACTGTGATAAACAGTTTGACCATTTTGGACATTTTAAAGAGCATCTTCGAAAACATACAGGTGAAAAACCGTTTGAATGTCCAAATTGCCATGAACGGTTTGCTAGAAATAGCACCCTCAAATGTCACCTGACGGCATGCCAAACTGGAGTGGGGGCTAAAAAGGGAAGAAAGAAGCTTTATGAATGTCAGGTCTGTAACAGTGTGTTCAACAGCTGGGACCAGTTCAAAGATCACTTGATGATACACACTGGAGATAAACCCAACCATTGTACTTTATGTGACTTGTGGTTTATGCAAGGAAACGAATTAAGTAGGCATCTCAGTGATGCTCATAATATTTCAGAGCGTCTAGTCACAGATGAAATTCTTTCTGTAGAAACCCATGTGCAAACTGAACCTGTGACGTCAATGACTATAATAGAACAAGTCGGGAAGGTACATGTGTTGCCACTGCTTCAGGTACAAGTGGACTCAGCACAAGTGACTGTAGAACAGGTCCATCCAGATCTGCTGCAGGATGGCCAAGTGCATGATTCACACATGGGTGAGCTTCCAGAGCAGGTTCAGGTGAGTTACCTGGAAGTAGGTCGAATTCAGACGGAAGAAGGAACTGAAGTCCGTGTAGAGGAGCTCCATGTTGAACGGGTAAATCAGATGCCAATGGAAATACAAACTGAACTTCTAGAAGCAGACTTGGATCAAATGGCCCCAGAAATCATGAACCAGGAAGAGGAGAGAGAAACTAGCCAAACAGATGCTGCTGAAATTGCCGGGGAAGATCACGAAGATGCAGATGGTGTAGCGACCAAATCACCAGTGGATTCCCATGCTGAAAAGGCAGGGAATGAAAACAGAACACCTGTACCAGTTTTGGACTGAAATGACACATGAATATATTTTTACATTATATGTTGGGTTTTTGAACTGATGGGCAGTGTGACTGTTCTTAAGCTAACAGACAAGTGGACCAAAGTTAAATTCTTCTCCTGTTGTGCTGAACTGTTTCTGTTGGAGTAAACTGATTCTTACCTTACCCCCATTAATGCCACAGAGGAGGGATTTTTTTCCCCCTATAAGTGAAGAGGGACGTTTTGAGAGGTTTATTTCTGGAAACTTAAATGAATTATATTCATAATATATAGTTGGGTACGAACACCTATTTTCATTATGATAAGGGTTCGCCCTTCTCTTTTACCCCCAGGTCATGCCCTCCTAATTTTTTTTCCATATTGTAAAATCGAACAAATCATTAGAATACAATCCTATGTATTCTAATGCATGTTAGAAAATTGAATATATAGGAAACACAAGGTTGCATGAAGAAGTGCATTGTTACTGTGCAGTTCAAGTTTTGGCTTCTGGCTTTCTTTAGTTTGAATTATCTTCTTGTCTACCTTAAAAGTCACAGACTTCATCTCTATACCTGAAACAGAATGGTGATGGCGAATTTCTAGAATGTCAAAAAAAAAAAAAAAATCCACACTCATGTGCCTTTTCAAAACCAACTAAACTACTATGAAGCATCTCTGGTTCTTTCAAAGTTTGTGTTCTAGGGAGTGATGTAGATGATACTATAGTACTTCTAAGGAACAATGTAGATGTTGCTAGTACTTTATATTTTTGCTTATTTCACTTGTTGGGAATTTCATTTTATGGCAGCTGAAAGGCCAGTTTCAATTGGAAAAATTCATTTATATCTGTGGTAAATTTTATTTTGATGAAAAGTTGCACTAGTATTTTTATCACCAGATGAAAGAAAAGCATCACTTAAAAATTAATGTATTTAAAAATACAGAAAAAATGTATATAATCTATCAGGCTTTGTTTTGACAGAATCCCTCCCCCCTCCAATCCTTAATGTAAAGATCTTGTGCTATAACTTTTAAAGCCATACAAATAAGAGTGCTAAACTGTGGACTTAAAAGTAAATGTGTAAATATTTTTAATCAGTATTACTTGGGAAATAAAATATAACCACAAAATGAAAAAAAAAAAAAAGAAAAGGGGAAGATCATGACAGATACAGCAGAGGTCCAAAGGGTAATCAGAGACTACTTTGAGAAACTTTATGCTACTAAACATGAGAACCTACAAGAAATGGAAATTGGATACTTATAACCTTCCACATTTAAGTAAGGAGGATGTAGCATATCTAAACACCCCCAGCACTAGGAAGAAATTGAAACTGTAATCAAACATCTGCCCAAAAAGAAAAGCCCAGGCACAGATGGATTTCCTAATGAATTCTTTCAAATCTTTCAAGAGGAGCTACTACCAATCCTAGCCAGGCTCTTCCATGAAATTGAAAAAACAGGAACACTCTCAAACAGCTTTTATGAAGCCAACATCACCTTGATACCAAAATCAGACAGAGATGCTACCAAAAAAGAAAATTACAGACCAATATCCCTGATAAATGCTGATGCAAAGATCTTCAACAAAATCCTGGCAAATAGGATCCAATGCATCATCAAGAAGATCATACACTACGACCAAGTCGGTTTCATCCCATGAATGCAAGGATGGTTTAACATCCATAAATGTATCAAATTATACACAACATGAACAAGAAGAAAAATAAAAATCACATGATCATATCAATAGACACAGAGAAAGCATTTGATAAGGTCCAACACCCATTATTGATTAAAACTCTCAGCAAGATGGGAATGAAAGGAACCTTTCTCAATCTAGTTGAAGCCATCTACCACAAGGGAATGGCAAATATTATCCTCAATGGAGAAAAACTAAAAGCCTTTTCTCTAAATTCTGGTACAAGACAAGGCTGTCCACTCTCACCACTCCTCTTCAACATAGTACTGGAAGTTCTTCCTATAGCAATCAGGCAAGAAAAAGATATCAAGGGAATCCAGATAAGAAAGGAATAAGTCAAGCTTTCATTGTTTGCAGATGACATGATATTTCACTTAGAAAACCCTAAAGACTCTACCAAAAAGCTTCTAGAAACAATAGACTCATATAGCAAGGTGGCAGGCTACAAAATTAACACAGGGAAATCAATGGCCTGTTTATACACAAATAATGATAGGGAAGAGAAGAAAGTCAAGAAGACAATCCCATTCACATCAGTGCCACACAAACTCAAATATCTGGGAGTCTACTTGACCAAAGACATGAAGGACCTATACATCGAAAACTATAAAGCCCTGCTCCAAGAAATAAGAGAGGACACACAGAAATGGAAACACATACCCTGCTCATGGATTGGCAGAATTAACATCATTAAAATGGCAATACTCCCCAAAGCATTATACAGATTTAATGCAATCCCCTTAAAAATACCCATGACATTCTTCAAAGAAGTGGATCAAACACTTATGAAGTTCAACTGGAACAATAAACACCCTCGAATAGCTAAAGCACTCCTAGGGAAAAGGAAAATGGGAGGCATTACTTTCCCCAACTTTAAACTTACTACAAAGAAATAGTTATTAAAACACCATGGTATTGGAATAAAAACAGACCCTCAGATCAGTGGAATAGGCTTGAGTTCTCAGACAATGTTTCCCAGACATACAATTACCTAATTTTTGACAAATAAGCAAGAAATCCTAAGTGGGGCAGGATCAGGGAAAACCTCTTCAACAAGTGGTGCTGGCAGAACTGGTTAGCCACTTGCAAAAAAGCAAACATAGACCCCTCCCCCAGTTAACATCATGTACGAAGGTAAAATCCAAATGGATTAAAGACCTTGATATCAGACTTGATTCCATAAGGTATATATAACAACACGTCAGTAAAACACTCCATGACATTGAGACTAAAGGCATCTTCAAGGAGGAAACTGCACTTTCCAAACAAGTGGAAGCAGAGATCAACAGATGGGAATACATTAAGCTGAGATGCTTCTGCACCTCAAAAAAAAATAGTGCCCAGGGTATAAAAGCCACCTACTGAGTGGGAGAAACTATTCACCCAACACCCATCAGATAAGGGGCTAATATCCAAAATATACAGGGCACTGACAGAACTTTACAAGAAAAAACATCTAATCCCATCAAAAAATGGGGAGAAAATATGAACAGACACTTTGATAAAAAAGAAATACAAACGGCCAAAAGGTACATGAAAAAATGCTCCTCGTCACTAATCATCAGGGAGATGCAAATCAAAACAATGATGAGATACCATCTCACACCACAGATATTGGCATACATCACAAAGAATGAGAACAATCAGTGCTGGCAGGTATGTGGAGAGAAAGGAACTCTTATCCACTGCTGGTGAGAATGCCGGCTAGTCCAACCTCTATGGAAAGCGATATGGAGATTTCTCCAAAATCTGGAAATTGAGCTCCCATTCGACCCAGTTATTTCACTCCTAGGGATATACCCTAAGAACCCAAGAATACAATACAAAAACCCCTTCCTCACACCTATATTTATTGCAGCACTATTCACAATAGCCAGGCTCTGGAAACAACCAAGATGCCCTTTAACAGACGAATGGCTAAAGAAACTGTGGTACACATACACAATGGAATATTATGCAGCCGTCAGGAGAGATAAAGTCATGAAATTTTCCTATACATGGATGTACATAAAATCTATCATGCTTAGTGAACTAAGTCAGAGGGAGAGAGAGAGAGAGACGCAGAATAGTCTCACTCATTTATGGGTTTTAAGAAAAATAAGGGGCCGGGTAGGTGGCCCTGGAGGTAAGGTGTCTGCCTTGCAAGCGCTAGCCAAGGAAGGACCGCGGTTCTATCCCCCGGCGTCCCATATGGTCCCCCCAAGCCAGGGGCGATTTCTGAGCACATAGCCAGGAGTAACCCCTGAGCATCAAACGGGTGTGGCCAAAAAAACAAAAAAAAAAAAAAAAGAAAAAGGAAAGTCAGTTTTGCAACATCCTCAGAGACAATGAGAGGAGGGCTGGAACTTCCAGTTCACTTCATGAAGCTTACCACAAAGAGTGGTGAGTGCAGTTATAGAAATAACTACACAGAGAACTACCATAGTTATGTGAATGAATGAGGGAACTGGAAAGCCTGTCTAGAGTACAGGTGGGGGTGGGGTGTGATGGAGGGAGATTTGGGACATTGATGGTGGGAATGTTGCACTGGTGAAGGGGGTGTTTTTTACATAACTGAAACCTAATCACAATCATATATGTAATCAGGATGTTTAAGTAAAGGAAAAAATAAAAATAAAAAAGACTCATTGGAAACAATCAAGATGCCCTTCAACAGATGAATGGCTAAAGAAATGGTGGTACATATACACAATGGAATATTATGCAGCCTTCAGGAGAGGTGAAGTCATGAAATTTTCCTATACATGGATGGACATAGAATCTATTATGTTGAGTGAAATAAGTAAGAGGAAGAAAGATAGACACAGAATAATCTCACTCATTTATGGGTTTTAAGAAAAATTAAAGACATTACTGTAATAAGGTCCAGAGACAATAGAGTTAAGGGATGGAAGGGCCGGAAGGACTGGCTCACAATTTGAAGCTTACCACAAAGAGTGCTGAAAGCTGTTAGGGAAATAACTACACTAACAGCTAGTATGACAGTGTTAAAGAAAGAAAGAAGTAGAATGCCTGTCGAGAATACAGGCAGGAGTGCGGGATGAGAGGGGGCATTGGTGTTGGGAATATTGCACTGGTGAAGGGGGTATTCTGTTTATGACTAATACCCAACTACAAACATATTTGTAATCATGGTGCTTAAATATTTATAATAAAAAATAAAGTTTTTAAAGAAATCTTAAAAAAAGAAAATTTCACAAATTATGTCAATACAAATAAAAATAAGTGAAACTAAAATTATTGTTATGTATTACTTGTGATGGAAACATCCATACAAAACATTATTCAGAGAAATAAGATAAGACTGATAGAGAATAAACCTGAAATCATGAATTATTCATGACATCACTGTTCAAATGTAACAAACCTAAGATGGACAGCATCTTACATTCATTGCAATTCTGAAGAGTCTGACCATCCTAATTTTCTAGTAAAGGAGTTTTGACAAATAAAGAAATATAAGAAGTAGAATATTTAGCCCAACTATAATTGAGTGAACAAAAATAGCATATAATTGAATGAGCTAGCACTCAAACTTTTAGAAGCATCCCAATGCCCCGGTGATTATCTGCTAGTTAGATAGCAGTTGTGCAGAGTTGCAGAAGATGCGTTTGTTCAATTGGATGACCTGATTTTCTTCTGGGCTAACAACTCTTTCAACTGCTCATGGACGCTCTTATCCCATCTGTTAGAGGGTTTCCTACAAATTACACAGGAGGCAAATTCTCAAAAGATTAATAATAACTGGGGAACTATTACCAAACCTCTGCAATGAAAAAAATGTATCCCTGAATTTTGCTTTTACATTTTGCTTTTTCAATAAACAGTATTTTCCTATGATTTAACTAATTCAACTAGACAAGTCTTTCCAAGGTACAGAATTGCAAAATATTTAAAACTAGTTGCTATAATGATTTCTTGTTTTTAAGTGCTACTTTTGACATTTCCATAATAATTTAAACAAATGTCACTTAATTATTGGGGACCTGCCTTTATGTTTTTCAACAGTAATTGTGTATTTATTAGTGCAAGTAAATCAACCAAATCAAAATATTAGCCTATCTAATCATGTACTGTTTTTACGATATGACTCAATCTTAAAGGCTGGAGAAATATTGGTATCAAGGGGCCGGTGAGATGGCACTAGAGGTAAGGTGTCTGCCTTACAAGCACTAGCCAAGGAAAGACCACAGTTCGATTCCCTGGCGTCCCATATGGTCCCCCTAAGCCAGGGGCAATTTCTGAGCACTTAGCCAGGAGTAACTCCTGAGCATCAAATGGGTGTGGCTGAAAAAACAAACAAACAAAAATATTGGTATCTGAACATCAACTATTTTAGATATTTTCCTAAACTGTTAAAGAAAAAATAAAGTTAACATGGCATAGAATGATCATACTCTGTAAGAATAAGAAACAGTATGGAACAAATTAGATCTACTCCCTATTTCTTGCATTCTACCAGAATACTTTTTTAGTTAAAACTGTTTAAGTTTTTTTTTTTTAATGAGATGCAGGGACTCAAACCCTGGTTGTTGGCTTGCTAGCCAAGTGCTCATCCTCTTGTGTTACTGCTCCAACTCCCTCTCTGTGAATTCAAGATGTCATGATTATTCATTCTATTTGAATGTAAAACTGGCTTTATATTTTGTGTTTGCTATAGTCTGTATGCATTTAAGAAATATAGGCATTGCACTATATTTTTTTTAATAATCTTGTGTTTAAAGGCTCTTAAGGGTAGTTCATCATTATTTTTGTTGTCTAAATTGTCTTTGCATTTCCCCCCTCTTTATTCTTCAAGATGAACTTTAGGAATTTTTCATTCCTCTGATAAACATGATGGACTATTCTTTTTCATATATCATTATTAAATGCACTCCACTATCATTTTGTTTAGAATGTTCACAAGTACTACTAAGGTTACCTATAACTACCTGACTTTTATATTAAGCTTTATACTTTACTATAAAAACTTATTGCAGACTTATAAAATAAGTGATAGCTTTCTCTGTTTTCTTTTTTATTAAATTATCTTTATTTAAATACCATGATTACAAATATGATTGTAGTTGTATGATTACAGTCATGTAAAGAACACCCCCCTTCATCAGTGCAAGATTCCCACCACCCATTTCCCAGATCTCCCTCCTCCCCACCCCACCCACACCTGTACTCTAAACAGGCTTTCTACTTCCCTTATTCATTCACATTGTTATGATAGTTCTCAGTGTAGTTATTTATTTAACTACACTCATCACTCTATGTGTTGAGATTCATGTCATGAGCTGCTCCTACCAGTTCTCATCTCTCTTGTCTCTGAGATACTGCTAAAAATGTCTTTCATTTTTCTTAAAACCCATAGATGAGTGAAACTATTCTGAGTCTTTCTCTCTTTCTCTGACTTATTTCACTCAGCATAATAGATTCCATGTACATCCATGTATAGGAAAATTTTATGACTTCATTTCTCCTGAAGGCTGCATAGTATTCCATTGTGTATATGTACCACAGTTTCTTTAGCCACTCATCTGTTGAAGGGCACCTTGGATGTTTCCAGAGTCTAGCTAATGTAAATAGTGCTGCAATAAATATAGGTGTGAGGAAGGGATTTTTGTATTGTATTTTTGTGTTCCTCGAGTATATTCCTAGGAATGGTACAGCTGGATTGTATGGGAGCTCAATTTCCAGTTTTTGGAGGAATCTCCATATCGCTTTCCATAAAGGTTGGACTAGACGGCATTCCCACCAGCAGTGAAAAAGAGTTCCTTTCTCTCCACATCCCCCCCCCCAGCACTGCTTGTTTTCCTTCTTTGTGATGTGTGCCAATCTCAGTGGCATGAGGTGGTACCTCAGAGTTGTTTTAATAAGAGAGAGAGAGAGAGGGAGAGAGAGAAAGAGAGAGAGAGTGAGAGGGAGAGAGAGTGGGAGAGAGAGAGCGAGAGAGAGAGAGTGAGAGAGAGAGGGAGAGAGAGAGAGAGAGAGAGAGAGAGAGAGAGAGAGAGAGAGAGAGAGAGAAGTAAAATGCCTTCCCCAGAAGCAGGGAGGTTGGTGGTAGGGAAGAGGACATCAAGAAGTGTGAGAGGGATACTGTGGACATTGGTGGTGGGAAATGTGCATGGGTGAAGGTTTTTGTACATCGTATGATTGCAACTCTATTATGAACAACCTTATCTGTGGAACAAAAC
The DNA here is from genome assembly GCF_024139225.1 of Suncus etruscus. NCBI lineage: Eukaryota > Metazoa > Chordata > Mammalia > Eulipotyphla > Soricidae > Suncus > Suncus etruscus. The sequence continues at coordinate 155,417,864 of NC_064849.1, read as the reverse complement.
CTGTAGTATGAACAACCTTGTAACCAAGGCATTTAAATAAAAAAGGTTTTAAAACTGTTTCATTATACTTGCTTACAGCAATACTTGCAAAATCTTCATTTCTGCCTTATGATCTAGAGAAAATCTGAACTTTTAATATCTATCCCTAAAAATAACAATTTGCAAGTTTGATGCTCCATTCATACTAATTTATTGTTTAGGGGAAAGAAAGATGGCAGTGGACTGAATACCTGCTTTGCATGAAGGAGAGATCAATTCACAAGCATAGTACCCTGAACACCATTAGAAGTCAATAAGCACCAAGTCTCCCCTGAGAACTTACTGGGTGTGGGACCAAATAAAAATTAAATATAAATTAGAAAACAAAGTCTTTATTTTAGGAAAATTTTCCATTTTGTAATCTTGTTCCTAGTTGTTACTGTTATACCCATACAAAAACACTTCATGATAGCTATTCCGGTTACATCAATTTATTTCAGCACTTCCACAATATAAATCAGAGGCCGTTCTAATTGTGGGAAGTTGTTACACTGCATAGATGTCCAAGATATCGACATGGCAATAAGTCACTACCTGAATTGTGTAGTTCTCAAATTGCCAGTTTGGAGATTCAGTTATAAGGCTGCTATTCTGCAGGACTAGCTTGTAAAAGAGGTCTGGATAGGGTAGCCATAGTAACAGTTAACTTCTGTGAGTGGTCTTTCAACAGCTTATCAGTGTAGCAAGTGGAGATAGGAGCGAGATGATTATCACAACATCCATGTAACTCTCCCTGAGTATGGTTATTAGAACCACCACACTTTGCCCCTTTTTTTCTCTCTCACCAGCTACTGAGTTTTTCAGTAGATATATAAAGACACTACCTCCATGTGTCAATTTAGAATCTCACCACCCAGAATAAATTTCACAGTTTTCTGTCTACAACCTACCAAGGAATAAACACTTTGTTCTGATTTGCTTCTTTAACAGATGTGATTTTATGAAGGTGTAAATTTTAAATCTCAACTGTTTAGTTAGTAAGAGTACTATGATCAAAACAGCCAAAACATAAACTACCTGAGACATGAAAGGTAGAAATACATTTTGTATCCTTCCAGCCCCTTAAGCCACTTGATTTTCTTTTGTTTTTTTTTTTTTTTTTGCTTTTGTTTTTGTTTTTGGGCCACACCCGGCATTGCTCAGGGGTTACTCCTGGCTGTCTGCTCAGAAATAGCTCCTGGCAGGCACGGGGGACCATATGGGACACCGGGATTCGAACCAACCACCTTTGATCCTGGATCGGCTGCTTGCAAGGCAAACACCGCTGTGCTATCTCTCCGGGCCCGCCACTTGATTTTCTAATGAATCTTTAGCTATGGGCAGTTTTTCAAAGGCCATACCTAATAGAGTTAATCAGAACTTAGTTTGGAAGTATATGCTCCAGATGCCAGGCATAATTTTCAAAATATAACTGAGTCATCTGACTTCAATGTTAAATAACAACTGCCTAACACATATGTCCAATAGTTAGTTTATATTAGTAAGAGAATACAGTAATAGGATGTTTATAATTTAAACATTCTAGCTTAATGTCAACAGCAAAAAAGTTATTAAGGGAAATAAATGAAATGCTGGTATAACTTGAAAAATATGCTAGATATATTATATAAGCCAAAGGATAAAGATGACCCTTAAAACTATATTGGGGCCAGAAAGACAGTACAGCAAGTAGAGGCTTACCTTGCATGCAGCTTAACTACGTTTCATTTTAGGCATCCCATAAAGTTCCTGCGCCTATCCAGAGCAATCCCTAAGTGCAGAGTTGGCAGTAAGTAACCCCTGAGAATTTCTGTATGTAACCTAAACCCAGAAAAAATCATTCTGGGGGTCAGAGCAATAGTATAAGTGTAAGGCACTTGTCTTGCACTTGGCAAACCCAAGTTAAATGCTTAGAACACAATTGAGCCTCAGCAAGACTGATCCCTAACTCAGAAATATATAAACCCCTTAGAATCCATTATGCTGAGTAAAATAAGTCAGAGAGAGAGAGAGAGAAAAAGATGCAGAATGGTATCATTTATCTATGGGTTTTAAGAAAAATGAAAGACATTCTTGCAATAATTTTTAGAGACAAAAGAGATGAGGGATGGAAGATGCAGCTCACGACATGAAGCTCACCACAAAGAGTGATGGGTTCTGTTAGAGAAATAACTACATTGAGAACTATCCTAACAATGTGAATGAATGAGGGAAATAGAAAGCCTGTCTTGAGTACAGGTGTGGGTGGGGTGGGGAGGAGGGAGATTTGAGACATTGGTGGTGGGAATGTTGCACTGGTGAAGGGGGGGGTGTGTTCTTTACATGACTGAAACCATATAACTACAATCGTATTTTTAATCACAGTGTTTAAATAAAGATTAAAAAAAGAAAAAAGAAATATATATGCCCCAAACAATACTGGGTGTGGCCAAATATGTGTGTGTATTAACTATAAATTATCATTTATCCAGCACTTGGTGATTTATATAACATTTCATACCTTTAGATAAACAAATATCAATGAATATTTTCTTCTATGAGGTAATCTTTGATTTTATCCACAAATTAAAAGAGCTTAAAATCAACTGCAAGAAAATATACCAAGATTAAGATTTTTTTTAACTTTATTTATTGATTGATTGGTTTGGGGGCCATACCAGGCTTCGGGTATACTCCTGGCTCTTTGCTCAGAAATCGCTCCTGGAAGGCTTGGGATGCCGGGAATCAAACTGGTCTTTCCCAGGTCCGCTGCATGCAAGGCAAACGCCCTACCACTGTGCTATCTCCAACCCCCAACAGTAAGATTTTTAAAGAAGCTTAAATTGAGACTGAGGATTGGTAGAAAGGTCAGCTCATGTTACTATGTGTTCATTTAATCACCCATCAGTTTGAAAACACATGAAGCTAGTAATGGGGAATCTTTGTCAGTGTTCTTGTACACCTAAATTTTCTTTATTAGCCATGCCTGTAAACCAGAACAAGGAGAAAACAATTCAGAAGACAAGTTGCTCACACAGGCAAGCAAACTGTAAGGGACCTTGTCAAACTTTAACCACTGTTTACTATTGAATTGCCAATGACAGTTGGTGCCTCACATTCAATATTACACTTCATGGAATGTGTCCCTGCCTTTTGATAAGTGAAAAAGTGGTAATTAACCACAAAGAAACAATCAGCTTGCCAATTGAGTACTGCTCTGAATTTAGCAGAGAAAAGAATTAAAATAAACATGTGAGTGGAAACTATCACAAGATAGAAGAAAGAGTGCCATCTTCTGTTCTCCATGGGAATGCTAAATTCATCTATCAAAAAATTAAAGAAATGGAAAAAGAATTAGGCTGGAGTTCCAATAGGGATCATATTAGACTTACTTTACATTCTAAGATCTCTACTATAAAAAAATCATCTTCAACTCTTTATTTGTATTGAAGAATAATGACAGTCTTTCTCATATGGTACCAAAATTCTGTGAAACCATTCTTTTCTGTAAAAGATAAAAGGACATTGCTTTCAGTATCAGAGTATATAAAATTCTGTTACAAAATAAATCTTTGTGACACCAAGACATCACAGGTAAGGTTAGTAGTTGATAAGACTTTTCTGTTCTTTAAGACATCTGCTCTATTGTCTGTGTAATTTTTTTCAAGTGCAAAATACCCACTGCTATCAAAATGTATCACATTTTGTAGAACTGAAAATGTTCAGTTATCCTTCAGTTAACCCTGAATTTTTATAAGTTATATTTATACCACTATTCCATGTCAGCTTAAAGAGGAACAATGAATATAACCAAATACTCCTTTACATAAAACACAGTTTTCAAATGTAGCTTTTGAAAAAAAATGTTCTCCTGCATGTTATGACTGGGATTTTTTTAAAAGCTTTACAAATAATTAAGTTGTTCTTTAGGAAAGAAAACTTTGAATTTATAATTATATTTAGTGTCAAGACTCAACTGTATGTCTAATCTTTTGTACTTAATTATACCATTCCCTTTTTTATTTAAATTTTTTTAAAGTTTTCCACTGTTGTATTTCAGTAATATAGTGACAGTGAATGTGGACCATTCCCACCACCAGTGTTGACCTCCCTCCACCATAGTTCCCAGCATGCATCTCGTACCTCCACCCTTAGCCCCTAGATTGCTAGAGTAACAGGTCCATTTTGTGTATCGCTTATTATAGTTTGGGTCTCTTGATTCTACTGACATTGACATTGGTTTGGGTATTTTGGGCTGACTATTTTTTATTTCCACTCCTTGTTCCTAGGACATTTGGCTCCTTACCTTCCACACACACACCCATTTTTTTTTTACAAACTTTTAGAATTATACCATATCTGTACTCAAATCATTGCTCTCTATGGCCAATTATAGTGAGAATCCACTGCCCCTGTCTGCTAATAGTAAGGGTCTGAGAGATGGGGGCTGGCGGGATTGTAATTAGGAGCAAGTAAAGAAGTACAAACAGTCAAAAAAAATGTCAAGTGAGGATTGAGGGCATATGTCTAATGCTCATTCCATGTTTTGATATCAGTGCTTCTGGGGTACAAATTACCAAATTACCTTTATTTTTCAGTATGTGAACAAGAAAATTTAAACTTTTACTGCTTTGATGATTAATTTTTTTTTGTTATTTCTAATATTTGACAGAAGATCCAAATAGAACAGACGATTTCTGTTCATATCAAGCTCAAAAATGACAAAAAGCAAAACTTCTTAGAGAAGCATTACTAGTAGAAAATATTAATAAAAACAAGACAGTGATTACCAAAGAATATCAGGAGAAAGATATTAATAAAAAGGGAAGTTAAATCACAAAAGAATATACAAAAACTTAACTGGGACAAGTAATGTGCTATTTATTAATCCACTGGTATTAAAATACTGCCACTTAAAAATAGATAGAACACACATGCTTCCAAATTCATTTTAAAACTCAAAGCAATAGGAACAGATGAGTGATGAAAATACAAGAGAATAAGACAAACTGAAGCAAAGCATTCAGAATTATAACCAAATATACTTTCTCTGATGAAATTTCTTTACTCAGTCAAATTTATCAGGCATGAGAGTAGCATAAAAAATATTATACAAACTCCAGTTCTCAAAAATGTGTTTTCCATTTTTCTTATCAGAAAGCTGCTATTTCTAAAGCAATGTAAAAAGAGAGAGAGAGAGAGAGAGAGAGAGAGAGAGAGAGAGGAGAAACTAGTCTTGCCTAACACTAAAACTATGGTTCACATGTGAAAAATACAGAATGACTTAAAATGTAAACTTAGAAATATGATAAAATGTGATATATAAACACTGAAATTAAATAAAATTAAACCAATATCATCTATTACTAGTAGAAAAACTAGAAGAGTAATGAAAATTAAATGCCTATCTTTCATTGTTCACAGTCCTCTGATAATATTTATTTTGAGGGACTAAAAAAATAGTACAGCTTGCCTTGCACACCACATACGGTCCTCTGAGCACCACTAAGACTGATCCTAGAGAATAAAGCCAGGAGTAAGTCCTAAGCATAGCAGAGTGGCCAAAATAAAAAAAAATTGTTTTGATTTTTTGTACTAAAAAATATTTTATCTAATTTAACAGTTTAAATCAATATAGTCCTTTAATAGCACATTCCTGCCCGTACAAGTTGTTTCTAGTTTTATATTATATGTCATTCTCACTGGCATGAGATGATAATGCATTGTCATTTTGATTGAGATTTCCCTGGTAATAAGTAACGGAGCACTTTTTCGTATGCCTAGTGCCCATCTGTCTGTCTTCTTTAGAGAAATATCTGTTCATTTCCTCTCTTCATTGTTCAGTGGGATATTGAATTTTAGTTTGTTCATCTTTGTGTATGCTATATGGCTCTAACCCTTTATCTCACATATTGGATCCAAACATTTTTCTCACATGTATAATTTTAGAGCATGTTTATTAATTTTTAATTAAGGTTTTAATTTTAGAGCATGTTTATTTTGCCACACAAAGTCTTTAACTTAATATTAGCTTTATTTACTTATTTTGCTTTCTGTTGTCTTCGCCAATGGAATCATATTACTGAAAACATAATCACTGATGAATCTTTCTCACTAGATACCACTCTGATGTTTCTACCTCCTTCTTCCATATTTAAAGGAACTGTTTATGTGAGATCACTGGATAATCTCAGTTCATTTCAATGCCTTAATTACTCCTTTCCTTATCACATGTTTATGATTTCTGTTAGGACATACACATAATGGGAGTCTTTTATTATATCTATTTCAGCATAAAAAAATCAGAAACCAAGCATACATCTTGAAATATAGATACAAATTGAATAAGAAATAAGTGAAATTGGTTAAAAATAGTGGATCTGCAGGTAAAAAATGAGTAATAAAGGAAAGATCATAAAATAAGGAGAAATATTAACAGCTTGAGTTTTTTTCCTTCTTTCTTAGTTATCAGCTGTCTCTATCCTATCAGACACAGCTACAAAATTGGATTCTGAAAGTAATTAGCAAAAATAAGAGTTTCTCAAGTGAAGCCTTTTATTTAAAACAGTGTTTTAAACCTTTTTCAGACAAAGCCCTCTTCTGAATTTGTTCCCTTCTTGTGCCCTGACCCCACTCCAATTTTGTGAATTTCACCTATGCCTAATAAAAAGACAAATGGATAAAGAAAAGAAACATTACTCAGCCATATGAAAAAATAAAATCTTGCTTTATGCAATATGAATGGCACATGAATGTTGGTCATGTTAAGTGAAATAAATAAGAAGAAAAAAAAAGAAGAAGAAGAATACATATTGGGTAAATTTACTCAGTTGTGGATTAGAGAAGCAAAGCAAAAGAAGAGACAAACCAAAATAAAAACAATTGATATATTCAAACCACAGAATGAAGATCATCAGAAAGAGAAGAGAGACAGATCAAAATGAAAAAGAGTTAACCAACTGTGGGGAAAAGATATTAGTGTTTTGTTGATGATTGTGGTATGGTACTATAATTTAAAGAGACATGAAATTATATCTGTAAAACAAACAATTATGTAAACTAACATTGCTTCCACTTTTAAAAAGTCTACTGGATAGGACACTATTAATAAGATAAAATATGTTATAGTGTACTGCTAAAATTAGATGCCTGTATAGTTGTAAAATGTATTCTATGAGATTTTGTGATTGCAAAGATATAGTGCAGAGCTCTGTATCCATCTTCAATATTTATAAAATCATCTGTAATTGTAGGAACGAATGATTAGTTATATGCACATTAATTTATTTAGTGAAAATGATTTATAATTCAAATTAACTTGTGTGTATTTCTCACTTTAAGAAGAAATTTAATATTTTCATTTAAATTTAATAGTACATTACTTTTTATAAAAGGAAACCTACATTAACTCATCAAAGCAAAGAACTAGAAAATGTTAGGTACCATTCTATAACTTGAGAAAAACAAATGAATATTCAAAAATCAAATTAAAATTAAAAAACATTTTAAGATAATATTAAAAACTCAGGTTGGTTTTAGTATTCAAAAATATGTCTTTTTTAGTCATTTTATTTAAATGAGCTTGCTTATGCAGAATATCAATTTTACTTCAATTGAGTTCTTATGAGATAACTATTGGTGTGAAATTAAGACTAGTATGCAAAATATATACCCAGTCAAAAATATTTCACCCATCTTATGGAATAATTAACTATAATCATCAATATATACCAAGAGGAATATATGACATTACCAGCTATAAACATACATATATAGAAATATGTGGACTTTATCTTAAAAATGATTATAACTGTTAAGAAAACAAGAGAACCCAGAGTGATAGCACAATAGTAGGGCATTTGCCATGCACACGGCCAATCCTGGTCAGACCTAGGTTCAATTCCTAGCATCCCATATGGTTCCCTGAGCCTGCCAGGATTGATTTCTGAGAACACAGCCAGGAGTAACCCTTTGAGTGCTGCCAGGTATGGCACAAAAACAAAAACAAACAAAAAAGAAAACCCAAAATATTATTTAAATAATTTGCATTTTTCAAATTTATAAAGCACAGATAAATGATGTTCTTTTTCTTTGTAAAAGACTTAAAATCCTTCAGATTCTTTAACCTGAGAACTCTAGAATCAGTGATATTTCTAGACAAAATACGCAGTTTCTAGAATAAAAATTTATCTTTCCCTTATATTTCCTAATAAATCACACCCTGTCTACTCAAACTTACTCTGGACTCTGCTCTGAGTATCTCTCCTGGCTCATTTGGGGTACCTCTCTTTTTCTTTTTAGCAGATGTAAGTCCTACTCATGAGGTTCCAAGGCCTTCCATTTGTTTCCATTTTTTAACTCTTTATATCAGTTTATTGCAGTATTCACACTGTGGCAGTCCCTTCAATGCATTACCCCAATTGATCTTTACAAGTCTATGAAGTAATTAAATGTCAGGGAAAGCAGTTGCTAAGTGGTGGAAACCACACTTGTAGCCTCCATCCTACTCTTAATCACTCTGTGGTTTTTCAGTGTTTCTTCTAGCCTCGGAGCAAAGCTCAAAGCTCATTCAGAACTGCAGTGTGCACAATAACAATTCATAAAATCAGACCAAACCCATCGAGTTAAACATAGGTCAAAAGATGAAGATCAAAATGTATCCCTGTATATTTTCACTTTAAGAGGAACTTGAGGGAGGACTGATTTCAAATCATTGCTCTCAATTCTATCCACAAAATCTCTCTGCTTGGACCAATTCCATCTCAAAGACTAGTCTGAAAGCAAAGATATCTTCACTGGGAAATACAGCAAATATTTCTGGGACCATATCATTTCTCCTTTAACACACAGTTTGGGGTCAGAACCTTGACTCAGCCAGAGGTGCCAGATGCCTCAACTGAAGTTCCTTACACTCTGATTGACAAAGAAATGGCTATTCCCCTCCACCCACCCCCACCCCACCCCAGCACCTCAGAGGGAGGTATTGCCCTCACAAATCTAACACAAAAGATCCTGAGCCAGTTAGGCTGTTTTCCTCTGCCCTGGAGGAATTTAATCTCTACTCCTTTGAGGCATCTCAGGAAGAAGAAATGTTGGGCCTATGTCCTAAATCTCAAGTTTCACCTCAGTCTTCTCTCAAGATTGTAGGGCATTTGCAATATCTCAATATTCTCAATATCTCAAGATTCTCCGGGTTTCTTTAGAGTCAAGAGCAAGATTGTGTTCTAGATTGGGAAGACCAGCCCCTGTGTGAACTTAGGGTTTAATTATGTAGCTTTCTAGGAATTATTTGACTATCGCCATATTTCTCCTACTACAAGATTATAAAAGACTTGACTCATTTCTTTTGTTTGCAACTAAAGAAGTCTAAATGCAACAAAGTGTCATTACTTTAAAAACCATTTTATGCCATTTTCAACAATTAACCCAAAGGGATACAAGATCAAACAGTAATTACACATGAAAAAACACATATAAATATTATTATTGGTCATAGAATCAGCTTTGTGACTTCCTAGCTGCCAATAAGGTAGCCTACGTGTTTCACACAGCTGCAATATAAGTAGGAAAAGACAGTAAAGGAAGGACCAAGGTGATCAGTAAAGGACAAAAGGTGATCAGTAAAGGATAAGATGCAACCAGTAACGGACCTTGATGACTTGGTACACAGATACTCCTTAGTCCAAATCAGAGAACAAAGCTTCCCCTTTGACTACATGAGTCAGGGATTTAAAAGGGTCAGTGTTGTGTTAATCTCAGCCATGCTAGCCTTACACTCCCAATAATAATCCCAGACAACCCCCAAATTCTCTGACCAAACAGGACTTACCAGTGTTCATTCATTTTAGGAGGCTATAACTATCTAGCTATTATTTTTAAAAATGTCTTCCTGAATCTGAACACAAATGGTTGTTTGTTTTGTTTTATTGTTATTGATATTAATGATTTACAGTCGTGTTAATATTTATGATTTGGAATAGTAACTGCTTCTCCACCACTACAACCAAAGTTGCCAAGTCCTATTACTATCCTTATTTGATTTATATTTCCTTCAGCACTTCCCTACCCCCAAGTCTCCTCCCCTTAACTCCTCTTGATAACCTCAGTTCTATAGTCAACATCCAATAATTCATTTTCATTCATATTCTCATCCCCTTCTTGATTTTTATGCCACATATGAGTGAGAACATCCACACAATAGTTGTATTTTCTTGTAGTTGAGTAGTATACAAATTTGTGAGTAACCACAGCTTTATTCTCTTATCTGTCTGTCTCCAGATTTTGGTTATTATAAATTGTTCTACAATGAACTTAGGTGTGTGCATAATTTTTCAAACTAATTTTTGTTCTAGTGTTGTTTTGTTTTGTTTTTGGACCACACCTGGCAGTGCTCAGGTATTATTTCTGGCTATATGCTCAGAAGTCACTCCTAGCAGGCTCAAGGGACCCTATGAGATGTCCATGATCAAACCTATGTTGACCCGTGCAAGGCAAATGCCCTATCCTCTGTGCTATCATTCAGGCTCCACTTTTGTTTTGTTCTTGAGATAAATGCCAAGGAGTTAAATTGCTGTGTCATATGGAATCTTTATTTTTAATTTTTTGAGAAGTCTCCATATTGTTTTCCATAGTACCTGAACCAAAAATAAGTCCCACCAACAGTAAATGAGGATTCTTTTCTTATCACCTCTCAGTCTGCACTGGTTATTTCCAGACTTTTTTTTATATATAGGCAATGATGTAAGGATACATTCACTGATGTATTGATGTGTATTTTGCTATATAAGTTATACCACTTTTGCAACTTTTGCACATACTAGGCTATCTGCTTGTCTTCTTTGACACAGTTTTTAGAGAATAAGAAAAATGTGGAAAAAAAGATCCAGGTGTTTCTCTTAATTATTTTTTATGTCAGCTTGATTGATGGATTCATCTGGATTTCTGGATTAACTTGCTAGGGGTCAGATTCCTGATGTTATCAGTTCTAATACTGACAATAAAGTCTAGGGGGAAAATTGCCCATCAGAGTAACCTGGCACTATAGTAACATGATATAGCTAGGAAGGTGTGTTTAGTGAGAGGATAAATATTTCATTTGAGGCAATGGAGCTAAATATAGATTGTGCATTGAGATGGCATTACAGTTGTCAAGATCAAGGTATGAACTAAAAGAATTTTAATCTACATTGCCCACCCTAAAAGAGTAGCAAGAGCTGCAAAAATTTTAAGAACCCATGTAAATGAAATAATGTATGAGAAATATCTTAATAACAATAACTACTGATTATAAGAAATATTTGTTTCCCAGGCATCAAAAGAGAAGAATGAAGTCACAGACTGATGTGCTATTAAGCTGTCATAGCAAAACCATGCAATCCCTGGTATAGAGATGGATGTTCAAGACCAGAATGCTTGTGCAAGAACATCATAATGCCAGAATGGTTATAAAGACTCTCCTCAAACATTATAGAGAAGCAGTAAATTCAACTATTTCCTAGTCTCCAAGCAAACTTTCTCTCAATTTGTTAGTATAGGATTCCTTAGATTGCAAGAGATAGCTGATCAAGGCTTCAGCTTTCTTAAGTTACATTTATACTTGCTCACATATCCTTGATTCCACACTCGAGTATCCCTAAGTCTCTCAGAGATATATTTAGGAACCATTTTTTGCATGCATATAACTGGATCCTCAATTGACAAATATCCTCCATTATGCATTCCCTCTTTATAGTTTCCACTGGAAATCCTAGGAGCCAATTACTATGTCCCTTTTTTCAGTCAATACCATGTCTGAAGTTCTCTTAAAATAACAATTCTGGGGCTCCCTGTGTGTGACACCAGGCGGGGAAAATCCGCGAAAGTACACCGGCCCAGTGGGGCTCAGCTGTGAAAGACTGTGACTGTGACCTGTCTATGCCTGTCTACTGTCCTCTTGCGTGAAACTCTTGCGAGTGGGGCAAAAAGAGCCTCCAGAAACCTCGCTCGCCCAGACGCCATTTTCAGGGAGGGACTTCAGAGCATAAAAACCGGCTAACCTTTGCAAAAGCTGGCTCCCTGTGTGTGACACCAGGCGGGGAAAATCCGCGAAAGTACACCGGCCCAGTGGGGCTCAGCTGTGAAAGACTGTGAGTGTGACCTGTCTATGCCTGTCTACTGTCCTCTTGCCTGAAACTCTTGCGAGTGGGGCAAAAAGAGCCTCCAGAAACCTCGCTCGCCCAGATGCCATTTTCAGGGAGGGACTTCAGAGCATAAAAACCGGCTAACCTTTGCAAAAGCTGGCTCCCTGTGTGTGACACCAGGCGGGGAAAATCCGCGAAAGTACACCGGCCCAGTGGGGCTCAGCTGTGAAAGACTGTGACTGTGACCTGTCTATGCCTGTCTACTGTCCTCTTGCGTGAAACTCTTGCGAGTGGGGCAAAAAGAGCCTCCAGAAACCTCGCTCGCCCAGACGCCATTTTCAGGGAGGGACTTCAGAGCATAAAAACCGGCTAACCTTTGCAAAAGCTGGCTCCCTGTGTGTGACACCAGGCGGGGAAAATCCGCGAAAGTACACCGGCCCAGTGGGGCTCACCTGTGAAAGACTGTGAGTGTGACCTGTCTATGCCTGTCTACTGTCCTCTTGCGTGAAACTCTTCCGAGTGGGGCAAAAAGAGCCTCCAGAAACCTCGCTCGCCCAGACGCCATTTTCAGGGAGGGACTTCAGAGCATAAAAACCGGCTAACCTTTGCAAAAGCTGGCTCCCTGTGTGTGACACCAGGCGGGGAAAATCCGCGAAAGTACACCGGCCCAGTGGGGCTCAGCTGTGAAAGACTGTGAGTGTGACCTGTCTATGCCTGTCTACTGTCCTCTTGCGTGAAACTCTTGCGAGTGGGGCAAAAAGAGCCTCCAGAAACCTCGCTCGCCCAGACGCCATTTTCAGGGAGGGACTTCAGAGCATAAAAACCGGCTAACCTTTGCAAAAGCTGGCTCCCTGTGTGTGACACAGGCGGGGAAAATCCGCGAAAGTACACCGGCCCAGTGGGGCTCAGCTGTGAAAGACTGTGAGTGTGACCTGTCTATGCCTGTCTACTGTCCTCTTGCGTGAAACTCTTGCGAGTGGGGCAAAAAGAGCCTCCAGAAACCTCGCTCGCCCAGACGCCATTTTCAGGGAGGGACTTCAGAGCATAAAAACCGGCTAACCTTTGCAAAAGCTGGCTCCCTGTGTGTGACACCAGGCGGGGAAAATCCGCGAAAGTACACCGGCCCAGTGGGGCTCAGCTGTGAAAGACTGTGACTGTGACCTGTCTATGCCTGTCTACTGTCCTCTTGCGTGAAACTCTTGCGAGTGGGGCAAAAAGAGCCTCCAGAAACCTCGCTCGCCCAGACGCCATTTTCAGGGAGGGACTTCAGAGCATAAAAACCGGCTAACCTTTGCAAAAGCTGGCTCCCTGTGTGTGACACCAGGCAGGGAAAATCCGCGAAAGTACACCGGCCCAGTGGGGCTCAGCTGTGAAAGACTGTGAGTGTGACCTGTCTATGCCTGTCTACTGTCCTCTTGCCTGAAACTCTTGCGAGTGGGGCAAAAAGAGCCTCCAGAAACCTCGCTCGCCCAGACGCCATTTTCAGGGACGGACTTCAGAGCATAAAAACCGGCTAACCTTTGCAAAAGCTGGCTCCCTGTGTGTACACAGGCGGGGAAAATCCGCAAAAGTACACCGGCCCAGTGGGGCTCAGCTGTGAAAGACTGTGAGTGTGACCTGTCTATGCCTGTCTACTGTCCTCTTGCGTGAAACTCTTGCGAGTGGGGCAAAAAGAGCCTCCAGAAACCTCGCTCGCCCAGACGCCATTTTCAGGGAGGGACTTCAGAGCATAAAAACCGGCTAACCTTTGCAAAAGCTGGCTCCCTGTGTGTGACACCAGGCGGGGAAAATCCGCGAAAGTACACCGGCCCAGTGGGGCTCAGCTGTGAAAGACTGTGAGTGTGACCTGTCTATGCCTGTCTACTGTCCTCTTGCGTGAAACTCTTGCGAGTGGGGCAAAAAGAGCCTCCAGAAACCTCGCTCGCCCAGACGCCATTTTCAGGGAGGGACTTCAGAGCATAAAAACCGGCTAACCTTTGCAAAAGCTGGCTCCCTGTGTGTGACACAGGCGGGGAAAATCCGCAAAAGTACACCGGCCCAGTGGGGCTCAGCTGTGAAAGACTGTGAGTGTGACCTGTCTATGCCTGTCTACTGTCCTCTTGCGTGAAACTCTTGCGAGTGGGGCAAAAAGAGCCTCCAGAAACCTCGCTCGCCCAGACGCCATTTTCAGGGAGGGACTTCAGAGCATAAAAACCGGCTAACCTTTGCAAAAGCTGGCTCCCTGTGTGTGACACCAGGCGGGGAAAATCCGCGAAAGTACACCGGCCCAGTGGGGCTCAGCTGTGAAAGACTGTGAGTGTGACCTGTCTATGCCTGTCTACTGTCCTCTTGCGTGAAACTCTTGCGAGTGGGGCAAAAAGAGCCTCCAGAAACCTCGCTCGCCCAGACGCCATTTTCAGGGAGGGAATTCAGAGCATAAAAACCGGCTAACCTTTGCAAAAGCTGGCTCCCTGTGTGTGACACCAGGCGGGGAAAATCCGCGAAAGTACACCGGCCCAGTGGGGCTCACCTGTGAAAGACTGTGAGTGTGACCTGTCTATGCCAGTCTACTGTCCTCTTGCGTGAAACTCTTGCGAGTGGGGCAAAAAGAGCCTCCAGAAACCTCGCTCGCCCAGACGCCATTTTCAGGGAGGGACTTCAGAGCATAAAAACCGGCTAACCTTTGCAAAAGCTGGCTCCCTGTGTGTGACACCAGGCGGGGAAAATCCGCGAAAGTACACCGGCCCAGTGGGGCTCAGCTGTGAAAGACTGTGAGTGTGACCTGTCTATGCCTGTCTACTGTCCTCTTGCGTGAAACTCTTGCGAGTGGGGCAAAAAGAGCCTCCAGAAACCTCGCTCGCCCAGACGCCATTTTCAGGGACGGACTTCAGAGCATAAAAACCGGCTAACCTTTGCAAAAGCTGGCTCCCTGTGTGTGACACCAGGCGGGGAAAATCCGCGAAAGTACACCGGCCCAGTGGGGCTCACCTGTGAAAGACTGTGAGTGTGACCTGTCTATGCCAGTCTACTGTCCTCTTGCGTGAAACTCTTGCGAGTGGGGCAAAAAGAGCCTCCAGAAACCTCGCTCGCCCAGACGCCATTTTCAGGGAGGGACTTCAGAGCATAAAAACCGGCTAACCTTTGCAAAAGCTGGCTCCCTGTGTGTGACACCAGGCGGGGAAAATCCGCGAAAGTACACCGGCCCAGTGGGGCTCAGCTGTGAAAGACTGTGAGTGTGACCTGTCTATGCCTGTCTACTGTCCTCTTGCATGAAACTCTTGCGAGTGGGGCAAAAAGAGGCTCAGAGTAGCACGGCCACTCCGCTTCGCTACGCGGCCGTGCACTCTTTCTAAGGAAAGAACTCCATTGCAACAAGAAGGAAAAATCACACTAAGAACTGCGCTATATCACAGAAGCAAACATTTCTCTCTGGACTGTCTTCTCTATTGCATGCTCGGGCCTAAGATTTGACCCAGTGTGAGGCTTCATCCACGGAGGACTCCCCTCCCTTAGAGGCAAGTCAGCCCATCCAGAAAGGGAGGAGCCAGAGGAGTGTGCTGCCTACATCATATAGACAATGAATACCACCACAACACGTAGAAAAACCCACAATACAAGTGTGACAATGGGGAAACAACGCAGGCCAGCATCAGACATAGAGAATGAAGATGACAATTCTGAGGACCAGATAATGACTGAACAACTAATCAACCTCTCAGATAAGGACTTTAGACTAGCAATATGGAAGGTGCTCAACAGACTCCAAGAAACCATGGATCGAGTTGAACAGAACACTAATAAGAACCAAGAAAATATGAAGGCAGAAATGACAAAACTCCAAACTGAAATAACATGTCAACTAACAGGACTGAAAAAGTCAGTAAACGAAGTGAATGACAAAATGGATAAGCTCTGGGACAGGGTATCAGAAGCTGAGAATAGACTTGGTGCTGTGGAAGATGAGATACATAACAATTCCATACAGCAGGAGAGATTGGACAAAAAACTTAAAGCAAATGAGCAGACAATGGAAAAACTAGTCAAAGAATGGGAACAGACGAAAATAGAAGTCTATGATAAGATCAACAGAAACAACTTAAGAATCATTGGAGTACCAGAGACCCAGGAAGAAAATTTCCAGGAAGAATCAATGGTCAAGAACATCATTAAAGAGAAACTTCCAGAGCTAAAGAATATATGTGATCAAATCCTTCATGCCCGAAGAGTACCAACCAAAAGAGACCCCAGAAAAACCACCCCAAGACACATCCTAGTCACAATGACAAATCCCACAGATAGAGACAGAATTCTGAAAACAGCAAGATCAAAAGGGGAAATCATGTTCAAGCAAGCTTCCCTGAGATTTACAGCAGACCTGTCACCAGAAACGCTCAATGCCAGAAAGCAGTGGTGGGATATTGTGACAAGACTGAATGAAATGAATGCTTCACCCAGAATACTATACCCAGCAAAACTCACTTTCCGGTTTGATGGAAGAATACATGGTTTCACAGACAAAAAACAGCTCAGAAACTTCACAGACACAAAACCAGTCTTAAAAGAAAAACTGAAAGACCTAATCTAAGACAAGACTACCCAAAAGACACACCAAATTTTGAAATAAAGATGGCGTTAAATCTCAGGACAATTCTTTCTCTCAACGTCAATGGATTAAATGCACCAGTTAAGAGACACAGAGTGGCTAAATGGATCAAAAAACTCAATCCAACCTTCTGCTGCCTACAAGAAATGCACTTGAAGTGTCAGAACAAACATAGACTCAAAATAAAAGGCTGGAGAAAAGTTATCCAAGCAAACAACACCCATAAAAAAGCTGGAGTGGCCATACTAATATCAGATAATGCAAACTTTATACTCAGGAAGGTTGTAAGGGACAAAGACGGACATTTTATTTTAATCAAGGGGTACGTAGAGCAGGAAGAATTCACTCTCCTAAACATATATGCACCGAATGAGGGGCCAGCAAAATATTTAATACAACTGTTGACAAATCTGAAAAATAATATCAACAACAACACAATAATTGTGGGGGACCTTAACACAGCTGTGTCAACACTGGACAGGTCAACCTGACTGAAACCCAACAAGAATATACTAGACCTGAGGAGAGAAATGGAAGAAAGAGGCCTAGTGGATATATATAGGACACTCCATCCCCAGAAACCTGGATACACATTCTTCTCCAATGTACATGGGACATTCTCCAGGATAGACTACATGCTGGCACATAAAACATACCTCCATAAGATCAAGAGGATAGAAATTTTGCAGACTACCTTCGCAGACCACAAGGCTCTGAAATTATTTGTGAACTCCAAAGGGACTCAGAAGAAACACTTTAACACCTGTAAGTTAAACAGCCTTATGCTCAATAACCAGTGGGTCCGAGATGAAATCAAGGAGGAAATAAAAAGGTTCCTGGAAACAAATGGCAATAAAGACACAAACTCTCAGAACTTATGGGACACAGAAAAGCAGTACTGAGAGGAAAATTTATAGCTTTGCAAGCACACATCAGGAAGGAAGAAGGAGCTTACCTGAGTGGCTTAATGACACAGCTAATAGAACTAGAAAATGCTCAACAAAAGGACCCAAGAATAGGAAGACAGAAGGAAATAACAAAGCTGAGAGCAGAAATCAACGAAGTGGAAACTCAAAAAACAATCCAAAAGATCAACGAAAGCAGAAGTTGGTTCTTTGAAAAAATAAACAAGATTGATAGACCACTGGCAAACCTAACAAAGAAAGAGAGAGAGAGAAACTTGATAACTCGTATCAGGAATGAAAAAGGAGAGATCACTACTGATATGACAGAGATTCAAAGGGTAATCAGAAACTACTTTGAAAAACTCTACGCCACTAAAAATGAGAACCTGGAAGAAATGGATAAATTCTTGGACTCTTATAATCTTCCACGGTTGAAGGAAGAGGATGTAGCATATCTAAACACCCCCATCACCATTGATGAAATTAAAACAGTAATCAAATATCTGCCGAAAAACAAAAGCCCAGGTCCAGATGGATTCACTAATGAATTCTATCAAACTTTCCAAGAGGAACTACTGCCAATCTTGGCAAGACTCTTTCATGAAATTGGACAAACAGAAACACTTCCAAATAGCTTTTATGAAGCCAACATCACCTTGATACCTAAACCAGACAGAGACGCTACCAAAAAAGAAAATTACAGACCAATATCACTGATGAATGCAGATGCAAAGATCCTCAACAAAATCCTGGCAAATAGGATTCAATGCCTCGTTAAGAAGATCATCCACTACGATCAAGTAGGTTTCATCCCAGGAATGCAAGGCTGGTTTAACATCCGTAAATCTATCAACATAATACACAACATCAATAACAAGAAAAATAAAAACCACATGATCATATCAATAGATGCAGAGAAAGCATTTGATAAGGTCCAACACCCATTCTTGATCAAAACTCTCAGCAAGATGGGAATGGAGGGAACCTTTCTCAATATAGTGAAGGCCATCTACCACAAGCCAGTGGCAAATATTATCCTCAATGGAGAAAAACTGAAAGCCTTCCCTCTAAATTCTGGCACAAGACAAGGCTGTCCTCTCTCACCACTCCTATTCAACATAGCACTGGAAGTACTTGCTATAGCGATTAGGCAAGAAAAGGATATCAAGGGAATCCAGATAGGAAAGGAAGAAGTCAAGCTCTCACTGTTTGCAGATGACATGATACTCTACTTAGAAAACCCTAAAGACTCTATCAAAAAGCTTCTAGAAACAATAGACTCATATAGCAAGGTGGCAGGCTACAAAATTAACACACAAAAATCAATGGCCTTTCTATATACCAATAGTAATAAGGATGAAATGGACATTAAGAAAACAACCCCATTCACAATAGTACCACACAAACTCAAATATCTTGGAATCAACTTGACTAAATATGTGAAGGACCTATACAAAGAAAACTATAAAACTCTGCTCCAAGAAATAAGAGAGGACACACAGAAATGGAAACACATACCCTGCTCATGGATTGGCAGGATTAACATCATCAAAATGTCAATACTCCCCAAGGCATTATACAGATTTAATGCCATCCCTCTAAAGATACCCATGACATTCTTCAAAGAAGTGGATCAGACACTTTTGAAATTCATTTGGAACAATAAACACCCTCGAATAGCTAAAGCAATCATTGGGAAAAAGAATATGGGAGGAATTACTTTTCCCAACTTTAAACTGTACTACAAAGCAACAGTTATCAAAACAGCATGGTATTGGAATAAGGATAGGTCCTCAGATCAGTGGAATAGGCTTGAATACTCAGAAAATGTTCCCCAGAGATACAACCATCTAATTTTTGATAAAGGAGCAGGAAATCCTAAATGGAGCAGGGAAAGCCTCTTCAACAAGTGGTGTTGGCACAATTGGATAGCCACTTGCAAAAAATTAAACTTAGACCCCCAGCTAACATCATGTACAAAGGTAAAATCCAAATGGAATAAAGACCTCGATATCAGCCCCAAAACCATAAGATATATAGAACAGCACATAGGCAAAACACTCCAGGACATTACAGGCATCTTCAAGGAGGAAACTGCACTCTCCAAGCAAGTGAAAGCAGAGATTAACAGATGGGAATATATTAAACTGAGAAGCTTCTGCACCTCAAAGGAAATAGTGCCCAGGATACAAGAGCCACCCACTGAGTGGGAGAAACTATTCACCCAATACCCATCAGATAAGGGGCTAATCTCCAAAATATACAAGGCATTGATAGAACTTTACAAGAAAAAAACATCTAACCCCATCAAAAAATGGGGAGAAGAAATGAACAGACACTTTGACAAAGAAGAAATACGCATGGCCAAAAGACACATGAAAAAATGTTCCACATCACTAATCATCAGGGAGATGCAAATCAAAACAACGATGAGATACCACCTCACACCCCAGAGAATGGCACACATCACAAAGAATGAGAATAAACAGTGTTGGCGGGGATGTGGAGAGAAAGGAACTCTTATCCACTGCTGGTGGGAATGCTGTCTAGTTCAACCTTTATGGAAAGCGATATGGAGATTCCTCCAAAAACTGGAAATCGAGCTCCCATACGATCCAGCTATACCACTCCTAGGAATATACCCTAGGAACACAAAAATACAATACAAAAACCCCTTCCTTACACCTATATTCATTGCAGCTCTATTTACCATAGCAAGACTCTGGAAACAACCAAGATGCCCTTCAACAGACGAATGGCTAAAGAAACTGTGGTACATATACACAATGGAATATTATGCAGCTGTCAGGAGAGATGAAGTCATGAAATTTTCCTATACATGGATGTACATGGAATCTATTATGCTGAGTGAAATATGTCAGAGAGAGAGAGAAAAACGCAGAATGGTCTCACTCATCTATGGGTTTTAAGAAAAATGAAAGACACCCTTGTAATAATAATTTTCAGACACAAAAGAGAAAAGAGCTGGAAGTTCCAGCTCACCTCAGGAAGCTCACCACAAAGAGTGATGAGTTTAGTTAGAGAAATAACTACATTTTGAACTGTCCTAATATTGAGAATGTATGAGGGAAATGTAGAGCCTGTTTAGGGTACAGGCGGGGGTTGGGTGGGGAGGAGGGAGATTTGGGACTTGGGTGATGGGAATGTTGCACTGGTGATGGGTGGTGTTCCTTTTATGACTGAAACCCAAACACAATCATGTATGTAATCAAGGTGTTTAAATAAAAAAAATTATGCATTAAAAAAAAAATAACAATTCTGAGTAGGCAGCAGCAAGCAAATGAGGATAAGTTCTGTATTAGCAGTGGCTATAGTACATTTAAAATAAACCTCAGCAGGCTGGTGAAAAAAAAACTAACCTTATATGCAGTTGATTTAGTATCCCAAATCATCCCCTGAATCACACCAAGAGTGATCCCTTATGCAAAGCCAGGAGTAAGCCCTAAGCAACACCAAGTGCGGGCCTCCCCCCAAAATCTCAATAATAATAAAAGAAACCTCAAGTAAATCTCTTTATTCTCTTGTTTTAGGTTTATTTTGCTTTAGAATTTTTGTTATTTTAAATGCTGTTAAAATAACTAAAAAAATCAATCTGGTAAAAACATTTAATTGTGTTTACAACACATTCACTTTAACTTTTTAACATATTCTGATATTATATGCATATAAAATAATAATAAAATTTGGCATTTCAAAAGCATTCTTTTGACACAAATCCATAAAAGTTTATTTGTCCTTCATGAAAAATAAATACATTTAAAAAGGAATGCTTTCTTCTATTAACTATTTTATCTGCTCTCTTTTCTATCTCTCATTTCCTTTCATTTTCTTTTGATATACACCAACCAGTAAAACCATATAACAAACTAAAAAAATTTAAGATAAACTAATTAATCAGGCTAATTCATTGGTTCCAGAAGCTCAGTTCCAATTTAAACATTCCTATTCCTATTAGCAAGATGAATTTTGAAATTTTTCTTGCTGGCTTAAAAAAAATATCAATGAAGTTCTTTATGTCATATTGTCTTTACAGCATAATAATTTTATGTTTTGTAGTAAATACTGAGTAGCTTTTTTCAATATCAGCAAATAAATTTCTGGAATGACAATGAGTAAAACTGCAGATTTAATTTCTATTTTAGCATATAATGCAAGTTTGCATCATATTTGTATAACCTATCTATTTTCTTTTTTTGTTTGTTTGTTTTTTTGGTTTTTTGGGTTTTTTTTCGGGCCACACCCATTTGGTGCTCAGGGGTTATTCCTGACTAAGCACTCAGAAATTGCCCCTGGCTTGGGGGGACCATATGGGACACTGGGGGATCAAACCGTGGTCCTGATCCTTGGCTAGCGCTTGCAAGGCTGACACCTTACCTCTAGCACCACCTCGCTGGCCCCTTTTTGTTTTTGTTTTTGTTTTTTTTCATATTTTCTATTTCATGACCTATATATCACAAGAGCATTCCTGAAAGACTCTAAAAAACTTGGAGCTTGCCAAAATACCTAGGATGAACCTCGATTCAATCCCCCAGCATCCCATATGGTTCAAGACAGGAGTGATTTCTGAGCATCACTGGGTGTGGCCTAAAAACAAAGCAAAACAATTAAAAAAAAACAGAATATCTAAACTGTATAAAAGAAGTGCAAACCTGAATTTTGTAACTAGGACACAAAAGCAATTATTTTTAACCTGGAAGAATAACAGCTGTTACCACATTTATTTCAAAAGAGAAGCACCTCAAGGTTCTATTTCTCTGGGAAAGTGCCACCCCTGATCAGTAACACTAGTGCAAATGTGCACTAGTCAGCTGACCACAGAAAGGACTATTTGTATTACCACTTTACCACTGAAGAAGGTCTGCCAAACTAAAGTATTATTTCATAGTTATGCAAAGTATTTCCAAGTACCTGTGAGCATGCCACAGTGGTGATTATGTGAGTCATTCGATTGGCACAAAGAAATCAACTTAATTTCCACTTTGTTTTGCCCTTGATAATAAATCAAACCACCACCCTAATTTACAGAAAAACTTTAGCTCATATACAATTTACAAATATGTGAAAAAAATGAAAACATAGTTTGAAGCCTGATTCAACCTGATTTAAAATGAAAATTCAGGCCAGAGAGATAGCACAGCGGCGTTTGCCTTGCAAGCAGCCGACCCAGGATCTAAAATGGTTGGTTCTAATCCTGGCGTCCCATATGGTCCCCCATGCCTTCCAGGAGCTATTTCTGAGCAGATAGCCAGGAGTAACCCCTGAGCACAGCCAGGTGTGGCCCAAAAAAAAATGCACTTTTATTTTGATGTATTAGAACTCATGGATCTGATATACACTACAGAGTCTAATTGAAGCCAAGATAGCTTTTAGATAAGTTATAGAATAAAAGATAGAGAATTTAGTGTATTCATTTTTTAATCTCATACATCTTTTAGAAAATTAAAGTCCTTGGCCATTTCACATCCCATCTAATTTATTGCTGTGCCTGTTTGCTTTCTATGCATCACACTTTCTCTTCTACTCCCCTCAGTCCCTGAAGGCTCCTAAAGGGTCTCCAACGTTTATGCTCTGCTGAGTCCTCTGAAAATTCTCTGCTCCCATTTTACTTAGTCTTCATTTATTTCCTGTCATCTCTAAATTTGCCCTTGTTATAGATGAGAAAAATGATCACAGAAGTACAAAATGAAACTAACAGCACTTCCCATTGATATAAGTAGGGAGCACACCTGTTGGGGACTAAGAATTAAAAGAGAGAAAAGAAAAGGACAGAATGGGTGGATTATGAGACCTTTCAAGACAGAACGCTGGTGCCCAGAGTTGGAGGTAAAATGCTGATTGGGCAGAGGTCCTGTAGCTGCTCTATCTCTGCATCTGTGCCCCCTCTCCTAGAAGACTCTCCCCTTAACAAAGCCCATTAAAAAGTACCAACATACAAAGGTCCTTAGGTGTGTAAATATATATCCCAGGTAGAATACAAGAGTTATGCTTTTGATCAGACAATGTTGTTCTTCTACTTCTGATCACTGGTCTAAGCAGGAAATACTGTACAAAGAATAGTCAGGGCACTTAGCCTATGAGCTTATTAGCCCCATCACTCCATGGTTTTTCTTTTTATTTTTATTTCTTTTCTTAAACCTTGTGGCAACTATGCTTCAGATTTGTTCATGGGGACTGTTACCATCCCACATGTAGCAGGGACAACCTGCTGCCCAAACCCAGTGCTAATCTGCATAGGCACAGGCAGTACTGCTATGTGCAGTACTGCTCATAGACCACCAAACCCACATTCAGGGTCTCATGTGGTGTCTATGATTAAACTCAGGGCCTCACACTTGCTAGGAATGCCTTCTGCCATTTGAGATCATGCCCTAGGCTTATTTTTGTTTTTAAAATGTGAAGCTGGGGCCAGAGATACAGTACAGAGAGGTTGGTCACATGCCTTGATATGACTAACATATTTCAATTTCTAAACCCTTACTTGTTCTCCTGAGCCCTGAGCAAAGTCAGTAGATTGCTTATTCCCCACCAAGTGTAGCCCAAAAGCCAATATAGATAAATAAATAAAAGCAGGAGAACAAATTTTAAAAAAAAATTTAAATAAAGCTTTCTTTATACTTAATAAGTCATTAATAAAGTATTTGGCCCCTATACTAGGACACAATGACAAAGATTAAACTCTAAATAGTTAAAGGGAACATAGGGGATTCCACAACCCAAAGGGAATCTAATGGAAAGTTTTTCTGAGCATGATTAATGGTTCTAGGAATATATAATGTACATTAAACTAAATAACTCATTAAAGAGAAGCAAGTGTCTTAAAAATGAATGCTCACAATATGAACACAATCAATAAACTGTTCCTTTGGCCTAAGAATATATGGCTTGGTCCCAAATTGAGGACAGCCTGGCTGTTTAGTATCTCCTACTCTGAGGAACTCTGACATTCAGGCTTAGTGCCAGTTTCTTCAATTAATAAGGAGAAATCAAAGCCAGACCTACTTCTATCAGAAGTTCATGCCTAATGTATGTGGGCACCACACCAAGCCCTGGAAATCATTACAATCAAAATGTGCATCACAACTAAAGATTGAGCCCCTAAGCAAGCACCCCAGCTAGATGGCTGAATACCAAACCCAAATACACAAACTCATATGTGCTAGTGCCATAACTTAAGTAAATGAGCACCATAACCAAGCAAAATCCTATCAGCAAGCTCATGATTAGATGGAATTTCTTATTATAGAGGAGAGCAAATAATAGGCACAGCCCAGAAGAAGATGGACAATAGCCCACAGGCATATGAAACAGTGCTCTCTGTCACTTATTATTGAGGAAATCCAGATTAAGATGACAATGAGCTATCACCTCATATTGGTGAGAATGGCATAGATCAGGAAAGAGTAACAACTTTTGCTGAACTGTGGTGAAAGAAGAGTTATCATGCATTGCCAATAGGAACGTTGTCTGTTTTAGTTCCTGTTGGAAACCACTATAGAGATATCTAAAACACCAGAAGCTTCAGAATTTTTGCATTATAAATGTAGATTATAAAATATTACATTTTAAATGTATGACATATTATAAGTTCATTATTAGAAATGTCTATGGTCTATTTTGACCCTATAAGGACGTCCAACTATTGCATCACTAGGGACCCAAGTGATAGCACAATGGTAAGACACTTGCCTTGCATGCAGCTAATATGGGATGGACCTGGATTCGATCCCTGGCATCCCATATGGTTCCCCAAGCCTGCCAGTAGTGACTTCTGAGTGCAGAGCCAGGAGTAACCCCTGAGTGCCTCCAGGCATAGCCCCAAAACTAGGGGAAAATATTACATCACTATTCATTTAAAAAAAAAACTTTTCTCTTTTGTAATTTTTTGTTTCTTTGTTTAAAATCAAAGTCAAATGACTTCATTTATATTAGCCAGTAAAATCTCTGTTCTATTCTGTTGTTTTAAACAGTATTTGCATTAGTTGTATACTAATTTCTTTTGGTGGAGCACTCCTAGAGGTTCTCAGGCTTTACTCTGACTATGTGCTCAGTAATTACTTTTGGAGTGGCAGAGAGAACCATATGTTGTACCAGGGCTTGACTGTGTTGCATGTGTCCCAGGCAAATTCCTTGTGCACTATGCTATCTCTCAGGCCCAATCCCATACTGTTTTGATAAACAAACTCATAGTAAGTCTAAAAAATGGAAGTGTCAATCCTTCAACTTTGTTTTACTTCTTCTCTTCAATATTCTATTGAGTATGATTTCTCTGCCTTTGTTTATTGTGGTGCTATATACACAATAACCAAGATATATAAATAGCTCAAGGGCCTAGCAGTAAATTATACATTAAAGATGTATCATATATATAATATACACACATAATTGAATATTAGTTATCAGAAATGTGGGAAACTGGTCATTGCAACAACCTGAATGGAAGTAATACTAAATCAGAGAGATAAAGAAAATATTACATTTCCTGTATATGATATATAAAATAAAACAAGTCAATGGAATAGGCAGAACTAAAGTTGTCAGAGGTAGATTTAGAAAACCTAAAGGAAGAAGCAAGTTGAGTAAATGGTAATGAAGGAACTATGGTACTTTGTGGTGGTCATAGTGTGACAGTTTACCTTTGAAAAAATTCATTCACTAAACAAATTCAATGATCTTGATCAATGCTACTTCATATAAAAAAGTACAAATAAATTTAGCGTGTGGTTTAAAAAAACAAGATATGCATCTTGTTTTCTACCACTCTAGTTTTCACTTTGTTATGAGCTTGACTATAGTTTAAAACAATCAGAACAAAGAACAAAAGTGAAGAAAACTTACTTCTTGTTTTTATAAAATATATACACAGTCATAATAATCAAAACAACATGTTATTAGTTATACAGTAGAAACACAGACTAATGGAACAGAAAAAAGACACATTAAAAACACAGATATTGGGGCCGGGAAGGTGGCTCTAGAGGTAAGGTGTCTGCCTTGCAAGTGCTAGCATAGGACGGACAGCATTTCGATCCCCCGGTGTCCCATATGGTCTCCCCAAGCCAGGGGCGATTTCTGAGCACATAGCCAGGAGTAATCCCTGAGCGTCAAACGGGTGTGGCCCAAAAACCAAAAAAAAAAAAAAAAACAAAAAAACCCAAAAAACAAAAGCACGGATATTCAGTCAATTAATCTACAATAAGTGTATCAAGAAAAAAAAGTATCTTCAACAAATATGTTGGTAAAACTGTGTAACCATATAAAATATTTTAAAATTGATGTATAGCATATTCTATATCCAAAAATCATTTCAAATTTTATTAAAACTTAAAAAGCAAATCATACAACTCAGAAAAAATAAGGAAAAAATTTATATGAGACCAAGCAATGATTTTCTGGGTATAACATCACAAGCAGAAGGAATTAAAACAAAACAAAAAAAATGCTACTACATCACTCTAAAATGTTTCAGATGGCAAAAGTAAACAAACAACAAAGTAAAAAGATAATTGATATAAAGAAAATATCTTGAGTATATGTCCAATAAGGGACAAACATACAAAATATGTAAATAACTCCAAAATTAATAATAAACATAATTTAATTTTGAACAAGAAACACATTTTTTCAAGACCAACAAGTAAATAAAAAAATGTTCTTAAAGTCATTAATCATCAAGAAAATTGAAATTAAAATCACAGTGAAATATATCTCACATCTGTTAGATTGACTTTAGTTGTACAATGCGTTAAACGGTGAATATAAGAACATAAACTATGAGAAGGCTGTCAAATCACTATGGAAAATAAAACAGAAGATCTTCAAAAATTAAAACTAGCACTACCATATGATTCAGGACAAACAGAAAAAAGTAAAATCAATAAATCAAAGATATGTCTACACTCTATGTCACTGCTGCTTTATTCACTATAACCAAGACATAGAAATCAATTAAGTTAAGCACCCATTACAAAGGAAGTTTTTTATATTTCTATAAATTTTGTAATAATTTCTATTACTATAAATTTTAATATCAAAATTGTTCTTTTAACTAATATCTATGCTGTGTTGGTGCTAGGATAGAAACCTAGAATTAAGAAATTTAAGCAAAACAAAAATGTTTGTATAAATACAACAGATAGTATCTTTCATGAGGCAAGAGAAAAATCCCTCTATAAAGACAATTAGATAGTAGACTAAGTAATCTAAGTCAGAGAGTCAGAGAAAGACAAGACTATGTCCTTACTAATAGATGTAATCTAAATAAAACATTAAGAACCAGCGCTAGAGGTAAGGTTCCTGCCTTGCATGTGCTAGCCTTGGATGGACCGCGGTTCGATCCCCCAATGTCCCATACGGTCCCCCAAGCCAGGAGCAACTTCTGAGATAAATAAATAAATTCTAAGATATATAAATTGGGCAGTGCATAAAGTGTGGGATGATGACAAAAATTAATTATGCCACATTTTACAGCTATTGGTGCTAAGAAAGTGAATATTTTAGGGGAGGAAGGAGTTAGACATTGTTTGCGGTGCCTTTAACATGCACTCAACCATTGAGTTGCATCTTCAAATCCAAGATATTAGTTCTCAAAAGTTCCATACACACACAGAATAGCTATATTTAAGAAGATAATGAATGAATTAATGTGATTAAGGTCATTTCACAATGTAAACAAATATCAAACCATTTGTACATCATACATAATTTTTTGTCTATTATACCTCAATAAAACTGAAAAATATAGAGACAATCAATATGATCCATTTAGCATCTTTAATCCTCACTATATGCAACAGCCTCCCTTTAACAATGTGTATTTGTTTAATATTTTACTCCATCAAATAACAGTATAATCAAAAACCTGTCAAATGAACAATAAAAACAATCTTTTTCCAAACCCATTAAAGGCAACATGGAGTTCATTCAATTTTCTTAGAAAATTTTATAGACTCTATTTGTCTTAAATGTGTATGCAGTCACATTGATTATACAGTTGCTTGAAGATTTAAGAGGAATTGACTAACTGGAAAAGTAAAACCCACATATACATAGATTTGTACACAAGCCATTACCTCATGATTCAAATGTATTAATAACACTCTCTCCTTCCAATTTTTTTCATTTTTTTTCTCCTTGAGGGTAAGTTGTGGACGAAAGAAGAAACTTAAAGCTACTAAACTGTCACAGTTTAATTAAACATTTCATCAAATAGATGATCAATAACAAAAATAATGATGGTAATTGTTTACTCTGTTTCATGGAATAAAACGATGTAATGCAGCTCCTAGATATAAATACCATTAATCTAAGAAAGGTGAGACAAATCAGACCAAAGGATGGGGGTGGGGGAACTTGGCATTAAGCAAATATAGATGGGTGGCAAAAATGTGTCTATTTTAAATATTTCCACTGAATTTTCATGTAAGCTTTGGGTTATTTCTATTTTTGTGTACATATTTATTCTGACTTCTACAATGAGCTGTAATCTGATTCAGGACCTAAATAACTCATCAAAATTATTTCTGACTCCCTCTCCAGGAAAATAAAATAACCATGTACTTAAAAATTATTAATAACTAGAATAAGAGGCAAAAATAATAACTGGTATAAAATTGATATACAGTATAGAAATATACATATAATTTTTAAATAAATGTTGTAAGTGTGTAGAAAGGAATTCAATGAAAAAGTATGAAATTTGTTTGAAACCAAACTTGTACTCAATACTCATAGATGCCCATTGATTGTATCAATAGTTACAATGGTCAAAAGGTGGAAACTGGACCAGGGTGATAACTCATTGATAGACCATCTGCATCAATTGTGTGAGATTCTGAGTAAAGTCCATACACCATACTGCTGTTCAGATAATAGGATAAATAATTCAAAATTCTACCAACAGATAAATAGATGAGCAAATCATGGGACTGGGGAGATATTCCCTAGGGCTAGAACACATGCATGCATGCAAGAATCTCTGGTTTAATTCCCAGTCTGCATAGTCTCTCCACATAGCTCAGAGCAATACTGGAGTACATTTCCAAGCAGTAAGAAAACTCCACAAATGGTGGCATATGAATACAGTAAAATATATTTAGTCATAAAGAGGTTTGACATACAGATACATGCAACTAAAAGGATGAACCTTGACATCACTATCCTAAGTGAAACAGGTTCAATATAATGTAATAGATGATAAATGAAGCAAGATGGAAATCATATTGGTATTGGAAGCTTGAAGAAGAAAGCAAACATAAAAATAAAAGGATTGATAAACTAATGATTATTTAAAATAATTTTTAGGGCCGGATCAGTAGCGCAAGCAATAAGGCATCTGCCTTGCCTGTTCTAGTCTAGGACAGACCACAGTTCAATCTCCCGGTGTCCCATATGGTCCCCCAAGCCTTGAGTGATTTCTCAGTGCATAGAGAGGACTAACCCCTGAGCATCACTGGGTGTGGCCCAAAAACAAAAATAAAAAGAATTTTTAACTAGAAAGGTGTGGTAATTGTACAATACTGTACATGTGCTAAATGCTAATGAATTGTACATTTTGTTTTATCTTTTTTAAAAACTTTATTGATTAATTGATTTGTCCCTGGGCCACACCCAGTGGCACTCAAGGGTTACTCCTAGCTCTGTACTCAGAAATCGCCCCTGGTAGGCTGGGAGACCATATGAGATGCCAGGAATCAAACTGGGCCCCTCCCAGGTGGGCCTCATACAAGCCAAATGCCCCACCTCTGTAATGTCTCTCCAGCACTTATTTTATCTTTATTTTTTTTATAACTAATTTAAGTTTTTTTATTTTATTTAAGCCATTGTGATATACAAAGTCCTTTAAAGTTGGGTTTCAGACATACAGTGAAACAAGACCAGTTTGGTTTTTGGGTCACACCCGGCAGTGCTCAGGTGTTATTTCTGGCTGTCTGCTCAGAAATAGCTCCTGGCAGGCACGGGGGACCATATGGGACACCGGGATTCAAACCAACCACCTTTGGTCCTGGATCGGCTGCTTGCAAGGCAAACGCCGCTGTGCTATCTCTCCGGGCCCATTATTTTATCTTTATTAAGGAGAGAAATGTTCATTTATTTTTCTTGAACCTAGTCTTTCTTTTATTTTTATATATTTATTGTATTGAATCATTGTGAATTACATAGTTATTCATGATTGAGTTTCCAGGCATACCATGTTCCAATACCAAACCCTTCACCAGTGTTTATTCCCCTCCACCGATTATCCCCAGTTTCTTTTCCACCCTTCTGCCTCCTTTATAACAGACACTATATTTGTTTTTCCTTTTATTTTTTCCTTTGAGGCACCATGGTTTACCCTACTATTGATAGGCTATTATGCACTTCACTTTACCTATTTTCAGCACTTACTCCAAACTCAGTGACCACTTCCCTCTATCATACTATGAAAACTCAGATTGAACATTAAAATAATATTAATATATTGTTAAAAGCAGTAGAAAAGACCTCCAACAATAAAAGAGAAAAGTATGAGAAAGTGTCAGTGAAAAGTCACTAAACTGAAGAGGTCAAATAAGAAACTCATTACTTTGACTTTATAATAATATATTTTGAGGTTAGGAAGGGTAATGTTTCCATTCTTCTTTTATCTCAGGTTTACTATGTTAAGAATTGTGCGGTTCTATATAAATTTTCTGGGTTTTTTGTTTGTTTTGTTTTGTTTGTTTGTTTTGGATTTGGTATTTTGGGTTACACCTGGTGACACTCAGGGATTACTCCTGGCTCTGTGCTCAGAAGTCACTCCTGGCAGTCCCGGGGACGTATGGGATGCCTGGATGCAAACCGGGGTTCATCCTGTGTTGGCTGTCTGCAAGCAAACTCCTTACAGAAGTATTATCACTCCAGCCCTCATTCTTAAAGAATGAAGTTAATATTTTGAGGAGACTGTGTTTACTCTATAGAATGTCTTGAGTAAGATGGTCACTTTAGAAATGTTAATTCTCCAATATATAATATTCAGATGGTTTTCCACCTCCTTGTTCCATATGTCCTTCCAAATATTTTTAACAGAAACTTAACTAAAATTTTTTGAAGAAATATTTAATGTACAATCTTTTACATTAATCCTAGGTTTTATTCATTCTTTACATAGCTATAGATGTTTTTAGGGAACTTCTTTTATTTGATTCACTCTAGCAAGTTTGTCTTAAATTGCTGCACTTATATCAGCAGATCTCAACTGCTGGTCAGCAGTGGTGATATTCAAAGAAATGTCCTGCCTGAACATTAAAAACTAGTTGCCACTTAATGCAATGTGTATGTGAATGATACAGCAAATTCAAGTAAAAACAGTGAATACCCTCAAGTAAAAATAGTCATGTGTATACTTATATCATATTGACCGCCTGTGAAATATTTTCCCTATTTTCTCTGGTATCCAAATGTGAAAAGGTTGAAAACAACTGACTATTGCTCTCTAAAACAATTTGGGAGGGAGGAGAGGAGGTTGGATGACACCCAGTAGTGCTCAGGGTTTACTTCTGGCTCTGCTCTCAGAAATCACTCCTACCAGACATGAGGGACCAAACATTTGGGATGTTTGGGATCGAACTAAGGTCAGCTGCATGCAAAGCAAACCCCTACCCACTGTATATCATTCTAGCCTCTAGACTGATTATTTATATAATCCAATACATACATTTCTAATTTTGTCTGTCATATTTTTGGGGATAGTTCATGAAAAAATGTGGTCTCATCATATTTCTTTGCTTAGCATATTACTTGTAAATATTATTCAATTAACTTTAGTAGTTGCTCTAGACTGAAACCTAGATTTTACAACTAATTCAATTATTATTTCCAGTACCACTATACTGCTTTCAAGGTACCATGATTACCTCAGAATTGCAAAAAAAATTCTATCCTTTATACCTGACAAAACTGTAATCAGTCATTCATTTTACTCATCTATGTAAGTTGAAGCCATCAGTGGCTAGTGATAAAGTCTTGTGTCAGAATGATCAGGTAACATTAAGGAGGAGTGGTAGTGACTGGAGAGATAGTATTGTGGTAGAGCATTTGCCTTGCATGTGACCAATTCTATATGGTTTCCAGAGCCTATAAGGAGCAATTTCTGAATGCAGAACCAGGAATAACACTTAAGCACCTCTGAGTGTGACACAACCCCCCCCCAAATTTTAAAAAATAAATAGT
This sequence comes from Suncus etruscus, assembly GCF_024139225.1. Taxonomy (NCBI): domain Eukaryota; kingdom Metazoa; phylum Chordata; class Mammalia; order Eulipotyphla; family Soricidae; genus Suncus; species Suncus etruscus. The sequence continues at coordinate 155,385,054 of NC_064849.1, read as the reverse complement.
GCTTTTAATGTATCAATTCATCGTATAACTTCAAAGCACTTTGATGAAAAATCTTCCATCTCTGAACTGCACAAAGCAAAGTGAAAAGATCAAACATTGGTAATAAGATGCAACAATAGGAATTTAAACTCATAAAATAATTACTAAAACTTAAAGTCACAGGGTTAGAAAGATAGTACAGTGAATAGGGAACTTGCCTTGCACAAAGCCAACCCAGGTTTAACCCCTAGTATCCCATATGGTCTGCTGTGGACAACCAGGCATAATTTTAGATCAGATCCAGGCTTTCTTGTGAGCATCGCTGGGGTGTAAGCCAAAAGTTAAAAACAAAACAAAACAAAACAAAACAACTTGTAAGTCACTTAAATAGTCATAAATATCTAATTACTGTATAGGAGACTTTCCAGAATATATCATTTAAAACTTTGAAAAAATGTAACTATAGAATTAAAATAATGGTATTATTAGTTCATATTTAGTTATAATTCATTGACTAATATGTATAACTTAAGTAGGTATACGTTGCTAATCCTATCTAGTTATTTATTATAGCTTCCTAATTAAACACATTAAGGAACTATTAGCCATTCACTGCATTTTATTCCATGGGTACTTAGGTAAAGACACAAATTGAGCTTTGATATGCCATTAATAGGTTTTCCAATTTAGACACTGATTTACAAGGTTGTTCACAGTAAGATTCTAGACATGCAATGTTCCAACCTCAATCCAACCGAGAAGGTTATTATGAGGAAAATATCTCTATTCGCTTTAGTTTGGGAAACTCAAAGGGTAAACAGCTAAAGAACCAACAGCTAAATCTTGAAATATCTAAGAAATTTAGTAAAGTTATAAATTTTCAAGTTAGAATAGATAAACCATAATCTCTCTAGAAAAAAGCCTGAAAACTTGCATTTTAATGTTTTTGCAAATAATTCACTTTAACTCTGATTTTCAAAGTGAATATTTCTCAAGCGTTTAAAATAGTTCCCTAGACTTTCCATTTCTTATTTTTGTTTTTGTTTATTTTAGGGAAGCTATACTGGGTGATGCTCTAGGTCCTTCTCCTCTACAGTGCATATGTGGTTTCAGGAATAAAATTCAGGACTCCAGAATTCAAAGCAAGTAGTTATAAAAAAAATTATAATAGCTTCTTTCTGAGGGAGGCAGCCCAGAAGACACCAACGAACATAATCTCTCCAGGACCCAAACCCGGTAAGATGTCCCCACCCACCAAGCATGGGAACTGATTCCTGCCACGTGCTTGGGTACCAGAGATCCATCATAAAGGACTGCTGCCCTACTCCTTTTCTGCTTTTTGGATGGAGCCACAGGAGCATAGCCGCTCCACTTCGCTCCGCAGCCACACACATCTTTTAACCCCTGAACCCTACCTCAGCACATAGTAAAAACCACACTAAAAGCATCACAATGGGGAAACAATGCAGGATAACCCCATGACTAGAGAATGAAGATGGCTGCTCTGATGACCTGAAAAGTACCAAACAGCTAGGTATCTTCTCAGATAAAGTGTTTAGAGAAGAATTATAGAGGATGTTCATGGAGCTCAAAGAAAGCATAGACAGACTTAAATGGAACACAAATAAGAATTAAGTGGATATGAAGATTGAAATTAGAAAATTTCATACTAAAATAACAGGTCTGAATTAAAAACCTCAATGGAAAGCCTCTCCACTGGAGTAATGGCAGCTGCAAACAGGGTCAGTAACCCTGAGGATGAGATGCAGAACAACTCCATACAGCAGAAGAGATTGGAAGAGAACCTTCAAGAAAATGATCAGACAATGGATAACGTACTCAAAGAATGTGAACAGATGAAAATATAAGTCTTTGCTAAACTCAACAGAAATCACATAGGAATCATTGAAGACCCAGAGACCCAGGAAGAGAATAATAAGAGTAGCTGGAGGAAGAGTGAGAAGAGGAAGAGGAGGAATAAGAGTAAGAAGAAGAAGGTGAAGAAGAGTAAGAATAATAAGGTGAAGAAGACAAAGGAGGGGCCGGGTAGGTGGCGCTGGAGGTAAGGTGTCTGCCTTGCAAGCGCTAGCCAAGGAAGGACCGCGGTTCGATCCCCCGGCGTCCCATATGGTCCCCCCAAGCCAGGGGCGATTTCTGAGCACATAGCCAGGAGTAACCCCTGAGCGTCAAACGGGTGTGGCCCAAAAAAAAAAAAAAAAAAGAAGACAAAGGAGAAGAAGAGTAAAAAGAAGAAGAAAAAGAGGAAGAATAAGAAGAGTAAGAAGAAGACAAGAAAGAAGAAAAAGAAGAGGAGGTAGAAGAAGGTGAAGAAGAGTAAGAAGGGGAGGATGAGTAAGAAGAAAAAGGAGAAGAGGAGGAAGAAGAAAAGAAGGGGCCAGTGAGGTGGCGCTAGAGGTAAGGTGTCTGCCTTGCAAGCACTAGCCAAGGAAGGACAGCGGTTCGATTCCCCCGGCATCTCATATGGTCCCCCACAAGCCAGGCGCAATTTCTGAGTGCTTAGCCAGGAGTAACCCCTGAGCATCAAACGGGTGTGGCCAGAAAAAAAATAAGAATAAGAAAAAGAAGAGAAGAAAAGAGAAGACAAGACAAGAAAAGAGGAGGAGGAGGAGGCTAGGGATGTGGTTCAATTTGTAAAGTAGATGACCTATAGATGTCAAGTTTAGATTTGATTCCCACTAAGCTCATGTTCATGCTCTATTATTCTCTCAACTTGCCTGAATTCATGTATATCTGTATGTATAAAAATATGTGACATACTTATGCATGCTCACATCTAATAAAGCAACTGTAAGAAAAATACAGGCAGGAGTGGGAAAGGAGGGAGGGGGGTAATTGTGGTGGGAATGTTGCACTGGTTAGAAGGGAGTTCTATTTATTACTGAACCCCAACTACAATCACACTTGTAATCATAGAGCTTAAATAAAAATTGTATTAAAAATTTTAAAAATTATAAAATAGTTTGCTCACATTTAATATATGGTCCCAGGTACTCTTCTTTAATATAACCAGTGGAAAGAATAAGGTCCACATAGTTAGGATCCAGAGTCAAAGGATGAGATCACACAATTGAAATAAATCAAAGTAAAATTTTATTCCATCTACCAACATCTATCAAACTGGCTGGAAAGGGTCACTTTACAGAGAAATGACCTCCTCTCTCAGGGTCACAAACCAGGTTATATAGAACTAGAAGCAGGAAGTCTTGACCTTTAAGTTGATGGTCTATTGTCTAAGGTGTTTTTCAGGTCTTTTTATGGCTAGATATCTAGGGCAGTATATTGTGGTTTATAGGGCCTTGGGATCTATGTCATTTGGGGGGGGGGAATTTATTCCTTAAATCGAATTTAGCCTTGTTAGCCTTAAATGAAAAAATTAACATTGGTTTGACAAAATAAAGTCCCTCATGCTCTAGGCATCATATTCCCTCCTCTTCTCTTGGACTCGAGTCAAATTCTTGACTCTTCTTGAGGTCCATCATCCCCTGAATAAAACAGGTGAGACATCTTAGAGTAGAGCATAATCCAGAAACTCCAAAGAAATCACATAAGTCAACGTTTAAGAGAGGGTTTTTCAGGGTGACAGTTTGACCCACAAGCCTTCCATCCATAATTAAGCTAAGAGTCTGAGTATAGTCCACAAGCAAATGTGGGTGTGCATTCCAACCAGTCCTCCCATGGTCACTACCATCAGCAGGAGCATGAGGGTGATCTACATTCTGCTACAGTTCTGAGATCTTAGTCAGCCTAATGTGCAGAAGGTCCTTCTTGTCTGGGACCTCAAGGAACAAGATGGTTCCTGCATCTTCTTTAATCCTGAAACTTTAAGAACTGTTAGAGTAGAGAGAACAACAAGATGAAGCCATAAAATCCAGTTGCCTAGAGAGATGGCCTGTGAGGGTTATTGCCCTCCCTGCACTGGGTCTGACAGAAATGCCTCCCACACCTAGTGCTAATTTGTTTACCCTTAATATTACCAGGAGAAGCACAATCTTTGCTTCTTTTTTCTCTCTCACCACCCATCCTCTTTAAATGTTAGTGTCTGCTTCATTCTTTCCACTTGTCCTGACCTGTGGGGTATATAGGCATAGTCTAATTTCCCATTGATTCAATGTCCTTAGCTAGTTCAGTTCCCATGGCCCCTTTTGCCCTTATTCCACTGGCAGCTTTCTTGCTAACCTTCACATTTTCCCTGAGATTTTCCCACCTTAGAATTCATTACAAAGGAGTGTAGGCAAAGGTCGATTTTCTATAACTTCTTCAGGTTGGCAGAGGATTGTAAAATCTACCTGCAAAAATAGGGGTAAGCTCTTAGCTCTTAATGAGGGTCCAGGCAATTGACTGTTTCAGGTTTGCAGTTACCAGCAACTGATAAAGGTTGAATCAAGTAGACAGAGAAATCAGGCCCTGGAGCAGTAAGTGGTCCTCTCAATTCTTGGGAGAACAGAGCAGTAGAAGGTGCTCTCTCTGGAATGGTAACACAGAAATTAAACAGCATAAACCAAAGCATTCATTACAGCACTGCACCCTGCGAATTTAGGCATCTGTGTGAGGACATGCTACAAGTCTTTCTTGGGAAAAGTTCTTTAATACTTACAGAGATGTTGCAAGAAGAGGGGGCTCATGATTTCCACTAGGTTCAGTAACAGCACATAATTACTTCCCTGTTAAGTACTGTTAAGACTAAATTCTCCCTGGTAAAGTTCTGGCTCCCACTCTCCTAGTCAAACTAATAATAACATGTATACCTTTTAGTTCTTTCATGATCAGCCTGTTATGACCAATGAATCCACTGGAATACATTTAATTCAGTCAATTACAGAAAAAATAATTTTTCTCTTCACCTTCACCTTAAACTTTGCCAGATGGTTGAATAAACTTGGCTGGTTTCATTGCATAAATCCAGCAAGACTGGAGAAAACTCCATTTGGGGTACCCCATTATTTACAGAGAATTTATGGGGATTGGTCTAGTACAGAGCAGGTGGTTTATCAATAAGGCGTTAATACTTATTAGTCATGTCTTTGTTACCCAGGCTTGGTTGATGTAAAGATGTGAAGGCCAGGTAAGCACAATGAACCAGAGGTGGCCCTGGATCTCTCATCCTCTTCAGTAATATCTTGGTAGGAAAAATTCTGTCCCATCTCTATCTCCAGTATTGGGAGAAATTCTGATCTCCAGAACTTTACTCGATGCTAAGAGTAGGAACCAGGCTGTGACCAGTCAGTGCAAATCTAGATATTCTTTGACTATTTCTGATTTCCCTAGGCCAGTCTGCCTCTCTGGTCTCCCTTAGTTTAGCAGAGTACTTATAACATTGCCCATTATCACTAGACCTGCTCCTTTGATTTAACTTTAACCCCTTTCAACTCTGTTTCTTTGGAAGAGGGCTCTGGGGTTTCCTAGCTTACTACTAGGCCTTAAGTAATATGGATATTCCTCCAAAAACTGGAAATCGAGCTCCCATATGATCCATCTACACCACTCCTAGGAATATTCCCTAGGAACACAAAAATACAATACAAAAATCCCTTCCTTACACCTATATTTATTGCAGCACTATTTACCATAGCAAGACTCTGGAAACAACCAAGATGCCCTTCAACAGACGAATGGCTAAAGAAACTGTGGTACATATACACAATGGAATATTATGCAGCTGTCAGGAGAGATGAAGTCAGGAAACTTTCCTATACATGAATGTACACAGAATCTATTATGCTGAGTGAAATAAGTCAAAGAGAGAGAGAGAGAGAGAAAGAGAGAGAGAGAGAGAGAGAGAGAGAAACGCAGAATGGTCTCACTCATCTACCGGTTTTAAGAAAAATGAAAGACATTCTTGCAATAATAATTTTCAGACACAAAAGAGAAAAGAGCTGGAAGTTCCAGCTCACCTCAGGAAGCTCACCACAAAGAGTGATGAGTTTAGTTAGAGAAATAACTACATTTTGAACTGTCCTAATAATGAGAATGTCTGAGGGAAATGGAAAGTCTGTCTAGAGTACAGGTGGGGGTCGGATGGGGAGGAGAGAGATTTGGGACATTGGTGAGGGAAATGTTGCACTGGTGATGGGTGGTGTTCTTTACATGACTGAAACCCAAACACAATCATGTATGTAATCAAGGTGTTTAAATAAAATATATATATAAAAGTTTGATTAAAAATATATAGAATTTTCATGACTTCATCTCTCCTAACAGCTGCATAATATTCCTATACATGGATGTGCATGGAATCTATTATGCTGAGTGAAATAAGTCAGAGAGAGAGAGAAAAACACAGAATGGTCTCACTCATCTATGGGTTTTAAGAAAAATGAAAGACATTCTTGCAATAATAATTTTCAGACACAAAAGAGAAAAGAGCTGGAAGTTCCACCTCACCTCAGGAAGCTCACCACCAAGAGTGATGAGTTTAGTTAGAGAAATAACTACATTTTGAACTGTCCTAATAATGAGAATGTATGAGGGAAATGGAGAGCCTGTTTAGAGTACAGGCGGGGATCGGGTGGGGAGGAGGGAGACTTGGGACATTGGTGATGGGAATGTTGCACTGGTGATGGGTGGTGTTCTTTACATGACTAAAACCCAAACACAATCATGTATGTAATCAAGGTGTTTAAATAAAAAAAATATATATATAGAATTTTTAAATTTCATCTCTGACTAAAGAATGGGAAGAACATAAGCTTTCATGTAAAAAAAAAAGATTTTTCTATATGCATGAGAAGTAATCCTTACTACAGAGAAGAAAACCTTCTGCCTGTATTTATGCAAAACAACACAATACCATGAAGCATAAAAAATACTGAAGAAGCCAAGAAAAGAGAAAAAGCCAAGGTTTCTCAAGTTTACAGAATTCACCAAAAAAATCATGCATTTAAATTTTAAATTTCACTTGGAAAATTTTTATTTCCTGACATTTCTAAAGGTCCAGTTTTGTTTGTTTGTTTTGGGTCACACATGGCAGTGCTCAGGGATTACTCCTGGCTCTATGCTCAGAAATCGCTCCTGGCAGGCTCCTGACCATATGGGATGATGGGATTTGAACCACTGTCTTTCTGTGTGCAAGGCAAATGCCCTACCTCCATGCTATCTCTCCGGCCCCCTAATGGTTCAATTTTTAAGAACATTGTTACATGAGTCAAGAGTATCTATGCTCCTTTTTTATAGAATTCTCTATACAAAAGTATTAGATCATTCTAATTTAAAGGCATACTAATAATAATCTAGTTTGACCATACAGTTTCTTTCCTTAATCTACATCCTCAAACTTTCTGCACATTCCTTTATATTCATTCTGTAGCTTCCCTTCATTCCAATTTGCAACAAACTGGTCACACTTTTACAAAATTCCCTTTCCTTTCTTCAACATTCATAACTCCATCCATTATCTTTCTTGCATAAAACCACATCTATGCTCCTTTCTCTAATCTTCTTCTCTTCTCTCTTAATTTCCAACTTGGTGGTCCTGCTGTTGCATGCACTCAGCTCAAAGCACTGTACAGACTCACTCTTGACTCTTTGCTCTGGCCTCTTTCTGTGACTTTTTTTTTCTGTATCCTTCTCCTAAACCAGTGCTGGCTCTAGGATGGAAACTTGAAACTTCCCTCTTTTTTGGAAACAAATTGACAGACATGCTTGTACCTAGCAAAACTAAATTATTCTTTATGGTATTTCTAAAGATCTTTAAACCAGTTCTATAAATTTCCCATATAGTTTATATTAACAATCAAGTAATTTTTACATTTAGGTAGTATTGTCTAATATTTTTTAATTTATTTTTTATTTAACCAACTTTATTACATACATGATTGTGTTTGGGTTTCAGTCATGTAAAGAACACCACCCATCACCAGTGCAACATTCCCATCACCAATGTCCCAAATCTCCCTCCTCCACACCCAACCCCCGCCTGTACTCTAGACAGGCTTTCTATTTCCCTCGTACATTCTCATTATTAAAATAGTTCAAAACGTAGTTATTTCTCTAACTAAACGCATCCCTGTTTGCCATGAACTTCATGAGGTGAGCTGGAACTTCCAGCTCTTTTCTCTTTTGTGTCTGAAAATTATTATTGCAAGAATGTCTTTCATTTTTCTTAAAACTCATAGATGAGTGAGACCATTCTGCATCTTTCTCTCTCTCTCTCTGACTTATTTCACTCAGCATAACAGATTCCATGTACATCCATGTATAGGAAAATTTCATGACTTCATCTCCTGATGGCTGCATAATATTCCATTGTGTCTATGTACCACAGTTTCTTTAGCCATTCATCTGTTGAAGGGCATCTTGGTTGTTTCCAGAGTCTTGCTATGGTAAATAGTGCTGCAATGAATATAGGTGTAAGGAAGGGATTTTTGTATTGTATTTTTGTGTTCCTAGGGCATATTCCTAGGAGTGGTAGAGCTGGGTCGTATGGGAGTTCGATTTCCAGTTTTTGGAGGAATCTCCATATTGCTTTCCATAAAGGTTGAACTAGACAGCATTCCCACCAGCAGTGGATAAGAGTTCCTTTCTCTCCACATCCCCACCAACACTGCTTGTTCTCATTCTTTGTGATGTGTACCAATCTCTGGGGTGTGAGATTACCTTCACTCATTGCTATTTTCACACGTAAAGATATCTTAAGACCAGAATTAAGGTTGTTACCTGATGACAAATTGATATTAAATTGAGTCCCCTTACCAATATCATGCATTCCCATGAACTGGGCAGACTAATGGACACAGTCTAGTCCAAAAAGGTCAATCACAATAATTTAAAAAGTTTGCACCTAATATTTCATTTTTAAAACATCAGGAATGTAGAGAAACTACTTAAATTAAGTCAACTCTTTGTAGACAAACTTGGTTTGAAATTTTGAATGGCCTGGTTTTTTTCTTTCTGATAATCTGTTATCTACAGATGATTCCTTAACAAAGACTAAATAAGTGCCCAGAGCTGAGGAATTTTTTATGAGAGGTTAATAAAAGAAAACTACTAGGCCTTGGGCATTTTTTCTCAAAGTCTCTTTAGCCTTTTATTCAGAGGATTTTAACTTTTTCAGGCCTAAGGTTCCATTCTTTCAATGCCCAAAGTCTTAATAATTCCTTTCTGTCAGCCAGAGCCCCTCTTGATGGTCTCATTAGCATCTAACTTCTCTCCTGCTCTTCTTCAGGCAATTGCCACATTGAAAGAGACTAGGTTGGTGCTCTCTCCCCTTGTCTTTGTCCACCACCTGCACCATTAAAGTTAGACTGCCCAGCAATGTTCAAGCCCTCCTGCTGCCCATGTTTCCATGGACAGATACACAAACCTGCAGCATGCATAGAAAGAGGATAAGAGGTGTAGACATGAGTTTTTCCCTTGGGGCGAGGATATCACAGAGAGGCAGCATAGGGACTGATCTCTCCTCAGCCTCTTGGGACTTCTTCCCTTTATTTTGTCCTTCTCCCTCCACCTTTCTCCCTACACATTCAGATAAGCTCAATTGATGTTTCTCTGCTTTCACCTAAGAATGACAGGAGGGCAGCTGAGGTTGGCCAAGAAAAATGGATGTTCCTTAAATGGAATTTAGCCTGCTTACATTAAATGGAAACTTAAAATTGGTTTGACAAAATGATTCCCTTCTGATCTAGGCTTCACACACATCACAGTGGGTTTGATAATCTCACCCTCCCAAATTCTATTGACTGACAGCATTTGTAGGAACTTAACATTTACTTACATTGGAATTTCATTCTATATTACATATAAAAAATAAATATTTTAGGACCAGGAAGATAACTCAAAAGGTATAGGGTGTGCATAGATGTGTGAAACTATGTGAGTTTGAGCTCCAGCACTACATGGGCCCTAACCCCACTAGTTATAGCCATGTGGTTCCAAGTACATGTATACTGCAAAATAGGACCTATGCATGAATGTCAGGGCTGTATATGCAGGCACAGTGTCTGCATATCCTGACCTCCAGCACTTCTGAGACAATCTTCTTAAAAAATTTTAATAATACACACAAGATTTTAAATATTATTGAAAATTTTTATTTAAAAATGAAATTCCAGGGACCAGAGAGGTGGCGCTAGAGGTAAGGTGTCTGCCTTGCAAGCGCTAGCCAAGGAAGGATCTCGGTTCGATCCCCCAGCGTCCCATATGGTCCCCCCAAGCCAGGGGCAATTTCTGAGCACTTAGCCAGGAGTAACCCCTGAGCATCAAATGGGTGTAGCCCCAAAAAAATGAAATTCCAAAATAGTTAAACTTTGCTGCATAAGTGACATTTCAGTAATTTCAATCTAGCAAATGCTTATTTGTTTTCGTTTGTTTGTTTGTTTGTTTGTTTGGACAATATACTTGTCCATGCTTAGAGATTGGCTCTTAGCTCTTGGATCTTGGCTCTCAACTCAGGGGGACACTCCTGGTGGTGTTTGGAGAACTTCACCTAGGATAAGACTTTGATTCTTATATTCTCTCTAGCCCCTCTAGCAAAAACATTTGACAAAGTAAACACACTAATAAATCCATCCATGATGATGTTTTTATAATTGTTGAAAGATAATCTTGTTTTTGAACTAAAATAACTTGAAAATAAATGCTTGGAAATGTACTCACTCTACTATGGTTTTTTCAGATGACACTAAAAATAATGAGTGTGAATACTATACAAAGCTCACACCTCTTCAGAGTCACAAGTTGAGAAATAATTTCAAATGTGTTTTGAAATGGGAAGGATGAGAATATTAAAAATCTTGTTTTAATATGGAAACAAATGTTTTAACTAGTACGTCAAGAAAAACGTGTTGATATCCAGGTATATACAAATTTAGTAATTTAAAACCTACAAAATTAGTAGAATAATGTTTCCCTGTGTCCATGATTAATAAATGCATCCAATAATACATTTTATTCTAGTTTTCATTTATTTTTGCTATCTTTTTAAGCTATGACACCACTGAAACTAGGTACTATAGTGGGTTATGCACTTGACTTCCACAAAGTATACCCAAATTAATATATATTGTGCCCAGGGCACAGAGAGTAGTGCCTGAATGCAGAACCAAGATAAAACCCTGAAAATAGCTGGGTGCAACTCAAAAACTGAAGTAATAATAATAATATATTAAAATTATGCTTTTTGAATTAAACCTCCAAATAACTGTATCAATCACAAAGTATTAAAACAAAATTTTCCATAAAGAATTAATTATATTTCCATTTATGACTACATTAGTACTTAATTTAAAACAGTTTTATGTTTAAATGTTAATTTAAATTTATTTCATTTCATTTTATTTGTTCTCTTTTCCTAGAAGTGGTTTGATGATGCTTCTGGTTGTAAACTGTCATTGTTGAACTCTGTAACATGTGGATATCATATGGCTTTCTCACCTCTGTCTGTGATATCATCATGTCTGACAAACTCAGTGCCACAAAACTCTGGCTATCCTTCTTCTGCTCTGTAGAGATAACCATTTGCTGATGCTGTGATAATCATATCTGTGAAATTTCTTTTCAAATCTATGACTTCCAGCAGTTACAAAGAAGAAAAAAATCTCTACACTGTTGAAAAGCCTTTTGATTTAGATTAAAGTCTCAAGAATTGGAGAGTCAATTTAAGTTTTTGTTGCACCATATTTTCGAGTATCCAAGATACCCTTAACTAAAAATGTTTTTACTTTGTTTCTCCCCTAACAGCAATGAACACTTATAGCTATCACTTTTATGACTCCTGAACAGTATGTTACAAGTTTGGGTTTTTTTTCCCTAAGAGCATGCTGCACTCAGGAATAGTTTCCCTTCTTATGTATTTGTTGAGAAGATTTTAGTCAGAAAAACATGTTAGAATAAACATAGATTTAGTAAAGAAAAGAATCACAAAGAAACTAATAGCTTACTTACTCCTTTGCATGGTGCTAGTAGAGTAGATTAGAGTTTGTGTGGTTTCTGGCTCCTTTCTACATGTTTACAAGGGATGATAGAATAAATACAGATTAATTTGGGATTCACCAAACATGTATTTTGTGAGTTCACCTTTTGTCCTTGACATATTTTTTTTCATTTTTATTGTGACCAATGTGAATTACAAGTTTTTCACAGTTATATTTAAGGTACATAGTGACAGAGTGAATTAGGGCCATTCCCTACCACCAGTGTTGTCCTCCCTCAACCCCTGTTCCCAGCATGCATCCCATACCCACTTCTGCCCCTGGACTGCCAGTGTAACAGGTCCCTTTGTAGATATTTATTCTGTGGTTGTTGGCTTTGGGTTTGGTATTTATGTCTGATAATTTTTTTATTTCAACTCAATGTTCATGTAGCTGTTTGCTCCTGGTATCATCAAGTTATCCTTCCTCACCAGCCAACGATAAGACAAAATCAGAAGACATGTCACCCTTTAATCTGTGCAATACCTAAGATTGCTATATACAGATGACTGGTTGTTACAACCAGGACTAGACAGTACACATCCTGGGACCAACAACAACAACAACAAAATGCTCTAACCTAGCTTTTGGTCTACAATCTGTTCAACAAACAAGATCTCCAATTCCAGAGGTCTGACTGAGATAACCACAAGTGAACAGGTCTTCCAGAAACATAACGAAAGACTCTGTCCCAGGCTCCAGCCTAGGAGCAACATAATGACCAAGAACACCAACTACAGAAGATGAATTAAAACGACACTGAAGAAGCAGAACTGCTAGAACCACAAAGAAAGCCTTCATCATAAACTCCATTTCTTGAGCTGCACAGTCACGAAGATCTCTAGATACAGAGGACTGATTTTACCACCTATGATGAAGCAGAAATCTTCCATACACCACAAGAGCACCGAGGGGAGAGTAAATGATCATGCAAAGAGTCTATAGTTAATCCCGTGACAGTATACTTCAGTATACAAACCCTGTATGTCCTAGGCCAAGGGAATTCCCTCTATAATATCCCCAATAATTACTGTGCCTATGCAGGGGGAAAAAGAAAAAAAAAAGTGGGGGGAAGCACAAAATAATCATTTTTCCACATATATCTTTAATGATTGATTTTTTGACATCTTTATTTTAGTATAGATATTGAAGTTGATGTCTCCTTTTTATTTTATTTATTTTTTATTTTTTATCTTTGTCTTTCATTTTGCACTCCGGCATGATTTGAATTCAGAACCGAGACTATTGTGTGGTGCTTCTCTTTATTGCTGTAGGACTCACTGGATATTTAATTTGATATTTATTTTTGTATTGTTATGGTGTTTCAATTACCTTTTTCATGTCCTCTCCCAAACTGAGGCTGATAGCCACTAGAAGGACTCCGCCCATTTTCAGCATATTTTTTAATTTATTTATTTTTATTTTTATATATTTTTTTTTTGCTTAATCTTTACCCCATTCTATTGCCTTTACTTCCCTCAAACAAAACCACATAACTTGATTTATCTAGGTTAGCCTCTCAAATAGAGGGAGAAACAAGGGAGGGCACCAGGACCAAACAGATGTATGATCACTGATAGTAAGCTAGACAAAGAGGGGACCACCTACTCTAGCAGCCTGGGGGGGGGGGGGTGACGGTGAGGGATATGGGTTGCAGAAAGGAAACAGGGAAGGGGGAAGGACAAATTTAGTGGTGGGTATTCCCCTGATTCAATGTTAATATGTACTTAAAGTACTAATGTGAAAGATATGTAAGCCACTATGATCAAAATAAAAATTAAAAATATATATATAGCAAAAGCGGCAATCGCCGTTGTTTGCATAGGTCCAGAAAAATATGAGGAAAACAGAAAAAAATCCTTGGCCTGATTACAGAAAGGCCTCACCCCAGAAGTTTATTGGCATAAGACCGACTCTGGGTTCCAGGCATACCAGTCTGTCTAACCCGAGTCATTCTCTGTGATCCCAGTGAAACTTTTTCACACTTTGGTATATTTAAAAGTTCTGGACTCTGTGCATTTCTTTCATCAATGTCAGGCTAATGCAGAGTATCCTCTAGTTTCAGCATACATTAAATGCGGAGCAATCTGCCCTTCAAGCAGGCTGTTGCTGAGTTGTCTGGGTGTTGAGAACACTCTTTGGAGTAAGTCAATGCCAAAGCAGTGGTAGATCTTCCCTGGTAGAGGCTTGGATCCTGGTTATGTTATAGACAATTGTGGTTGTTTCCATAGATGGTATCCATTGTTCAGGTGTGTGTGGGCGATGCCCATTCTTCTGAGGCCTAAGCCAAATCAGTATGCCAATGTTCAGGGTATAAGGCCTAACTGCATTACCAAATTTGTGTTCCCATCTCTATTAGATAAGAACTTGCTTGCATATGTATTGTTTTCCCATTTTAATGTGCCTATGCAAAAGAGAAGCAGTGCCACAAGATATTGTTGGTGCTTCTGGGGCCAACGAATGAAGTCCAACTTTCCCCGTAACTTGGTTATACAGAGATACCAGTATTGCTTATAAAACAGATCTCAAAGGGAGAAAATTAAACAATCAAATAACAAAACCAGTGGGAAAAATTGTCACTATATGAGGATGTTCGAAAAGAGTTATAGATGTTAAGAGAATACATCTGAGATATACAAATGAGATGTATGTGTCCCTTTTCTGTTTTAGAAATAGTCAAGAAGGAGGGTATTGTTTCCGAGATACCACTTTGGTCTTTGATTTGGACAAGCGAAGAACACATGGATCCATGCCCTCCCCGTGTTGACTACTGAAGCTTCCGACTCCCCGAGAGTCATTTGCTTCCTAATTGCTGAAAGTTGGAAGTTCACCAGTCTCCTTCCAGCCCCTTGCAGGAACAAGGAAGCCTGGGGTCTTCATTAAATTGCTCCTCACTGGAACCTACTTGCTGGGACCCTGAGCAGGTGTCCAGGAATAACTCTGGGGACCGGGAGGAAGGAGAGAGAAGGCTGTGTGTGTGGGGGGGGGGGGGCAGCCAAGGATGCATCTTCCCTTTAGCTTGACCAAAAAGCCTACATTGTGGAGCCATGCCGTCCACGTGTTGCCTGCTGAAGCTTCAGGCTCCAACCAAAAAAATATATAATCCACCTTGGCCAAAACAAAAACCATTAGTACAGAAAAATTGTTATATGTGGGGTAATAAGAGGTGAGGGAGTAAAGAAATAAAAAGAGCTCCTGGGCGGCTTTCAGATTATGACAAACTGATTAAACACAATGATATCCAAAAATTTGTCAATATGTTCGCTAGTGCTCCCGCGCGGATTCACAACGGACAGGTTTAGTATGGAAACTTCCGGGAGACTTCCTGAAGCCAGAACCTATTGTGCTGCTATTCCCACTTCGCTGGCTTGCCCAGGCCTGTGGCCCAGGGGAAGCCCAGGAATTCCGGAGGAAGGAGGTAGGGGGGTGCTGGGGTGACCCATGTCCCGCACCCCTTCCTAAGCCTGGTTAAAGAGGCCTTTGGCATGGCGCAGGGCTGCCAAACCCCATGCTGCCCTAAAAATGTGATTTTATTTCATTTTGGATATATTTACAATTATGTTAGTTAAGTCACAGTTGTATATAATATAGACTAGTTAAATTTGTTAAATCACCAGATTTTGATAGATTATCTAATCTTATTGGATTATACTAGAAAGAAAAGAACTTTTATGCGGTTTCACTCGAATGTAAACAAATGAAATAAACAAAATGATGTTTAACTGGAGGAAGGTGTGTGTGGAGTAAATAAACCAGGTAAAAGGGGGGCAATTAAATGGTATAGGATAAAAACTCATCTCTAGATGATCTTTAGATCATGATCATAATGTAAAAGCATTATTATAATGCTATTGCCTGAAGTCATTGATGTTATAAACTAATGGTGTGACAATAATTTTATATAGAAAAATTTAAGAAAGACACACATGTACAAATACACATAAATAATGGTATGTGAAGCTTTGAGGTGTGCTGCCATAAGCTCAGGAACTATCAAAAGGGAAGAAACAGATATTTAATGAATCTTTCCTCATGTCTTCAAAAAAGACATATTTCTACTCACAACTTGATTCTGGACATTATAGTATTTTATTTGAGGGAATCTGCTACAGAAACCCTAGAAAATATATAGAAATAAAAGTATAAACTTGATCTGATTGACACATAATATTATGCCCAAAACATCAGAATATATACTCACTTTAAGTTCAAACAAAATATAGACAGATCTTATTCTAGATCAGAAAAAGCAATGTTCAGGTAAAACAAAGTATATTCTTTGACCATATAAATTTAAAGTAGAAATCAGTAACAGAGGCTTTTTTATTTTTGACACATAATTTACATTTTAGTACTACAAATACTATGAAATATACTGTTTAGATCATCACATTTTTTTACTTTTATTTTTATCAGAATTTTTTTTTTTTTGGTTTTTGGGCCACACCCAGTGACGCTCCGGGGTTACTCCTGGCTATGCGCTCAGAAGTCGCTCCTGGCTTGGGGGACCATATGGGACGCCGGGGGATTGAACCGCGGTCCATCCAAGGCTAGCGTAGGCAAGGCAGGCACCTTACCTCTAGCGCCACCGCCCAGCCCTATCTTAATATTTTTAATTAATTATTTTTATTTAAACACTTTGGTTACAAAATTGTTCAATGCTGGCTTTGTTTAGAGAATGTACACCACTCTTCACCAGTGCACCCCTCCTGCCATCGATGTCTCCCATTTTCTCCTACCCCTTACCCTCTCACCCTTGCCTGTCTCTAAGGCAGGCAATTTGCCTCTCTCTCTCTGTCTCTCTTTGTCTCTCTGTCTCTCATTCTCTCTGTTTTTCTCTCTTTCCTTTTTGACACTGTGGTTTGCACTATTGATTATGGAGTTAATGGAGGAGTACCTAGATTTTAAAGTATTACAAAGAATTTAGAAAAAGTCACAAACAGGGTCTGCATTTTTTTTTCTTTTTTCTTGGGGACAAAAAATACCAGGAGTTACTCAGAGATGACTCCTGGTTCTGCATTCATAAATTACTCCTGACAGGCCTAAGGTACTATGGATGCCAGGAATCAAACTAGGGTCAGAAAGGTGCAAGGCAAATACCCTATCTGCTGTGCGATCACTTTGGCCCAAGAGTCTCCTATTTATATAGATAGTATCTAGGCAAAGCCTTTATAAAGGAATATATACAATATAAACTATAAAATTTAGGATTATGTAAATTTTCTCTTTCATAAAAAATATAACTGTGATGGTAATCAACGTAAACCAAACTTAATATGAATTTTATTGTTCTATATAGACAAATCATTATGCTTTACACATGAAACTAATATAACATAAAAATATAACTACATTTGAAAATATTTAAACCAAAAATTAAAATAATATAAGGAAAAAATAATGCAAAAGCATGATCAACTATGTTTTGTTATCTTATTGTAACAACATAGAAACATTGATTATTTTAGCAACCAAAAAAATGAAGAAGGAAAATAAAATACAATTCAACTAAGCATTAAGATATTATCCAGTATGTTTGTTTAAATTCCTCATGACTTACTTTATGCTCTAGAAATTCTACACTAACCATAAAGCAGTGGGGCCAGAGCAATAGTATAGTGGATATGATACACAGCTATGTTCAGAGCTGATCCTGGTTGAATATTCAGCACCAGATGGTTCCTCTCAGTCCTGCCAGGAATTAACCTAGAGTGTGGAGCTAGTAGCAAACCCTGAGCACCATGAAGTGCAACCAAAAAAAAAAAAAAAAAACATATACAATAAAGTAGTATTTATTTATTATAAATTTCTTATAAGTTTTTTTTTTTTGGTTTTTGGGCCACATCCTGTGACGCTCAGGGGTTACTCCTGGCTATGCACTCAGAAGTTGCTCCTGGCTTCTTGGGGGACCATATGGGACGCCGGGGGATCGAACCGCGGTCTGTCCTAGGCTAACGCAGGCAAGGCAGGCACCTTACCTCCAGCGCCACCGCCCGGCCCCTAAATTTCTTATAAGTTATATGACCAAAACTTTAATGTGACCCCATAAAGGCAGGATTAGGATTATACTCAGTTTTCATGGGAAGAAAACAAGACACAGTGATGTTAAGAAGATATAAAAGTCAGAGACTGTGTGAAAAATAAAACTGTGTTGGCACTATAGACAATGATCTGGATTGGACAAACTAGTTTGCCTGGAGCCTAGAGTTCGTCTTATGTCAGGAAACTTCAGGGGTAGGGTCTCTTTGTATTTAGGCCAAGGTTTTTTCTTTCCATGTCCCCATACTTTGGTGGGCCTATGCAAACAATAATTGCCACTCTAACACTGTTTTTACTGTGCTCCTTTGACTCTAAACTTTAAAAAAAAAAAAAAACACTTAAACTTTTTAGGTTGAATTGCACTAATATGCAAGTGTATGTAAATGTAAAAAACTACTATATCTTCAAGTTTACATAAATTTTATGGCTTTAGATTGCTTTGTGTACCTCTAGGAAAATTTATAATGTACTGCAATCTGGGGTCTTGGGGGACAAAGTAATTGTGCATGGGTTCTGTTTTATCGTTCTTTGATTGTAAGTTTAAAATTGGGGTATCAGCAGGGGGACTTCCTCTGAGAACTCTGTTTTTGGGTGATTAAAAAAATAGAACCACATGCATAAAAAAAGAAGAAGAAAAGAATAGAGAGCGACAGAGAAAAACAGAGATAAAAAAGAAAGAAAGAGGAGTCTACCACTTATCCTACTTTGGGAGAACTGAAATAATTTTCATTAACAGCTAACTCTGGTTAAATATTTAGTTTAATTATTTTAAGTTCTAACTTCATGAAACCCAGATTGAAGCAGTTGTTTTAAATAGAATACTGTTTCATAGATGTACAGAAAGTGACTGCGTTGGTTTGGAATATAAAAAAAAGAAGAAGAAGATATAAAAGTCAATTCCAGTAATCAGTTCTGTGCCTAGTTCACTAAATTACTTAAGTATGCATGTGTGATTGACAATGAACATGATCCTTGATTTAGAAAATGAAGTTTTATATATAGCCATGAACTCATTTGGCAAGATATTCTATCTCATCACTAAAAAATGTGTCAAAGGAAAGAATTGTTTTAAATTACATATGAAAAATTGAGTGAGCTCTATGTTGCTTATCATGGTCCCCAAATGAATGTGTACAAAGCTCAAAACAAAAATCATAATGTCTAATATGAACGCAGGACAATTGGCTGACTAATTTCTCTCACATGTACCTACCTAATTTTCTCTTCTTTTGTTAGGGTCTCTGCATCCCATTATAGTGCAATCAGTGTAATGAAAGCAGAATAAATAAATAATATGATGCAGGCTCTGCCTTGCAGCGAATATTTGCATTACATCAGTGAGAATCTGCAGTTATTAAATTAGCTGCAAGAGCATTTCTTCATTGCCTCCCTAAATGCAAGAGAAATATTCAAAGCAAATTCAATTTTAACAACCAAATATTATATGATAAGAAGGTCAAGCACACCTATATATAATTAAATGTATGCGAATTTTGATACAGGAAAACCTTTAATTTTCTATTAAAAATGATAACAGGACTTGCCCTACATTTTGGATATTCAGATCTCCTACAAATAGGGCAAATATTAAAATGCCATTATACGGAAGCTAGTGTAATAATGAAAATAATTATCTCAATAGGTTTAGTGCCATATCACTCCATTTTTCTGTCTAGTCAAAGACCTCCATTAATATTCCAATTAACCAAATCACCAGCAAGAGTCAAAAAGTAAGTTTCATGCTATTGAGGGAAGGAATTACTTCAGTGTCATAAAGAACTGATTTTATTGATGTCATTTAAAATTGATTTTAAATTCCAGTGTAGTTATTTGCTAGCTAGATGATTTTTAAATAAGTTTCTTAGTTTCACCTGGTTCTTCAGTTTAAAGAAGTAGAAATACATAAAGCATGTGGGGATAGTTTCTACATATAAGGATTCAGTTGTTACTATTGCTATTAACCCACATCTTTACAAAGAAAAATTTCTATCACAGGAGCATCTTGACAGAGACTTACTTGTTCCTGTGCATGTACTCTGAATTATCTTTTATTTAATTCATATAAAGAAAGTGCATCACATAGTTGGCATAGTTGATCATAATAATACATTTGTTTTCAGATAAGTGAAAACAAAGTTATTTTAAAAATGAAAAAAGTAGAAAAGAAAGAAAAAGAAAGAAAGAAAAAAGAAAGAAAGAAGAAAGAAAGAAAGAAGAAAGAAAGAAAAAGAAGAAGAAAGAAAGAGAAAAGAAAGAAAAGAAAAAAGAAAGAAAGAAAGAAAGAAAGAAGAAAGAAAGAAAGAAAGAAAGAAGAAGAAAGAAAGAAAGAAGAAAGAAAGAAGAAAGAAAGAAAGAAAGAAAGAAAGAAAGAAGAGAAAAAGAAAGAAGGAACGAAAAAGGGAAGGAAGGAAGGGAGGAAGGAAGGGAGGGAGGGAGGGAGGAAGGAAGGAAGGAAGGAAGGAAGGAAGGAAGGAAGGAAGGAAGGAAGGAAGGAAGGAAGGAAGGAAGGAAGGAAGGAAGGAAGGAAGGAAGGAAGGAAGAAAAGAAGGAGGAAAGGAAGGAAGGAAGGAAGAAGGGAAGGAAGGAAAGAAGGAGGAAAGAAAGGAAGAAAGGAAGGAGGGAAGGAAGGAAAGAAGGAAGGAAAAGTATAGCAGCAAGCTCATTTGTAAAAATTATTGTATCTGCAATGAAGCCTTTAATACAATGCAGATAGCTTAGTAAGTTCTTGTTGTTAGCTATTCATTCTGTTAAATTGGGTTGCTCCTTTAAGGTTGACAAATAAAGTTCTCCAGAAATTTAAAGCACAGTTAACTGCTATTACAACTTTTAGTGGCATGTACTCAACTGCCAGTCCTCCCGGAAGAAGGAAGACCTGGGGAGAGAGTGCCTGCAATCACTGAGAGAAGTCCTGGTGGCATTAGTCCCAAAAACAGCATACAAGAAGTATGATTAGATTAGTGTCCGTGAAAAGAATCATAGAGGGTCAGGCTACCTTGGAAACAATGATTATGGATGATAAAGTCAGCAGGCATGGGCTTTGGCCCACTCTGTCCTCCCCAAATGACCACCTTTCTGATGATTTTGCCAGTGTAACCATAATATTTCAAGCCACAATTTACATCTTGATTGAGAATAGAGTGGGCCTATGGAGCTGGCCTGGTTCAAATATGACAACTGGATTTGTGGGCGTGGTTGCAGCTGCCAGGAGATTTTGGGGGAGGGTTCCCACTCACTCAAAAGAGCACAAAAAGATACCATCCCATAATTGTATTAGGACAGGTTGCATTCAACTTCAAGAAAGTAATTACAGACATGGATGAACACTTCTTACTGATCAGGGGAACAATAGACCAAGAAGTACTAATTCTAATCAACATATATGCACCAAATGTTGGATCAACAAAGTATGTAAGGCTTTTAATCACAAAAGATATTGATGGAAATGTGATAGTAATGGGAGATTCCAACATGCACCTCTTTACACTGGACAGATAAACTAGACAGAACATAAGGAAGGACCTAAATGCCCTAAATGAGAAATTAGAATAGCTGAGATTAATGGTACTATATAGGACCTTGAATATACAGTTTTCTCAAATGCACATCGAATATTCTCTAGGGTACATCACATAGGGCATAAATCTAACTTAGAAAACTTCACAACTGTAAGAAACATACCAAGCATCCTATCAGACCACCATGTCACAGAAATAGGGATTGATTGTAAAAAAGAGGATATGGAGAAATTCTAATATCTAGAAACTTAACAACAATGCTGCTTAGTAACTGCTGGATCAAAGAGGAAATCAAAGAAGAAATAAAGAGATTCATTGAGACTAATGGTAATGCAAAAACAGGTTACTAAAAATTATGGAACACAGTAAAAGAAGTATTTAAATAGAAAATTGTAGTGATATGGACCTATATAGAAAAGAAAAGAATGATAAAATCAACAACCTAAAGGTACACCTTAAATATCTTGAAAACAACAAAAAAGAAGACAAACAAAAATAGAGGAAAGGAAATAATAAAAACTGGAGCATATATCAATGATATAAAAACCAACAAAACAATATAAGTATTGTTTTAATTATATAACTAATTATACAAGAACAAGCATATCTCCCTAAACTGAAGGAGGAAGAAGTATATAGCTTAAAAAGCTATAGCTAGTTAGCTATAGCTAATCATAAGCAAAAAAATTGAAACAGTAATTAAGATCTCCCCAAGAATAAAAGTCCAGAACTAGATTGGTTTGCAGGTGAGTTTTATCAAACATTCAGAGAAGAATTGCTACCATTGATCTTTAAACTCCTCCAAAATATTAAAGAGAAGGGAATCTTTCCTAACACTTTCTATGAAGCTATCAACACACTGATTCCCAAAGCCTGATGAGATACCACCAAGAAAGAAGACAACAGATCAATCTCACTAATGAACATTAATGCAAAAATCCTCAACATAATCTTAGCAAAACACCATCAACACATCAAAAAAAATGATACATCATTATCAATGGGTTTCACCCCAAGGATGCAAGAATGGCTGTATATAAACAAATCAATAAACATCATATACTACGTACGTAAAAGGAAAATATAAAACATATGATCATATCAATCAATGCAGAAACAGAATTTGAAACACCAATTCATGACTAAAACCCTCAGCAAAATAAGTGTTAAAGGAACCTTCCTCAAGATACTAACAGCTATCTATAATAATATAGATAGAATAATAGTATTGGTCTATAGCCAATACTATTCTTAATGATAAGTAACTGAAGCATTCCTCTGAGGTCAGGCACAAGACAGGGATGTGCTTTGTCTCCATTCTTATTCAACATATCAATAGCAATCAGGCAAGAGAAGGAAATCAAAGGTACCCAAATTGGAAAAGAGAAAGCTAAACCATCTCTATTTGCAGATATACATCAAATACCTTAAAGACTCCACAAAAAGAACATCTAGAAACAATAAACAAGCAATACAGGAAAGTGGCCGGCTACAAAGTCAATACACAAAAGACAGCTGCACTCCTTTATACAAATAATGACTCAGAGGAGAAAGAGGTTAGAGTCTATCTCATTTAAAATAGTGTCAAAACCATAAAGTAGATAGGAATCAACTTAACAAGAGGCAAGAGACCTATACTATAAAATTTCAAGATACTTAAGAAATTGAAAACCTAAGGAAAAGAAAAAAATTCCATGTTCATGGATTGGAACAATCAGTGTTATCAAAATGATCACCCTAGGGCCCGGAGAGATAGCACAGCAGCATTTGCCTTGCAAGCAGCCAATCCAGGACCTAAGGTGGTTGGTTCGAATCCCCGCCAGGTGTGGCCCAAAAAAACAAAAAATAAATAAATAAACAAATAAAATAAAATGATCACCTACCTAAACTATGTATAAATTCAAATAATTCCAATCCAAATTCAGACACTATTCAAGGACTTAGAACAATAAAGTTTATGTGGAACCATAAAAGACCTAGGATAGTCAAAAAATATTGAAATACAAGAAACTGGAAGGCATCTCATTACCTAACTTGAAACTGCACCATAAATTCATAATAATAAAAGCAGCATGGTATTAGAACAAAGACAGGCTTTTAGAACAATTGGTCAGATGGAATAGTCACGGGCAAAGCCCCATGTATGAAGTCAATTAATCTTTCACAAAGGAGTTGAGAACATGAAATGGAATTATGACAGTCTCTTCAACAAATAGTGTTGGGACAATTGGATAATCAAATGTAAGTAATTGAAATTAGATTTATACCTCACACCTTATACAAAAGTCAATTCAAAGTGGATCAAAGACCTTGAGAATCAGACCAGAATTCATAAAGTACAATAAGGAAAACATAGGCAGAATAGTCTTAGACCTAGACCTTAATGGAGTTTTCAGGGATATGATGCAGATGACAAGGACTATAGAATCAAATCTGAATAAATAGAACTACATCAAACTAAAACATTTCTGTATGGCAAAAAAAAATATGGGCTAAAAATGAAAGTAAAGTTAATTTAGTGGGAGAAAATATTTGCATTCAACATATTAGACAAAAGGTTGATATCTAGAATATACAAAGAACTCACAAAATTTAATCCCACAAAATCGTAAAACCCATTAAAAATGGGAGCAGAAATGAATTGAAATATCTCTGAAGAAGACCAATAGATCAAAAACAGAGTCAAGCAAAAAGGTAATCATCACTTACCATTAGGGAAATCCAAATCAAGATGACAATAAGATATCAATGAGGATGGCATATATCAAAAATAAAAGGGGAGCAGGAGCAATAGCACATTGGATAGAGTCCTTGCCTTGCACAAGGCCAACCTAGGTTCAATCCCCAGCATTCCTTATGGTCTACCATGCCTATTAGGAGTAGTTTCTGAACACAGAGCCAGGAGTAACCCCTGAGTACTGCCGGGTATGGCTCAAAAACAAAACAAACAAAAATATTGGGAACAATTTGTGTTGATGGAGATGTGGTGAAACAGGAACTCTCAACCACTGCTGGTGGGAGACCATATGATCTAACCACTATGGAAAACACTATGGAAGGTTCTCAGTAAACTCAGAATTGAACTGCCATTTGAGCCAAAAATCCTGCTTTTGGATATATATTCCCAGAACAAAAAAAAAAAAAAAAAAAACACTCATGAAAAAGGATGTATGCTTACCACTACTATTCATTGCAATACAATACAATACAATAGCTAAGAGTTGGACTCAACTAGATGATGAATATGTGGTAGATACATACAATTGAATACTACATAGCTTTAAAGATGATACCATCATGCAAATCACTGCAACATGGATATAACTGGAAGATATTATGTTAAATGATGTAAGCCAGAAGAAGAAGCATAAATACAGTATTTTATAATTTATATGTGGTATGTAGAATAACTGCATAAAGATATGCAATGGCTTAAATAGGGATTGTAGAGAATACACTAGGACCCAGAATAAAATAAAGAGAAGGAAAAAAAATTGAGTAGGAGAGGAGAAAGACACATATGAAAAAAATCACAGGAGACAGAGACTAAGGGGTCTCAAATGCATAGATGGTGGTAAGAAAGGACAAAACTGGGACTAGAGCTATAGCACAGTGGTAGGACTTTTGCCTTCCACCCGGCTGACCCAGGATGGACCTCGGTTTAATCCCTAGCCCAAGCCAAGAGTGATTTCTGAGCACAACACCAGGAGTAACCCCTGAGCGTAACCGGGTGTAGCCAAAAAAAAAAAAAAAAAAAAAAGAAAGAAAAATGAAAAAGAAAGAAAGGACATAACTAAATATTCAAACCAGAATTAACAGCAAAGGACTCAGGAGACCCAAAATTTACAATCAAACTTAAAAAGGTGCCTGTTGTGATGGCAGACTGTGGTGAGTGATGGGGAGTGAAGGTAGCATGGGATGACTCTGGGAATATTGGTGGAGGGAAGTTGACACTGATGGTGGAATTGGTCCTGAAACATTGTATGTCTAAAACCCAACTATAAATAATTTTTAAATCATAATGGTTTGAGTAAAGAATTAAATAATAATAATAATAATCAGAACTCTGTAATGGTAAAAATCATAAATTTATATATTTATACATATAAAATTTGTATATATTTTTCTCATAAGGGGGTTTGGAGGTTTTGCTTTGGTTTTGGAATTATTGGGTATTGTTTTTTTGATTTGGTTGGAATTTTTTGGTTTTTTTAGGAGGCTTTTTATTTTGTTTGGTTTGGTTTTTGAATCACACCCAGTTGTGTTTAGAACTTACTCTTGTCTCTGCTCAGAGGTCATTTATAGCAGTGTTCAGGGTATCTTGATGGCATGGGGACCATATACAGTACCTAGTATTGAGCTATCAGCCTTGGCCCCTATAGTATCTCTCTGGTTGTATTACGCATTTTATTATAGTTATGCAGCTCTGTAGACCAGACAGGAGGGATTATTTGGATTTAAGTAACATTGTCTTTGCTTTTGAAATCAAATAAGAACTTAATAATAAACTATGTGATTTGAGATTTTAAATTTGAGTAAACTTATACCTTAGGAACACAAAAATACAGTTCAAAAATCCCTTCCTCATACCTATAGTCATTATAGCACTATTTACAATAGCAGACTCTGGAAACAACCAAGATGCCCTTCAACAGATGAATGGCTAAAGAAACTGTGATACATATACACAATGGAATATTATGCAGCCGTCAGGAGAGATGAAGTCACGAAATTTTCCTATACATGGATGTACATGGAATCTATTATGATAAGTCAAAGGAGGAGAGATAGACACAGAATAGCCTCACTCATCTATGGGTTTTTTTTTTTGTTTTGTTTTTTTGGTTTTTGGGTCACACCCAGCAGTGCTCAGGGGTTACTCCTGGCATTCTGCTCAGAAATAGCTTCTGGCAGGCATGGGGGACCATATGGGACACCGGGATTTGAACCAACCACCTTTGGTCCTGGATTGGCTGCTTGCAAGGCAAACGCCACTGTGCTATCTCTCCGGGCCCTCATCTATGGGTTTTAAGAAAAATAAAAGACATTATTGTAATAATGCCTAGAAACAATAGAGATGAGCTCTGGAAGTACCAGCTCACAATTGGAAGCTCACCACAAAGAGTGGTGAGTGCAGTTAGAAAAGTTACACTGACAACTATCATAACTATGTGAATGAATGAGGGAAGTAGAATGCCTGTCTCAAATACAGGTGGGAAGTGTGAGGAGGACAGAGATGGAGGGCATTGGTGATAGGAATATTGCACTAGTGAAGGGCGGTGTTCTTTATATAATTAAAACTCAACTACAATCATATCTGTAATCAAGGTGCTTAAATAGGTACTTAAAAAGATTAAAATAAAACTTTAAAAAAGTTTTGAGTAAGCTTAATCTTGGAGATAGATCCAAAAATGGGGTCTGTCATTTTAAAGAGGAAAAGGTCCTCTCAATTAGAAACTCCTTTATTAAATTGAGAATCAGTTGCCCTTGCTAGAATACTGAGAGTGAGGTAGAGTCATTGGTGGACAGTTATTGGTTGGAATGATATAGGCAGTTGTATTGAGGGCTGTCTAAACTTTCTAAATAGCATTTCTATAAGACACCCCCCCCTTCCTACTTGTGTTATCCTATTAAACCCTTTACAGAAAAACTCCTATCTGGCTAGAGTCTTTCCTGAGCAACAACAGGAGGAAGGTGTGTTTGTTACACTTAGAACACAAAGGCTGTTGCAGGCACTAAATTTATGATGAAATCATGACTCCTAAACCTGGAGGATTGTCAAGGATAAAATATTATGAACATGCTCTGAATATATATTATATTCAGAAAAAGGATATTTGAACTTAAATTATGAATGCATCCAATTAAGTATACAAAAAATCCCTACAAAATATGTGGCCCTAAGAGTGAATAATTTAGGGTTGTCTGAGGTCAAAAATATCTTAAAGAGAAAGGTAATATTGGTAATAGTACCTGTGAAAGCTATTCCCATGTTAAAAGAGTATTGTTTAGAGTATCAACAAACCAGGAACAAAACAGAACCTAGGAAATAAAACTTAGGAGTAAGTTCCACATCATTCCTTGGGATAGGAATAAGGCAGCTGGTGTCAGCAGATGACTTCTAGAGAAAGTAAGGGGAAATAATATAGACTAATGAAAGAAAATTCAAAACTGAATTTAAGGAGAGGAATGAAAAATGATCTAAAATCAACAAAGTGCACATATTCCCTCTCTGCAGGCTCATTTGTATAAGATGCATGAAAAAAAATATCGTCAGAACTCAGCAGGTTGCAGAGAAAGAAGTACCCAGATCCAGTGAAACATGGCATAAATATTAAATACAGAAAAGAAACCAGAAATTCAGAGGAATTTGCCAAAGATTATGTCTGTCTTATCAGTTCAAAGCCATGAAGAACAAAATTGTTGTCTGACCAACGGACTTTGTGTAGCAAAGAAGGCAACCACAGTAATCATGAAATACAAGGATCTCTTTTCTTTATACATTCAATTTGCAGTTCTTTTATTTAATTTATGGTGTTTTTTTAGTGTTTTGCAACTTACACTAAGCAATAATGAAAGCATGTATTCCAATGATTTACCTCGTAGTGAAGAATTCTAAAGAAGGTCAAATAATAATTATCAGTTCTGGATTGTGATTTCAAGCAGAATTTGAAGAAGCAAGAAATATCTAAGGAGCTAGAACAATATTTCAAAGATTAAGGCTCTTTCTGTCTTGCATGAAACCAACTCAGTTTCAACCTCCTACACCAAATAGGGACTTGCAAGCACTGCCAGAGTGATCCTTGAATAAAGTCAGAAGTAAGCCTGAACATAAGTAGGTATGTTTCCCCTCCCAAAAAAATATTACAGTAGCTATACACCACAGACACTGAATAAATACACAGCAAACTGCTGCAATTAGAGAATTTATTCTATGTGTTAAAATCTGCAAAATAAAAGAGTATTTCAAGCTCAAGGGAAATAAAAATAAGGGAGTGTTTCTGTCTAAATTTATACACAGCACCAGGGTTAGAGCAATATATATATATATGTGTGTGTGTGTGTGTGTGTGTGTGTGTGTGTGTGTGTGTGTTTTAGTTCCATGTGGATAACAGGGTTGCAACCTTTTTTTAAATTTATGGGATTGATGTACAAGATCATCACTCACTATCACCCCTTAAGTGCTGTGACCCTATGTGACCTCCAGTTTAACCTTGAATTTTTCTTTTTATTCTCTCTATTTTTAGATATTTGAGTTCACAATTTTTTTTAGGGAGGGAGAGAGGGGAGGGGGGGGAAAAAGGAAGGGGTGAGAGGGAGAGGGAGGGAGGAGGAGGAAGAAGGAAGGAGGGGGAGAAAGATCACAATCTTTTGAATACACAAACATTCAGAAAATAAACACACTTTGCTAGAAAGATGAGTGAAGAATGAGGCTGAAAAGGTAATTTAGTGGCCTTTCATTACTAATGAATAATGTTGCCTCCACCCTTATGGGACATTCTATTGGTGAGTGTCCTGAATTCTCCCTTTCTATCTGCCACCTCTCTCAAAAAAAAAAAAAAAAAATCCAGAAGATAAACTTTTTGCACTAGCTACACCAAGTCCCCTTTGATATGTAAATGCATAGCTGGATTAAATTAGAATAAATAGCAAGTGTGTTTTTCCTTCCTCCTGTCTTTATAGGTCCTAAACAATAAATACTGTACATGAAGGACAGTCAAGGCTCTCAGTCCTTAAGGCTGTGAGTCCCCAAACCCATGCTTTTCTCCTATGTCTTTCTGTTTTTCTTTCTTGTTGTTTTTGTCTTTGTTGGGGGGCCACACCCAGCAGTGCTCAGGAGTTATTCCTGGCTTTATCCTCAGGAATTACTTCTGACAATGCTTATGGGACTGTATGAGATACCAGGGATTGAACTTCATTTTATAAAGCAGATGGCCCTATCTTGTTTTCTTAATCCTGCTTCAGGCCCAGGTAAAGAAAACAAACATCTTAGCTCTGTGCTATTTCTCTGAATCCAGAACTGTATTTCCCAGAGTGGGTCCTGGAATGATCCAGGAGTATAATAGTAGCCTTGGGTGCAATTGGGGAATGGGCCACTTCCTGTATATTCACTTAAAAATATAGATTTCCAGTGAGGTGTTAAGTTGGTTTTTTTTTGGATTTTTTTTGTTTTGTTTTGTTTTGTTTTGTTTTTCCCTGAAAAGTAGTGTAGTATATCACAAAAATTTAGGATCCTCTACACTAGAGGACTCTGGCTGACTTCAGATCTTACCATTTATCCAATATTAAGAGCCACTTGACAAGAATCTTTCAATATAGTCTGACATCAATTTAGTTCAAAATAATACATGAAAAGTTAGAGGGTCATGGCATGTACAAATCCTAAAATTATGAGCTGTCAGAAGTTTAGCTTTTGATAATGTTTTATGATAGGCTAAAGAGATAATTCAATGAGCTAGGCACATGTTCTTCATGCAAGAGGCCCAAGTTCATTCTCTAGTACTGTGTGGTCCCTTAAACTAAGAGTAATATTGCAGCACTGTAAGGCATGGTTCCCCAAAAAATTAAATATAAAATAGACAAGATAAATCACCATGATAATAAATTATATCTAGTTAGTCTTGTATACAGATTCTTGTTTGGGGGGGGGGTTTTGTGGGGTTTTTTTTGGGGGGGAGGGTCACACCCGGCAGCGCTCAGGGGTTACTCCTGGCTCTATGCTCAGATATCACTCCTGGGAGGATCGGGGAACCATATGGGATGCCCAGATTCGAACCACCGTCCTTCTGCATGCAAGGCAAATGCCTTACCTCCATGCTATCTCTCTGGCCCCTCATATAGATTCTTGACCCTCTACAAAATACTCTATTCCACAAGTGTACCAGGGAGGTTTAAAAGTAGCTCAATGAGTACATCATCTTCCTTTCAAACACAAGGCCACAAATTTAATCCCCAGTCTTACTCACATAAACATGCATGATCCCTACCACCAGATTGCATGAACTCCACAAACAACTGGTGTGACCACCAGCAAAATTTTGTGTGATTCCCCCAGACTCGGCAACCTTTTTTTTCAACGGAGCCAAATCTCGCCAAAACCACGATTGAAATTTATTTTGAGAGCCACACAGGGTGCGCACTGACAGAGGTTAGGAGCAGAGTCCTGACTCCTGGAGCGGCCGCCCGGCACACAGAAGAGCCAAATGAAAAGTGGAAAGAGCCACAGGTGGCTCGCGAGCCGCAGGTTGCTGACCACTGCAGAGGAAACCCCAGGAATCAATGTGGCCGTGTGCAGCAACATAAGCAAATACCATAACCAAAACTCCCAGACTCCATAGCTACAACAACAACAACAACAAAAAAGGCAAAAGAAAAAAAGAAAAGAAAAAAGGAAAAGAAATACCAGGAAGACCCTTTCCTTCCCTGAGCTTCGTCGTGCGGCTGTTTGGAGAGTGGTCTGTAACGTGGGGAATTTTTAAAATATTTTCTTTCTCTAAGTACGTGCTTGATTATTTGGGCGAGCACCTTCTGGTTCAGAACCAGCTCGCCCGTGTTCTGGGTCGGAAAGGGAGGGTTTAGATTCTAGAAAATGGGGACCAGAACATGGACTCGTCTGGATCTTGCTGAGTTAATTTCAGGCTTTTCTGGATTTGTGATTTGTTCTCTTGTTGGTTTGCAGCTAGGACTAAGAACATGATAAATATGGATATTGAAATTTGTTTGATGGGAATGTGTATGTTGGTTTTCCTTGTTATGTTAAATTGTAAGAATTCTGCGATAAAATGCGGGCAGAAAACTTAGACTTAGCACAGAAAATGTCGGATGTACTTTTTTTCCCCGATGTACTTTTAAAATACTTTATTTATCTCAAAAAAAGGTCTGAGGTTTTTTTCA
The DNA here is from genome assembly GCF_024139225.1 of Suncus etruscus. NCBI lineage: Eukaryota > Metazoa > Chordata > Mammalia > Eulipotyphla > Soricidae > Suncus > Suncus etruscus. The sequence goes on along the minus strand of NC_064849.1, from coordinate 155,353,703 downwards.
ATTTTTTCTGAAAGTTAGAAAAGACGGAATCCACAGATTTTGAGCGATTTCTGAGCACATATCCAGGAGTAATCCCTGAGCGTCCCCTGGTATGGCCCAAAAAAAAAAACAAAAAACAAACAAAAAATTAGAAACTGCTCCTACACCGTTACCTACTGGCAATGGGCTAGAAAACCCCTTAGTTCCAACAGATAGCAGGGGTCAGGCAGGACCTATGGAAAATTTGGAAGAAGGCAGATCTGTAAACCTATTAGTCACACTCCCTTCACTACAAACTTATAGGGAGTATGGTACAGAGTCTATGCCTGGTAAACTCACTCTCTGACTAAAAAATAAAAGACTTTGGAGCAAAAAGATTAAATTATCTTCTAAAGAAATGTTGTACTCCAACAAGGTGGTGCATAAAGCTCTATGAAAGAAAGCAAATAGACACTCAAAAATATGCTGCATTGAAAAAAGTATGGGGCTGGAGAGATAGCATGGAGGTAAGGCATTTGCCTTTCATGCAGAAGGTCATTGGTTAGAATCCTGGCATCCCATATAGTCCCGCGAGTTTGCCAGGAGCAATTTCTGAGCGTGGAGCCAGGAGAAACCCCTGAACGCTGCTGGGTGTGACCCGAAAGCAAGAAAGCAAGAAAGCAAGAAAGCAAGGAAGAAAGGGAAGGAAGGAAGGAAGGAAGGAAGGAAGGAAGGAAGGAAGGAAGGAAGGAAGGAAGGAAGGAAGGAAGGAAGGAAGGAAGGAAGGAAGGAAGGAGGGAGGGAGGGAGGGAGGGAGGGAGGGAGGGAGGGAGGGAGGGAGGGAGGGAGGAAGAGAAAGGAAGAGAGGAAGAGAGAAAAAAAGTAGAAGAAAGAAAGAAAGAAAGAAAGAAAGAAAGAAAGAAAGAAAAGAAGAAAGAAAGAAAGAAGAAGGAAGGAAGGAAGGAAGGAAGGAAGGAAGGAGGAAGGAAGGAAGGAAGGAAGGAAGGAAGGAAGGAAGGAAGGAAGGAAGGAAGGAAGGAAGGAAGGAAGGAAGGAAGAAGAAGAAAGAAGAAGAAAGAAAGAAAGAAAGAAGAAAGAAAGAAGAAAGAAAGAAAGAAAGAAAAGAAAGAAAGAAAGAAAGAAGAAAAAAAGAAAGAAAGAAAGAAAAAAGAAAGAAAGAAAAGAAAGAAAGAAAGAAAGAAAGAAAGAAAGAAAGAAAAGTATATGTCAGGGTTTAGAATGATAGCACAACTGGTCGGGCATTGCTTCGAATCGGTCTCCAGATTCTATCCCTGGCATCCCATATGGTCCTCAGAACCTCCAAGAATAATTTCTGAGTGAAGAACCAGGAGTGACCACTAAAAGCAACCAGGTATAGTTCAACCCCGCACCCCCCAAATAAAAGACCTCTAGAATTTTATAAGGATACAAATCTTTCTTCACACACACACACACACACACACACACACACACACACACACACACACACACCCCTTCCTCCTAACAGTCCTTTTGGAATATCTTTGGAGCACTGTAGGCTAATAAAAGCAAGAACTCAAAGAAAAAGTCATAGAAGCTTATCTATAGACTTTGCTTAAGACATGCATGTTTTCAGTTTAACAAACAAGAGAAAATCCCAATTGAATTCCTTCACCAACAATCGACAGGGATCATTATGCCCCATCTAGAACTGCTAAATCTGAATATCAACAAGTTTAATGTAGCTTACCCCAAAACCACTCAACTGACACTATTTTATAGTAAAACAGATAGCAGCAAATTAAAATCTCAAGTTCCAGCACCATTTATGTTAGACTTTTTTTTTTTTTCATTTTCCCTTAAACAGCTGAGTAGGGGGATAAAAGTATTATTTGGAAGGTATGTAGATAGGCAGAGCAATTCAAAACAAACTGACTGGATCAAGTCTCCTGCCAAGCTAAGAAATATTACAGAGATATCACTATATGTGAAGTGAATCTTCCAAGCCTTAATATTTCATTCTTTCTTCCTGCTAAAATTTATTTGAGAAAATTCAAGTTAAAACATCCTTTTGTGGATCCAGCAATGTCCGCTACCTTTGACCTCAATAGGATTTCTACACATATGAAAGTAGAAATTGGCTTTTTACAGTAGATCGATAAAAACTCTCTGAGAACAAGCAAAATGCCTCCCAGAAACAGTTCTGTCTTTACATCTCATAAAATGACCTCAGACTCGAGAAAAAAAAAACTGTATTTTTCCAATGACTTATATTTTCCCATATCATAGAACTGCACGTTGCTTTTACTATGCAGGGTGCCATGACAGCTGCAAAATTTATCAACTTGTTAGACTTTTCAGTAGACTGGGGTCTTTATGCTATTCCATTTCACTTGTATGCATATAGAGAAAAGAGAAATTGAATTCAAATATCAGCATTAGTAAGTATCATACCAAAACCATAAAAGAGTAAATCCTCCATCCTACATTTTCTATATCTTTTGATTCTTTATCTCCACCTTCCCTTCAATTCCACTTTTTTCTGACAGAAAGTACATGAAGAAGCAAGAATATTTCAGAATTGCATTTATTACAGTTTAAGTATCAGAACTTATGCTGGTAAAGCCACTTTTATGGGCAAGTTACACAAATACTGTACAACTTTGAGATAGACTTCACTAGACTTAGGGAAGCATTTTAGATTCTATTTTCACATATCACAATTTTATAGACAACATTTAAACTTACAGAAAGATGCAAGGTAATACACTATTTTCCATTAAAGAGAAATATTTGGAGCTTGATTTTCAAGCTCATGTTCTTTCTTGCTTGTCTTTATTACTATGCTATGCTTGCTTATTTCTACTCTGAAAGATCTTGTGTTCGCCATTGAACACATTTCTTCTCTTTCTCTCCTCACATATTTCTAAGCAAGTTTTGTTCAATAAAAAATATCTAAATTCATTTAAAAAATTCATAATTTTGTTGTTACTCTCTCATTGTTCTTTGTTTTTGTTTTATTTTGCTACCTTTTTCTTCTTTTCCTTCCCTCTTCTAAATGAATATTTATAACACCTAGACCTCCTAGTTTTTCTCTTTTTTGTTTGCCTCCCTTCACCCATGATACCAAGACCAGACAGTCGAATGTTCATTTGGTGGAAATACAAACATGAATACATGAAATACAGACATGAATACCAAGTCCAAAGTAAACAACAACAGAATCAATACCCAATCTACAACAAATTGTACAAGGGGGGGAACAGTTTCACTAGCATTACAGTTGCACTATCTTTACAGGGGTAAAGGAGAGAGATGTGGGATGCATGGTGGAAATAGGGGTGGAGGGAGGACAACACTGGTGGTGGGAATGCCCCTCATTCATTGTCACTATATGCCTCAAATATTACTGTGAAATAATTGTAATTCACTTCAACCACAATAAAAATATTAATAAAATAAAAAGTATATTTGGAGGAAAAACATCAATAGAATTTAGAAGTTTGATGCTTACAGTCTCAGAATTACATATATTTAAAGCTAGTCACAAGTTTAAAGGGAGGAAACAGACCAGTTTAATATATATGTATATATAAACAACCAGCTTTCATTTTCTCAATATATTTAATTAAATAATTATCATTCCAATGCTATTTATTACCCCCATGTGTGTACTGCTAAAGCACTACAGTGGAAAATATAAAACAAACCACACAGTTTCAGGTTGGTCTTAAAGACATAAACCTCCATGCAGCCTTCATAAATTTTTATTTCAGGTCCCATTGGTTTACATGAGTATACATATTTACCCGTTTTAGGGGTGCAATTTACTACACTACACACACACCACTAAATTGCCAACATGCCCACACTACAATTATTGAGCTCTTTTAACTCATTGCCCAGACCTGACTATTTGGAATAGGTCTAAGTGTTTATTATCATTGGACAATGTCTCTGGCCTTTCAAAAAAAAAAAAAAAAGCAATGTCTCTGGCCTTGCTTTATTTTTTTATAGACCACAAATGAGTGAGATTAGAAGATACTTATCTTTCTCCTCTGTCTCATTTCTCTTTAGAATTTATTTCACTCCTTCTACTTTCATGTCATGTTATAGAAAATAGTAAGTGAGAGTACAGGGGTTAAATTTTTTCTTAGAGCTGATTGTATTATTGTGTATATTTATACATTCTTATCCACTCATTTCACACTGGCAATTGGTTGTTTCAAACACCTGTTGTTGGGAACAGTGTTGAATAAACATAGCTGTATCTATGTCATTTCAAATTAGAGCTTTTGTGTTGGTGTTGACATTTTGGTTTTTGTTTCTTTGGTTGGCCATTGGTGGAGAGAGTCATACTTGATTGTGCTCAGAGGATCATAAGCACTGGCCGTCATTTGAAAGGCAAGTATTTTAACCACTGTATTCTTTGTGTTATTTATGTTTGTTTGGTTTTGTTTGTAGAGGGCACACCTTGCACTACAGTACTTAGGTGTACTCCTGCAGTACTGCCTTCAGGCTTATTCTTGCTCTGCTCTTGGCACTCTGGAGACCATATGGGGGTACTGGAGATCGAACCCCTTTGTGTGGCATGCTAGGTGTGTCATAACTGCTATACTATCTTCACAGTTCAAAATCTTTCCTAAACTGAAATAATCTCAAGTGAAGCTGCTCCTATGATTTAGGATAACTAGATTTGTGTGGGGTTTTGTTTGGTTGGTTTTGGGGGTTTTTGTTTGTTTGGTTTGTTTGTTTGTTGTTTGTTTTTTGTTTTTGTTTTTGTTTTGCTTTTCACTTGAGGGGTTATAGGTGGAGGTCACACCAGCAATGCTCAGGGCTTACTCCTGATTGCTCAGAGATCACTCCCAATGCTGCTCATGGGAGCATATGTGGTACAGGGGACCAAACCAGGGTCAGCCAGGAATAAGGCAAGCACTTTATCTACTGTTCTATCTCTCTCAGCTTTTGCTGATATGTTCTTTTAATAGATTTTTAAGAGTAAATTTGATGGATCATATAAAGTCATTATTTTAGAGACAAAACATTTTAGAAATTTCTATAATTTTTATGGAATATTAGTCCATAGAAGATGAACTGATTTACATTCTCACCCACAGAAAATTAGACACTTATTTTTATACTCCAAACCCTTTTCTTGCTGTTTTACTTGCTTTCTCTGGTCTTTGTTATATAAATCATTTGTACAGAGATATTACAGAGTGTGCAGAGATATTTTATTGTTGTTTTGATTTACATAACAACAAGTGATGATGAGCATTTTTATGTGTCTGTTGTTAGCCTATATATGTGTTCTCTCTGCTCAGCATAGCTTATTTGGGGGAGACATTGCTTGTATTTGAGTTGCTGAGCTTTGTGCATTCTTTGGATATTCGAACTTTTTCAGATGTTTGGTATGAGAACATGTTCTCCTGTGGGGAGAGAGGCTGGGAAATAGGGGGATTTTTGAAAGTTGGCCTTGATTATAAAAGAAAGTCTCTTTTTAGAGACATGTGCCCATGTTGTTATGAGTGCAGGATGAGCTAAGAAGAAAGTCATCCAGGTCAAACAACCTGTCTAGGCTAATAGTGCCATAGCATTGCAACCACTATCTTGACATACTCTCTGATTTAATAGTGTCATGAGCATTGCTATGCTATCTTTACAGACTTTCTGATTTAATAATGCCATGGGCATTGTAACCATCATCAGTGCATACCATCTAAATTAATGATGCCCCATACCTTATGACTGTTGTCTTCACATACCATCTTGTTACTGTGATACCTAAACTGTATTCCCCAGACTCTGTCTCCCCGCCTAAAGTTTGCCCTTAAAAGCCTTGTCCCTACCTTCAATAAACAAAGTCCATTGCTCTGACAATACTTTCCTTCAAACGATCTGTGGCTCATAGTCTTCCCTTCTTTTCCTGAGTCTATTCTCTGAGAATATGGGCTGTAAGAGACACTTACCCACCCTTACATAGGCCTCATGGAGGGACCTGGTGCCAGAACCCTATATTCTTTCATTTAGTAAGATGTCTTCTTGTTTTCATGAGAGTTTCTTTTGTCTTCAGTCTATCTTTCGTCTTATACTTCTGTATACCCACTCCAGTCATTAATTATTGAGGTCAAACAGTGATAAATTCAAAAGTTACCTGGCTTGTTCTTACAACTAACTTTAGTTCACTAACCTTCCATTATTTCTACCAGTGCTCTCAGTGTGATAGATAATAGTCAATATAGTATTTTGACTTTCATTTCTTTTCTTTTTTTTAAACAAAATGGTTTTAATGAGGAGGGAACTAATTCTAAAAGAATGTAGGATTCTCCAGACAGACAAAGCAGATAAGGCCAAAGAGTATAAAGGAAGAGAAGTTACAGGCCTTGAGCTGGAAGGAGGGCAATTTCAGAACATAGTGTCATTCCATTTTTATTTATTAGATCCTCAGACTCCCTCACTTTATTTCAAGTATTCAGTAGTTATAGATGATTATTTAGTTTCACATCAGCTAGTATAGGTATAAATTTCTTTCATCAAGCCCCAAAATTCCACCTTATTAACTTTTTTAAAAAAATTTTAAACTTTATTTATTGATTGATTAATTGATTGATTGGTTGTTGGGCCACACCCAGCGATGCTCAGGAGTTACTCCTGGCTCTGCACTCAGAAATCTCCCCTGGCAGGCTGGAGGACCATATGGATGCTGAGAATTTAACCAGGTCCCTCCTGGGTCAGCTGCATGCAAGGCAAATGCCCTATTTCTGAGCTATCTCTCTGGCCCCATATATTAGCTTTAACTTTTTACGTACTCTCTGATCCTGCCTTCAGGGGCCACCAGACTCTCTATCTACTGAGCACCCCACATGTTGGCACCCTATTTTAAGTCCTGGGAATCAATGTTCTTTAAGACAGATAAGGTCATGAGCTACTTCATATCAGAGTTCACACTTCTATGAAACCTTTAATAACACAAACAAATTAAAGGCACAATAAATAAATAAATAAATAAATAAATAAATAAATAAATAAATAAATAAAGTAAATATCAAAATTTCAGCTATAGAACTCTAAGTTCTATAGAAATAAATGAATGAAATAAGGAATATTTTGAGAGAAGAAATATGCTATTTCCATACTGAAACAAATGTGTTTTGGGGTCATGCAGATACTGCTTTTACATTTACATCTATAAGAGTATTCAACCAATGGGCGCATATTCAGGAATTTCAAAATAACATTGAGTTACTGAAGCAATTAGCAACTACATGCAATAGGCTATTTGTTGAACACTTTTATAGAAGAGACTTTATTTTCATCATAAAAAAGTAAGGTAGGTTAATTATAGTAAATGCCAATGTGGTCGAACAAAGTTTTAAGGCTTATTATATAAGCTATATTTTTTTTCTTACAAAAAACAATCTCAGGGGAGCATTCAAAGTTTACAGGGTAGCTCTGATCCTCAAGGTCCTTCAGTTTTATAGATCTCATTTATCTAGTTGCTCTGCCACTAATCTCAGAAAATACAACTAACACCAGGGAAGCTTGATCTTAAACTTTTTTTTTAACTCAAGAGAAGGAATAAGAGTGGAAACCCAGAATGTTTTTTATGTGAGGCACCATTATTTATAATAATATTCAACAACAGGTTGCATGCATGCAGGAACCCACCACCACACCCTCCAGCAGAGTGTCAACTTTCTTCACCAACATCCCATAGACCATTATCACAAAACTCACTCCATCTTAGTGAGCTCCATTTTATAGACCAACTGTCCATTTTTGTTGCCTTTGGCCATATATTGTGTCATTACTATTTCTTTATACCCCACATATGAGAGACAGTATTCTGTAACTGACCCTCTTCTAATGGATTTCACTCAGCATGATCCCCTCTACTCCCATCCATGTAATGGCAAACTGCATAGCTTCATCAAAATATTTTTAATTAACTGTCAAAAGTTTTCCATAACGCTTTCATTCCCAAATGAAAAAATGCAATCTTTGAGTCAAGAAAGATAGAAATGTGAGTAAGGTGCTTACCTTTCATGTATCCAAACCTGGTTCAATCACCAGTACCATATTTGATCCCTAAGCAATTGCATGAGGCCTCCCCAGACTTGGTCTATGTATCATGTATGGTCTCCTAAGACCTGCCATGAGTAAACTCTGAGCAGAACTGGGTATGGCTAACAACAGCAACAATAACAATTTTAGAGTTCCTTTTTCCAAATAAACTAAAAATGCCTTGTTCCTGAGTATGAATTTGTTATAAGTAATAATATAAAAAAAAACTTATGGCTGGTCCTATGGCAGTGGTTTATAAGCACTTATTAACTTTAGTATCACAAAAGTTGGTATAAACCCCCCATTGCTCAATTTGGCTTTAAAATATATCACTTACTTTTTAAGTTTTTAATGGAGTTTAGGAAGAACCCAAATAATTAAGAGTATAATGGCTGTATTTCAAAATTCAAACTCATATCAAAAAAGTATTTAAGATAATCTTGCAACCCTATCTTCCTCTGTCATGATATTTAAAGAGTTTACTCATTTCTACTCACACAGCTCGACCTGCCTACAGACACATTATCTGATCAATGATGATTGCTTCCACCATTCTTACACAGCTTCAATTGTTCTATTTTTCTCTGAATAGAAAGTTTCCCCACCGACTCTATTGTGACAGTGCCACAGGGATAAAGTATTCAGCTGGATGTTTCCTTCCACCAAATTACTATGGTCCTTTGAGTTCTAGTTTTTGACAGTGACATAGACAAGTCAAAGAATACAAGCTGCCATAGATCTAGAGAGAATATCTTATTCAGCCTTTGCCATGTCACTCAGTTTCAGATTAATTTACTCACTTGTTCCAGTTGCTGTGATAGTGTAACATAAACAGAAAAATGACATATTGATCCATCAATAAGTGTGCAGTTCATACTTGTGTTTTCAAATCCAAGACTGAAAATTTGTGAAGGTCTAAGTTTACTTATTTATTTTTGGTTTGAGGGTCACATTTGGCAATGCTCAAGGGCTTCTCCTGTCCTGTCTCTATGCTCAGGAGTGACCCATATCTGTGCTTGAGGACTATTTAAGCCTCTTTGCTCAGGAAAAATGTCTGATTGTGCTCTGAGGACCTAATGAAATGCTGGGAAATTGAACCGAGATAATAGAAAGAATGAGAAAGCACTCTACCTCCTGTACTCTCTCCTGCTTATTTAAGAGTACACTCTTAAGGAATAAATGACATTTGGGTTTTTATTGTCACATAACATAAAATACTTTCTGAATGGTCAGATTTTGGCTTGGTTGGAACAATCAAAAGTTTTCATTTAGTGTTTAATTCATTGTTACACTCACAAAGCTGGATGCTACCTGAGTCTGGAGTCAGCAAAAGGTCTTCCTAAATGAATGTCCCAGCTCAAGTGACTGATAAGTGATTCTGGCATAGATCTGCTGCCCAGAGTTCCAACACAGGCCTTTCTACATCCAATTTCAGCGTTAAAATCTCAGGCTTCTCTCTAAATATATTTATTCCAGACCAGAAGTAGAAGCTTCCATTCTCTTAAAGTCTAGCCTTTAAAATAAGGTCTACTCTGAAAACTGACTCTGCCCATATTCTTTTATTATTTTGGGGGGGGGTTGGGTCACACCTGGCAGTGCTCATGGGATACTTCTGGCTCCATGCTCAGAAATTGCTCCTGGCAGGCACGGGGGACCATATGGGACGCCGGGATTCGAACTGATGACCTTCTGCATGAAAGGCAAATGCCTTACCTCCATGCTATCTCTCCGGCCCCTACTCTGCCATCTTCTATAGTCAAAACAGTCATAGGAATCTCCCTCTAGAAAGTGGGGGCACAGGTCCACTTATCCATAGATGAGTCTCACAGAAATTAGGGGTTCGTATTCTTGGTCATATGTAACTAAATGCTCACTAAAGTTACTAAACTCCACAAAAAAACATTAAGAACTCAATTTTTTTGTTTTTTTGTTTTTGTTTATTTGTTTGTTTTATGGACCACACCTAGTGATGCTCAGGGGGGTTACTCCTGACTCTGCACTCAGAAATCACTTCTAGCAGGCTCAGGGGACCATATGGCATGCCAGGAATCGAACCCAGGTCCATCCTAGGTCTTCTGCGTGAAAAGCAAATGCTGTACTGCTGTGCTATCATTCAGGCCCAGAACTTTTTTTTTTTTCTGGAAGAATCACAAGAACCTTACCAACCATGTTTGGAACCATTGTGGTAGTTGGTACTTACAGAGGGGACATGCAATATTGGGGATTTAAACTTTGAGTCTCTAAACTGCTAAGCATGTGTTTTCCCACTGGAGCATATATATAGCCCCTATACAAAAGTTTAAGCAACTTACTATTTCTCAATTACATTTATGTGCATAGGCAAATGTGCCTAATACGAGATGTGCATCCAAGTTAGACTTGGAAACAAAGGTCCATTTTCTTCATATATATATATATATATATATATATATATATATATATATATATATATATCTTTATTTAAACAGCTTGATTACAAATATGATTGTAGATTGGGTTTCAGTCTTGCAAAGAACACCACCCTTCACCAGTCAGAACTTTTATTTAATAAAAAAATTAGAATTAATGTTTCTGAACCAAATAATTTACTTAAATTTATAGTCAGTGAACCTGATTTAACCTCTAAAGAATTACAGAAGTCCTGATACAATTATTAATTTGAAGGTAATGATATTCTCCTCAACAGAAACCAAGAACATGATAATTAGTGTAATCATCTCAGGTTATAATATATATATATATATATATATATTTAAGAAAAAGAACATAGTTGGGGCTGGAGAGATAGCATGAAGGTAAAGCATTTGCCTTACATGCAGAAGGCTGGTGGTTCAAATCCCAGCATCCCATATGATCTCCTGAGCCTGCCAGGAACGATTTCTGAGCGTAGAGCCAGGAGTAATCCCTGAGTGTGAGCCAAAAACCAAAGGAAAAAAAAAAGGAACATAGCATTGGAATTCAGAATATCCTACATTATAATATTATAAATATTTTTCTAGAAAAGGAAACAGTATTACATTTTATTTAACATATCAGCTACCACCATTTCATCATCTAAAGTGGAATTTTAAATAAATTTGTCCAAAGATCAAATGGCTAAACATAAGCATATATATGCAAAGGAATTCAGTTTATCAGTCCTAGTTTCTACTTCTAGACCTATGTAAGTCTACATACCTCTGCTCCTTTGCAGTTTATGGTACTTGGTGAAAACTGATACCCAGTATTTCCAAAACCATCTCTAAAATGACCTGCACAATTCATATGTTCTCACCTTTGCTTCTTTAGTCAAAGAGAAAAAATAAAGATACTATGAATACTTGCAGTACTTTCACTTTCTAGATGACCAGAGAACATAAATAAATGGTCAGTATTAACCCAAGTCTGAACCCCAGCATTGCATTCCCCCTAAGCATTCCACCAGGTGTAGGTAGGAAGCCCCTGAACCTTTTGGGGGTTACCTTGGAGGCACCAGAATTGCCAGGCAAAGCCATGCTACCTTGTCAATGAAACATTGACCAAGCTGTTCATTGAGGCCACTATTGCTGGGTGTGGATGTTAGGTTCCCTGAGCATTACTTGAGAGCACCCTAACACCCCTCCAAAAATAGAAAGCACTGAGCTCAATTCATTAAAAGATTTTAACAAAGATTCACTTTCTGACAGGCAAGACACTGACAAAAGCAAATCAACTTTCGATAGAAAAGGGTCTTGTTCACATCTGAGATATACAAAGTGGGGAATCACTTTTTGTTCTAAGCCACTGACATGTGAGTTATTTTTTATAGTAACTAGTGCCCAGTGAATTTTTAATGCCCAGTTAATGAAGAAAAGGAAGGCGTACCCTCTCTTCTCTCCTTAAAAAAAAAGATATGGGGGCTGGAGAGATAGCATGGAGGTAAGGCGTTTGCCTTTCATGCAAGAGGTCATCGGTTCGAATCCCAGCGTCCCATATGGTCCCCCGTGCCTGCCAGGAGCAATTTCTGAGCATGGAGCCAGGAGTAACCCCTGAGCACTGCCGGGTGTGACCCAAAAAAAACCACAAAAAAAAAAAAAAAAAAAAAAAAAAAAAAAAAAGATATGGTACTACCTTCATTGGAACACTTCAGATGCCTTAAAAATTCAAAACTAAAAAAAAAAAAATTCAAAACTGGCAGATAACCCAGAAGTCATGGGGCATATATGTTTCTGTTCTAGCTTAGTTTGGGTGTTTTCACTGAGAAATTGAACCCAAGGTTTCACACAGACAAGGCGAGTTCTATAGCTGAGCTTCATCCTGGATCCTGTTTGCTTTCATCGGTAATCACATACCGCCACCCAATGAATAAAACACTTAGAATGAATACAGGACTCAGAGAAATATACATTGTAGACAGCAGGAGCATGAAATCCTGTGTTGTCATGACAACAAGAATAGAATTCCACTAGCTTCTGTGAAAAAATAAATTTCCCTTCCAAACAAGGTTTTTAAAATGTTATATGCAGAAAGGAGTGTATTGAATATCTCACTCCAAATAACGTATTACACCCTTTGGTACTATCAATACCAACTTCAACTAATGGTAAAAAGCCACTTTGATTTCTTCAGGTGCTCCTAAAATGTGAGTGCCAACAATAGAAAGAAACTTCCAGGCAGTATATATCATTTCCTCAGTCATGGAATAAAACAGCTTTTCTTGAAAATTAATAATCATGCAAGCTCACTAGTTTCCCACGATAAAATGTTTTGATTCAGTAAACCAAGCTTATGAATAAACCCATATCCCGAGTTTTGCTCTTTTGAATAAATAAGCCCTTCACAATTGCATGACAATGGTGTTCTTCGGTGATATGTGCTAATGATGCTAAATTATTTAAATACTTTAAGTAATTTCACAGATCATCTCAAATTTCTATCATGAGAGGCCAGAGAGATAGTATGGAGGTAGGGCATTTGCCTTGCATCCAGATGGACAGTGGTTTAAATCCGGCATCCCATAGGGTCCCCCAAGCCTGCCAGGAGCGATTTCTAAGCACAGAGCTAGGAGTAACTCCTGTGCTCAGCCAGGTGTGACCCAAAAAACAAAAACAAAACAAAAAAAATTCTTATCATGAATTAGGAATTGAGGCTCAGAGAGTGACTAACTAATGCCACAGATTTCTTTTGGGGGGAGGGAAGCACACTCAGTGACACTCAGGGGTTACTCTGGGCTATGCACTCAGAAATCGCTCCATATGGGATGCCGGGAGATGGAACTGCGGTCCGTCCTAAGTTAGCGCGAGCAAGGCAAATGCCCTACCACTTGGACCACCCCTCCAGCCCCTAGACTTAATTTCTAGTGTAATATTTTAATAGTAAGGAGTGTAATGAAAGAATAAATTGATGGCTTCATTGTTTTCAAATATACCTTGTCCTTTAATAGCATTTGAAAATCTGATATAATCAAGTTTTTATCTACTGACTGAAGCAAGTAGCTTATCTAATAAAGCATCCATTATTGTATATGTAATTAGACCCGGAGTATGATTAGAAGTTTGCCGTTTTATTGTTATAGTTGTAAAATTAATTAAGCTGCCAACATTAAGATGTAATGTTAATAAATAGATGTGAATGAATGGGTTTGAATTAATTATTGAAGTATCTTCTCTCTTACTAATATATTTAGTTCATAGATAACAACCACCATATTATGAATATTTCTAAATTAGCTGAAAATAATTAGTTTACCCAATTAGGTAGTCATATCACTAAAATTTCACTTGCTATTAATTTTCTTGCCAATTTGTTTTCTTTTAGGACACGCTCAACAGTTTTTAGGGATTACTCCTGGCTCTGCACTCAAGAATTAGTCCTGCAGTGATGGGGGGGAACCGTGTAGGATGCTGGAGATTGAAGCTAGGTTGACCTCATAAAAGGCAAAGGCAAGCACCCTACTCACTGTACTATTGCTTCAGCCTCTCACTTGTCGATTTTTGTCATTGAAAACAAACTTAAATTGCAGTTAAGACCCTCTTAAAATTAATGAAAATCAATAAAACGAACTTCTAGATCAAATATTTTGCATATACATTTTGAACATTTTTAACTGTTAAAAATTAATTGTGGAGGGGTTGGAGTGATAGCACAGCAGGTAAGGTATTTTCCTTGCATACAGCCTACCTGGGGTTGATCACAGGCATCCCATATAATTCCCTGAGCCTGCCAGGAGTAATTTCTGAGCATAGAGCCAGAAATAACTCCTTAGCTGCACGGGGTTTTGGCTCAAAACAAAAAATATTGTTTAATTAAAAAAGTAAGTGTGGGCCGGGAGTTGATGCAAGGGTTAGAGTCTTATATTACAAAGACCATGAATTCTATTTCCCCCAATGCCACATTACCCGAGTACCACCAGTATAGCCTGGCAGGTCCTGAGCACCCAGGGTGCCTTCAACTCAAGCACCCAAACACTAGGCCTGAACTGCTGCAACAATGTAGTAAGGAGCTGTTTGGGGGCTCCAAAGCACTCTCAAGAAGACTGAAGAATACAGAACTTCTTTGCAGGCAACAGCTTAGGGAATTTGTAGCTTTGAAACCAGTTTTACAAGAAGTAATAAAGTGGTTTCTTTAAAAGACATGACAGATTTCTTAATATGTGACAGTGAGTATTTTTTGTGTGTGTGTGTGGTTTTTGGGTCACACCCGGCAGTGCTCAGGGGTTATTCCTGGCTTCATGCTCAGAAATTGCTCCTGGCAGGCACGGGGGACCATATGGGACGCCGGGATTCGAACTGATGACCTCCTGCATGAAAGGCAAACACCTTACCTCCATGCTATCTCTCCGGCCCCGACAGTGAGTATTATAATCACTGATAGTGCTATGGTTGCCCTCTACTAGACTAAGGAAGGTATGTCTACTTCTAGGGTTACTAAGAGATTTTGTACACTTTCAATAATAAAGTAACATCTCATTTCTATTGGCTATGCTATGTTTTACTAGTCTTCAATATTTATTTTCTTAGGATTAAACACTTTGTACTTTTATAGTCTTTTTTTATATTTTCCCTTTAAATTTTCTTAATTCTCATGACTCTTACTAAATATTGTAGTTGAGGGCTTCACTTGTTTCATATAAATTCTGACATATACTAGCGAAGTATTAAAATAGTTTTATTAATGATAGGGAAGACAGGATTACTATCCTGTCTTCTAATAATTATATTTGAGTATAAAATAAAAGTTAATGCAATATATTTTAGATACCAGAGTTGAAAACTTGTCTATATAAATGAGAGTAGGTATTATATAATATTATGTTAAATAATTTTAATTTCTTTATTTACATAGGTTAATAACATATAGCAATCAACCATTATAAATTGACTTTTATTGAGTTATTTCCTAATAACTGCATTTCCAGTCCTCTAAGTTTTCCTGTAACAAGTAGTATGAAATAATTTGGCTGTGTCTGCTAACAGGAGATTGGAGAGAATAAAAAAGGGAACTTTTGGCAGAGGGAAGATCACACTGGTGGTGGGATTGGGATTGGAACATTGTATGCCTAAAAAAGTCTGTTATAAATAACTTTATAAATCTGTGTTTTAATACACATAATTTGGGGGGGGTTGGTTTGGGGACCACAACCGATGACTCTCAGGGGTTACTCCTGACTATGTGCTCAGAAATTGTTACTGGCTTGGGGGACCATATGGGATGCCGGGGATCTAACTCAGGTCTGTCATGAATCAGCTGCATGGAAGGCAAATACCCTACCACTGTGCTATTGCTCCGGCTCCAAATACACATAATATTTTTAAAAGAAAATCAGGGATCCAAGTAATAATACATTAGATAGAGCATTTAACTTGCACCTGGCCAACCCTGCATTCTATATGATTTCCTGAGCTCTGCCAGAAGTGATTCCAGAATGCAGTCAGGAGAAATCCCTAAACACTGCTGCATGTGGCCCAAAACAAAAACAAAAATGAAAATGTTAAAAAAGAAAATACATCCTTTTCTACAAGCTCCCTTCTAAATCGTAATTATTAATTTTAAACTTGTGCATTGAAAACTGAGCAATTAGGGGTTGGAACGGTGGTGCTAGAGGTAAGACATCTGCCTTGCAAGCACTAGCCTAGGACGGACAGTGGTCCGATCCCCCCCACCCCGGTGTCCCATATGGTCCCCCAAGCCAGGAGCGATTTCTGAGCGCATAGCCAGGAGTAACCCCTGAGTGGCACTGGTGTGGCACCACAAAAAAGGAAAACTGAACAATTCATCTATTTTTGTATTGCATGTTCCTTATTTTTTTATTGAGATTCTGTGGTTATAATTCTACTATAGCTTCTCATGCACATAATACCTGCACCAACCCATCACCACTCTACTTAGCTCCCTCTTCCAAAAACCTCAATTTTGAAATCAGAAATATTAATAATTTGCTCCCAAATAATCCCTTATATATTTTAAATAAAGTCAGAAGCCATGTCTGTGAAAAAGGGTGATATATGTAGACAGATAAAATATAGAACCCCATCCACTCCTTACAACTATTGGTATTCTTCTGAAACTTTTTATCTCTTCTGTAATCCACATTACACAAAAATAGTCATGTTATAAGTTTTGATTTTTATTCAAGCACTATGATTCACAAAATTATTCATAATAAAATTTCAGACATACGATGTTCCAACAAAATCTCTCCCCCATAACCCTGGCACATGCAATGTTGACCTACCTCCATCTTGTCCCAGGATCCTCCCAGCCCTGCCTACCTTCTCATTTTTTTTAGTTTGATAGTTATAGTTTGGGTCCCCTGTTTACAGAGTTATTGTCTTTCAATCATTTTCTCCAAGATTTCCCCAGAATTACTATAAAATTTCCTTAAAAGGAGATTAACTCTGCCACTATTGGCTTTCTAATATAAATAAGAGCTGGCAAACACAGGAACTATGACTTAAAAATATCTCCTAATTAGTATACCACCACATCTAATTTTTGCTTATTTAATGAATGTTATATTTAACTCATTTGTTTTGACATTCTTTTCCAACCTAGCAAAGTTACTATGGCATTAGAAAAAGATTATCATTCACAATTGTTAACCAAATAAAAATACTAAATACCTTAAAGTAGGAAATACATAGTCTGAGAGGACTTGTTTTTGTTGTTCTTGTTGTTCTTGTTTTTGTGAAGTTTGGGGGATTTTCTGAAGGAGAGATGGGGCTATTGATGCATGATTGAACCCAGAACCACATACATGTAAATAATATCTTACCACTGAGCTACATTCCCAGTTCAAGTGAAAAGTAATTATAGAAGCTGGAGATTTTCGAATCATTCTTTTAGTTTAAAAAAAAAAAGCTTTCTTTAGTTTAAAAAAAACTCACACATAGAACTTGTGCCAAATTAAATTCATTACAACAATAACAGAAATAATAGTAATAATAAGAATTATTATTTCTGTCACTTTGTCAGTATTTAATGAGAGGCCAAAGCCGAGTACAGCTTGCAGACCACCAATCCGGGTTTGATACCTCTCATTCTATATGGTCCCCAGAGCCTGTCAGGAATAATCCCTGAGTACAGAGCCAGGAGTAAGCCCTGAACACAGCTGCATGAGGCCCAAAAAACAAAAGCAAAACAAAACAAAAAGGTTTCTAACATAATTATAAAATGTTTAAATTGTTGTAAAATTTTTTGCAACATCCATTTTGTCTTTCTTTTTTCTTTTTTTTTTAGTTTTGTTTTTGTTTTTGTTTTAGGGTGGCACACCCTGTGCCGCTCAGGGGTTACTATGTGTTCAGAAATTGCTCCTGGCTTACGAGACCATATGGAGCGCTAAAGGATCGAACCGGTGGTCTGTCCTAGTTAGTACATGCAAGGCAGATGCCCTACCGCTTGCGCCACCGCTCCAGACACCGATTTTTATCTTTTTAGTTTACTTTTAGATTGCTTCTTGCCCATTTAATATAACAACATCAGCAATACATATATAAGAATTAAAAACTGAAACTTGGGGCTGGAATACAGTTGGCTAAAATACAGCAGGGCACTTGCTATTATGTGATTAATCTAAATTCAATGTTCAGCATCCCCTAAGCATTGTCAAATATGACTCAAAAAAAAACCCTGAAATACATATTTTTTACCCAACTCAAAGTTAATGACAATAGAATCAGGAGACTCAAACCACACCAAGCTATACACAAAAGGGACCTGTTATACTGGCACTCCAGGGGCTAAGGGTTGAGGTATAGGACGTATGTTGGGAACTATGATGGAGGAGGTCAACATTGGTGGTGGGAATTTCCCTAATTCACTTTCATTATGTCCCTTAAATATGACTGTGAAAGACTTGTAATTCACATTGAATTCAATAAAAATTTAAAAAAAATAAAATAAAATACATTTGTTTTGTTTTGGTTTTGTTTGGGGGCCACACCCATTGATGCTCAGGGGTTACTCCTGGCTATGTGCTCAGAAATCACTCCTGGCTTGGGGGAGCATATGGGACATGGGGGTATCAAACCGCGGTCTGTTCTAAGCAAATGCCTTACAGCTTGCACTACTGCTTGACCCTACCAGTAGCATTAATTGTCCTAGTGCAACCACCATCATTTTCAGTCTAGAATGCTCACATTTAATGCCAATATGAGGTTATATTTGCCATTTAAGTGGTCTTGGCCAAGTATCTGCTAACTCTCCCTTTTCCTTCCTCCTGATCTCCTCCCTATAACTTAGCCTAAGCACATGAGTATTTTTCTATAGAAAAGGAGTAGTCTTCATTGAAGACATTTTATGTGCAAAATTAAAAACTAATGAGGGAAGAAGATATGGGATTATGAGTAACTCATCACCTGGAAGCTGCACAGGAGCAAATGAGAGGACAAGACTCTGAAATATGTCAGGACAAATAGCTGTCATACTTAGTTATTCAAGTTTTTATGTTTAACCACTTAAAGGAAAAAATGCTTCTAAATCTGCCTTTATTTTTTTAATTTTTATTTTGATCATAATGGCTTACATATCTTTCACAGTAGAATTTTAGGTACTAGTAACATTGAATCAGGGGAAAACCCATCACCAAATTTGTCCTCCCCCATCCCAGTTTCCTTTCTGCAACCCATATACCCCACCATCACCCCCCCGGGCTGCTAGAGTAGGTGGACCCCTCTTTGTCTGGCTTACTATTAGTGATCACATATCTGTTTGGTCCTGGAACCCTCCCTTGTTTCCCCCTCTATTTAAGAGGCAGAGCTAGATAAATTGAGTTATGTGGTTTTGTTTGATGAAAAGAAAAGCAATAGTTTGGTGTTCAAAATAAGAAAAAAAAGAAGTCAAATACGTTGAAAATGGGCGGAGTCCTGCTAGAAGCTTTCAACCTCAGTTTGAGAGAGGATGTGAAAAAGGTAATTGAAACACCACAACAATACAGAAAGAAATATCAAATTAAATATCCAGTGAGCACCAAAGCAATAAAGACAAGCACCACACAACAGTCACAGTTCTGAAATCAACTCATGCCAGAGTGCAAAAAGAAAGAGAAAGATAATATAAAATAAAGTAAAATAAGATAATATTGGAGACATCAACTTCAATCTCTACACCAAAATAAAGACGTCAAAAAAAAATCGATCAATTGATAAATATGTGGAAAAATGGTTGGTTTGTGCTTTTTTTCCTTTTCTTTTCCCCCCTGCATAGGCACAGTAACTATTGGGGATATTATAGAGGGAATTTCCTTGGCCTACGAAATACAGGGTTTCTCCACCCCTGAAGTATATTGTCATGGAATTAACTATAGACTCCTTGCATGATCATTTACTCTCCCCTTGGTGCTTTCATGGTGAATGGAAGACTTCTGCTTCGTCTTGGATGGTAAAAATCAAACCTCTGTATCTAGAGATCTTGGTGACTGTGCAGCTCAAGGAATGGAGCTTATGGTGAAGTCTTTCTTTGTGGTCCTAGCAGTTCTGTTTCTTCCGTGTCGTTTTAATCTTCTGTAGTTGGTGGTCTTGGTCATTACATTCTAGGATGGAGCCTGGGATAAAGTCTTTCCTTATGTTTCCGGAAGACCCGTTCAGTTGCGGTTGTCTCAATCAGATCTCTGGAATTGGAGATCTTGTTTATTGAACAGATGGTAGACCAAAAGCTAGGCTAGAGCTTTTTGTTGCTGCTTTTGTTGTTGTTATTGTTGGATCCTGGATGTGTACTGTCCAGTCCTGGTTGTAACATCCAGTCATCTGTATATAGCGATTTTGGCTTTTGCACAGATCAAAGGGTGACATGTTTTCTGATTTTGTCTTATCGTTGGCTGATGAGGAAGGACAACTTGCTCTTAGATCAAGTTGTTCCCATTTCCTCATTGTCAGGTTATCAATTTAGAATTGGTGCATGTTGGCGTCAGAGCAGCATTATAAAAGTCCTGGAGGAGATTTGGCTCCTGGAGCTATTGTGGAGAACTCTGTCGTTTCTTTGTCTGGGATCCAGGAGTCGAGGCTGGTCTGCCGGTGTCTAGTTCCCTAGAGTCTAAGTTGTTTCCACATGACATACATTCAGAGTGGGAGATGTCCCTGTGTTGTAAACAAGTATGAGTTCTTATCCCTAGTAGATGAGAGCTTATTTTTACACATAAAATTTCCCCTTTGTTTACTATGTCTTTGCAGGAAGCAGTGGTGCTACATTATATCTAAATCTGACTTTAAAATGAATGCCAGTATGTTCATTATATTGTATTCTGGGTGTGTCCTTTAACATTATCCATATGAGGAAGGAAACAGAAGTAGTTCTCTTCAAACTCTATCTAGATTTTCCATGCCAGTTAGCAGGGTCACTGGTCAGCTCCCTTGACAGTAGTAAACTTGAAATCCAAGAGAAAGCCATTCCTTCTATATTTCTTTATAGGATAAATATGTTTCTTGGGAAATACTATATTTTACAGAGTATAAGATGACTTTTTAACCCATGAAAAATTTCATCCTCTGAAGGTGGGAATTTTATCTAGTTCAGGGGTCACAAAATCATGGCCTGCGGGCCGCAAAAGGCCCTCCGTACAACATTTTGTGGCCCTGCCCTAGAGGAATCTTTTTTTTTGTTTTGTTTTGTTTTGTTTTAGTTGTTTGGCTCACACCCCCCAATGTTCAAGGCTTACTACTGACTTTGCACTCAAGGATTACCCCAACTTTGCCTCTTGTGGCCCCCAGGTAAATTGAGTTTGAGACCCCTGATGTAAAGCAATAGAGACCCCCTTTAAAAATTAAAATAAAACTACCATACTATTCAGTAATTCCACTTCTTGGCTTATATTCCCAAAACAAAAAGCCTTAATTTATAAAGGTATATACATATATATTCATAGGCACAATAAGTATAATAGCCAAGATATGGAAAATACCCAAATGTCCAATAATGAATGGAAGGATCAAGACTATGGTATATATGCACTAAGGCATATAGATAAACATATACATATGTATGTAGTATATATAAAATACTACTCAGCTCTATGAAAGAACAAAACCATATGATTTGCAACAACATGGATGGAACTAGAGGATATGCTAAGTGAAGTCAATAAAAAAAATAGATATAGAGGGACCAGAGAGATAGCATAGTGGTAGGGTGTTTGCCATGCAAGCAGCCAATCCAGGACGGATGGTAGTTTGAATCCTGTCATTCCATATAGTCCCCCTAGCCTGCCAGGAGTGATTCTGAGTGCAGAGCCAGGAGTAATTCCTGAGCGCCGCCAGGTGCGATCCAAAAAACACCAATACATAGATGATAGATAGATAGATAGATAGATAGATAGATAGATAGATAGATAGATAGATAGATAGATGATAGATAGATAGATAGATAGATAGATAGATAGATAGATAGATAGATAGGTAGGTAGGTAGGTAGGTAGGTAGATAGATAGATAGATAGATAGATAGATAGATAGATAGATAGATAGATAGATAGATAGATAGATAGATAGATAGATAGATAGATAGATAGATAGATAGATAGATAGATAGATAGATAGATAGATAGATAGATAGATAGATAGATAGATAGATAGATAGATAGAATGATATTTTTCACAGTGGGAATTGAAAGTACACAGCAATGTAGCAACAAATGCTGCCCAAAGGCAACAAACAAAACTGACTTCATTAGATTGGGGTTATTGAGAGCATTCAAAGAGAATAGAGAGGTCAAACAGTAATATAATGGGTAGGGCATTTGTGTTGCACACCACAGACTAAGATTTAATCTCTGGCATTCCATTTGGTTCCCTGAGTCCTAGCAGGAGTCCTGAGCAGTGCCATAAGTTGCCTGAAAAAAGAATTAAAAATAAATTGTAGGGGGAAACCTCTATAAATAATTCCAACACCAAGAAGAATTAAAAAGAATGAGAAGGCAGTTGCTAAGAAATGATTTTTTTCTTTTCTTATGTTTGAGATTGCTTCATTTTATTTCTGAGAAACTGTCCTTTTACCTTATCTATTGTCTAATGCATTGCATCATTAGGAAGCACATACTGGGGGCCGGGCAGTGGCGCTGGAGGTAAGGTGCCTGCCTTGCCTGCACTAGCCTAGGACGGACCGCGGTTCGATCCCCCGGTGCCCCATATGGTCCCCCAAGAAGCCAGGAGCAACTTCTGAGCGCATAGCCAGGAGTAACCCCTGAGCGTCACAGGGTGTGGCCCAAAAACCAAAAAAAAAAAAAAAGGAAGCACATACTTTGGTCTAGTGTGATTGTACAGCAAGTAAGGTGCTTGCTTGCCTTGCATGTGGCTATCCCAGGTTTGATGCCTCACATCCAATCCACATGGTCCACCCAAGCCCACTAGGAATGATTCTTGATCAGAGTCAGGAGTAAACCATGAACACAGCAAAGGGTAGCCCCAAAGCAAAAGCAAAAAGTGAATGCCTAACATGTTCACTTTGCTTTGCTCCCAAGATCGTGCCCTACACAAAGCCTCACAGATTAAGATAATAAAGCCCAAAAAATAAAAGCTTTGGAATTTTATTCTAACCCAGAATTAAAGTTAAAAATTTGCACATATTTTTTATCTAAGTCTAATGCACAACAAGAAGGTTAGCAAAGTCTACCAAAAGATACACTTAAATTTCTGATAGTAACCTCAGTGATTAATTTTTAAGAAAATCAATTTATCTCATATTAAAAGAAAAAAGATAGGGATGTATCATTCAGTGATAGAGTGCATGCCTTCTATGGATGAGACCCTGCCACCACAAAACAAGAATAAACAATAACACATGACTTCCTCATTCTTCCATCTCCAGGTAACCAAGTTAAATAAATAAGGTAAATCAAATATAAGAAATAAATAATGATAAAAAGAACTTTATCAGAACAACTCAAAGTGTATTATCTGATATTTTCCAGATAGGAACAACTTGCCACTCATTATTTCTAATTCTAATTTTTATTTCTAATTCTAGAATCAGAATAAATTATCTTCAGTAAAGAAAACAGAAATTCAAATGTTTATTTTAAGATAAAGTCTATGTAAATCTTTGTATTTATGCCCATAATAGAACAATATCTCAAACAGAAAAATAAAGAGATTTTTAATGAGATCCACACATAATGGCTTAATCTTAATCTTTCAACTGTTCTTCACCTTTATCTGGCGATTTTATTTCTGAAAACCATCTATTTAGAAACATGTAACTATCACTTTTACTCTTATCATACACCCATCAATTGTTTTTCTAATTTAAGTATATTCTTCTCCATGAATAGATTAAAAACTGCAGGCTGTTCTTTTTGATTAGCTGTTTAAAGTAAGCAAATGAGACGGAGACCTTGGAATCCCGAGAGAGGGTGTTCAAT
Source organism: Suncus etruscus (assembly GCF_024139225.1). Classification (NCBI taxonomy): domain Eukaryota; kingdom Metazoa; phylum Chordata; class Mammalia; order Eulipotyphla; family Soricidae; genus Suncus; species Suncus etruscus. The sequence goes on along the minus strand of NC_064849.1, from coordinate 155,329,898 downwards.
AGAATTGATAAACTATGGGACTGAGGCCCTCTGCTGGTAATTCTGTGACATTTCTCTTTAAAAGGATGATGTTGATAGAAGAGCTAACTTTATCTACTTGAACTTGAGGTAGCCTTTTTTTAGAATCTTTAATTGCCCTCTTAAAATATTATTTATTGGTCATGCCATAATTCTATAAATTTTAGCATTTTATTTCCACAAAGTTTTTTGTATTTACATGAAAATATGACTTAATTAGGATATTATTTTTAAATAGTCTTAGAGTTTGTTCAGGAATATCTCTTAATTTTTCTTTTATGTGGAGGTGATGGTGAGTCACACCCAGCAGTGCTCAGAGTTTTCACCTGGCTCTGTGCTCAGGGATCACTACTGGAAGTACTAGAGTGACTGCCTGTGGTACTGGGGATTGACTGGGTCAACCACATGTGTGGTAAGTGCCTTTACCCCTTTACAATCTCTTTGGCCCCTTAATTTTTCTTTAATGCGATTAGTTTCACAGAGAGTTAGAGGTACATCTTAATTTTAGGAACATTTAATTCAATAGAAAATTTATATTGTAATCACATATTTACCACATAATTTTCTTAAAACCATACCTATTCCATATATACAATTTCTAAACTGTCTTGAAAGCTGGATTGTTCTCCAAATGTTCGAGCAATGTTTTAAAGCTTGAGAATATAGTTTGAAAGATCACCTTTCTCTGTACTTTACCTACATGTCACTAACCTGCTTGTGTTTTCCTCATATTCACAAATCCATTGATTACAGTAGCTAAGATACTATAGAGCATTTAGAGTCCAGCATCTTTTTCTTGACAAAAAATTATATTCTGAGACCTACAGAGGTGTCCATTAGTCTCTACCTGTTCTCTCTGAAAAGAACAAGCCTTGAGCAAAATTATCCTCCAATAAGTCATTCCTGCAGTAAGAGAAGGGGGAAAACTGCAGGGCTTTTGCCATAAGAACCCAATCCTGCACTGAGGCCTGATATCCTCACCCAAACTGGTACAAAGCTTCAAGGATGAATTGAACCAGGATAAGTAACAGATATGGTGAGGCGCAATGAATATGTTCTTTGTTCTTACGTTTGGGTGTGCTCTTGTTCTGAAATAGCAGGCACTAATCCTTTTCTTTTTCTAAAGCTTTTTGGGGGAGATCTACATCCAGTGGTGCTCAGGGGTTACTTCTCCTCTGCACTTTGGAGTCATAGACACTTGGGCACTGAGAACCACATGGGATGCCAGAGAACAAATTTGGGTCAATCTTATGCAAGGCAAGAGCTCAACTCACCCTGAACCTGTTCTGATCTATGCCCTGGAATAGTTTGGGGATGGCTAAAACTACTGGTATAATTGCAGAAACCGAAGCATAAATTGATTGAGAAGCTGCCCTAAGGTCACTCAGCCAAATTCTCATTCACTCAGTGTGGACTTGAGCACATCCTTCTACATTAGGATAAAAAACAGTTTAATATTGAGCCCCACAACAGAATTTAAGCAGGTATTCTGCCTTGAGTCAGTCGATTCCTTTGCCATGAATGTGTGAGATTTAGAATTCAGGAACTTGAGTTGTAAAGTGAAATAAAGTTTACCAGTTCTTAATATCCTTACTTTATCTAAACTTTCTAAAATTATTATATAGGAATAAAATGCGTCTCCAAATGATATATGAGTGTTTCTCAGCAGTGCAGCATGCAAACAAAATTTTGTAAAAAAAAAAAAAAAAAAAAAACAACTATGTGCTGTTTATGGAATCTGATTTACAGATTTTACAGAATTATTGGATCTGAATATTACAAATAAAACTGAGTTGAGTCAACCTTAACAACCCTTTATATTGTTACTGGTTTCATATCTCTCCACAAGGCAAACATGCTTATCTTTTTCTTTTTCAGAAATAACACCCTGTAGTACTCAAGAATTTATATATATATTGGGTTTTTGGCTCACACCTGGCAGCGCTCAGTGGTTCCTCCTGGCCCTATGCTCAGAAATCACTCCTAGCATGCTCAGGGGACCATATGGAATACCAGGATTTGAACCACCGACCTTCTGCATGCAAGGCAAACACCTTACCTCCATGCTATCTCTCCGGACCCTTTTTAAAATATTTTTATTGTGACCAAAAGTGAATAACAAATCTTTCACAGTAACACTTAAGGTACATAGTGACAATAAAGCAGTGCCATTCCCACCACCAGGGTTGTCCTCCCTTCACCCCTTTTCACAGCATGTGTCCCATATCTCCATCTGTTGCCCCCTGGAGTGCTAGTATAACTGTTTCCCTCTGTGTATAGATTGTTGTAGAGTTTTTAGGCTTTGTCTCAGAGGACAGACTGCTGGCTATCTTCAAGGGACCATATTCAGTGATGAGGATTAAACTCGGGTCAGCTACGTGCCCAGAAAGTGCCCTAGCCATTATACTATCTCTCTGGCCACTGACACTTTTCTTTAGGGGTTGGAAAGATAGTACAGCAATTTGATTCCCTGAACCACATATAGTTCCCTGAGGAGTGATGCCTGAGCTCTGCCAGGCCTCAAAACAAAGACTAAACTGAACTAAAAAAAATGTTAACCCAAAAATGCTATTCTTTAAATGCTTATGCTTCCAATTCTTCCCATGGGGCACATATAGAAAATAAGATTTTGTGGTACACAGACATTTTAAAAAGGAACATTCTGGGGGCCAGACAAATTTAATCTGGACTTAATCTCCTCAGATGTACTTAGGTTTTTTAGCAATTTGTCTGGAAGGACGGGAGGAAGGGAAGGAGGAAGGGAGAAAAGGAGGTAGGAAAGAAAGGAAGGAAGGGAAGGAGGGAGGGAGGGAGGTAGGGAAGGAGGGAAGGAAGAAAGAAGGACAGAAGCTTCTAAAGACCACAGATGACCAGTAGTAGCCAAAATATAAGGGGAAATGAATTATTTCCAAATATGAATACCAATTCTAAGTAGATAATTTAGTAAAACAATATATGAAAATTACTATCTAGTATAAGATGCTTACATTAGCTTTGACCCTCACTTCACAGATCTTCCAAACAGTAACTATATTTTTTAGTTAGTGATGACTTCTATATAACAAATTAACCTGCCTTTAGTGCCTCAAAAGAACAGTATTTATTCTCTCTACTTCAGTGGTTCAGAATTTCAGAGAGGCCAGGTCTGGGATAAAGCTCTGTGGCAAAGGATCTGACTCTTGAGTGTGAAGCCAAGCATTAATTATCTTTTGGCCTCACATGTGCCCAGTATGATTCTCAAAGCTCTTTAGAATTTAAAAGCTCTTTGTTCCTGGAGCAGAACTCCAGAAAGTGTAGCCCAGCACTCCAGTTACTGTCCAGCTGCATGTTCAGTGCAATCACCTACCCAAACCAAAGATAAGCGATTTAGTGCCTGGCATGCACATGTCCAAGCACTGTGATGGGAATGTTGCACTGGTGAAGGGGGGTTTTCTTTAGATGACTGAAACCCAAGCACATTCATGTTTGTAATCAAGGTGTTTAAATAAAGATATTTAAAAAAATAAAAGCGAAGAGCAAAAGCTAGAACAATTGTGGGGGTGGAGGGCAATTGCCTTACCTATGGCCAACATGTACTCCATCCCTAGCATCAGATATGGTACTGCCAGATCTAATCCCTGAGCACAGAGCCAAAATGTGTCCTGAGAACTTCTGGATGTGACCCAGATATAACTTCAATGAGCCCATGAGCTTCACAGTCAAGCCTGTCAGCCTCCTGGGTTATCCCAGCATCTGCAGAAGAAGGGGGAAGGTAGGGGCATAAAAGCCACTCAGCACATCTTGGCAACGTTGTTCTGGCACCTAATTGAGGAGTGTAGGCTGCAGAGCTCTTCCAAGACCTGTATATGTATGCAGGACTAGTTTCCACTGGAATAGAGACTTTGGGCAGAAATCAACACACCACTTCTCAGTAGGATCCATATTACATGGCTCCCAGCATAACATGGAATCTCATCAGCAACAGTTCTAGGATTTAAGATAATGCAATCCATTGTCGGTAAAAACTGAGAAAGGTTATGAGTACCTGGAAGCAGGGAACCATCTCAGAATCCTGTGATAAGAACTCAAGCTTATAAAATATTATCTTATTCGTTTGTACAGCAGTGCTCAGATATCCCCATTGTCTAAGCCCAAGAGAAATTAATAGCCCAAAGCCATATATAATAACTGATTGCCTAATAACATGTAATAATTGATTGAAAGGAAAAATCCACAAAACTCTGCCCAAAGACTCACATTGTTTGGTTTGTTTGCTTTTATGTTGACAGTGATATTCAAGACTTACTAATGTCTCTGCTCAGGATAGTCCCTAGTGGTACTTGGGAGACTGCATATGGTAAAATGATTTGAATTGAAATTGGCCATATGCCGGGAATATGGAGAGAAAGGAACTCTTATCCACTGCTGGTGGGAATGCTGTCTAGTCCAACCTTTATGGAAAGCAATATGGAGATTCCTCCAAAACCTGGAAATTGAGCTCCCATACGCTCCAGCTCCTAGGGATATAACACTCCTAGGGATATACCCTAGGAACACAAAAATACAATACAAAAATCTTTTCCTCACACCTATATTCATTGCTGTGCTATTTACAATAGCCAGACTCTGGAAACAACCAAGATGCCCTTCAACAGATGAATGGCTAAAGAAACTGTGGTATATATACACAATGGAATATTATGCAGCCATCAAGAGAGATGAAGTCATGAAATGTTCCTATACATGGATGTACATGGAATCTATTATGCTGAGTAAAATGAATCAAAGAGAGAGAGAGAGACACAGAATAATCTCACTCATCTATGGGTTTTAGGAAAAATAAAAGACATTTTTGCTATAATCCTCAGAGATAAAGAGAGGAGGGCTGGAAATTCCAGCTCACAACATGAAGCTCACCACAAAGAGTTATGAGTGCAGTTAGAGAAATAACTACACTGAGAACTATCATAACAATGTGAATGAATGAGGGAAGTGGAAAGTCTGTCTTGAATACAGGTGGGGGTGGGTTGGGGAGGAGGGAGATTTGGGACATTGGTGGTGGAAATGTTGCACATATGAAGGGGGGTGTTCTTTACATAACTGAAACCCAACTACAATCATATTTGTAATCAAGGTGTTTAAATAAAGATTAATAAAAAATGGCCATATGCTAGGCAAGTATCTTAACCTCTGTATATCTCTCCAGTCCTAAAGACTCACATTCTTTTTAACTTATTTTACTGAATTTCCATTATGGTCTACTCACTGAATATTACTTTTTCTACACACAATTCTAATGTGAGAATACTACTCTCTGGAGTGCATAAGACAAGACATACACAGAAATTGTGACCCTAGAGCTTGGAGTGTGTCTGAAGTGATGAGGCATGTGACTTGCATTTGCAAGCACCTGGATTTGATTCCTAGTACAAAATCCCCCGTCCCCAAGCATTTCTGGGTAAGCCCAGAAATTTAATTCTCAATGTTGACTCCAAGAGTTCCCAAAAATTAATGAATTAAAAATAAAAAGAAACCAGAATAGGATATGCTTATCCTGGCACCACAAGCAAAGTATCCCCTAACCTGACACTGGCACTTCGCAAATTCAGCAGAATACCTCTGCATCATCCTTACTTAACAAGCACGAACTCCGTACATGTGCCTAAATGAAAGACCACCTTTGATCTAAAGCAGGTTTACTACACTTGATTAAAATATGAAATAATTGGGGCCAGAGTGGTGGCGCAGCTTAGGACATTTGTCTTGAACGTGGCTTACCTAGGACGGACTTCGGTTCTATCTCCAGCGTCCCATATGGTCCCCCAAGCCAGGAGCAATTTCTGAGCTCAAAGCCAGGAGAAACCCCTGAGCATCACCAGGTGTGCCCTCCCCCCCCCAAAAAAAAAACTAAACAAAACTGAAATAATAGGGTCAGATAAAACAGGAGGGTTAGTGCTTACTTGCATGTGATTTCCTCCAGTCTATGCCCAGCAACATCAAATGGTCTCCTAAGCCTATCCAAGAATGATTCCTGAGTGAATACCTGAATACCTTCAGGTATGGCCCAAAGTCCCCCCAAAAGGATCTGTAAACCACCACCTATAAGAAAGTATTCATATTGGCATTTTGGATGCTGGTTATACCTAGGGCAGTGAAAAATCAAAGTTATTGAAAAAAATATGAAATTCAGAAAAACGCTTTCATTTCTTCATTCTGTCAATAGAGGGAGTCCCAGGCAAGTTTTGAACTCGGACTCTTGAGAAATAATGAAAAATATAGGATAAAAAAAGATCATTTCGGGGTCGGCGAGGTGGCGCTAGAGGTAAGGTGTCTGCCTAGCAAGCACTAGTCAAGGAAGGACTGCGGTTCAATCCCCTGGTGTCCCATATGGTACCCCCACGCCAGGGGCAATTTCTGAGTGCTTAGCCAGGAGTAACCCCTGAGCATCAAACAAGTGTGGCCCGAAAAACCAAAAAAAAAAAAAAGATGATTTCAATGGAATGAGTCAAAAATGGGATTTTTTTTTCTCCCATTTGCAAGAACCAGTATTTTTATGTGCCATAAATGTGGTTACAACACTAGTAGGAAGCTCTCTGAAGAGACCCTATTCAACAGGACTCACAGAAATGCTCAAGCACTTTGGGGGGGGGAGGTTGGGTCACACCCGGCAGCACTCAGGGGTTACTCCTGGCTCTATGCTCAGAAATTGCTCTGCTCAAGCACTTTAACAGAGATCTGCTAAAGCTAGGACAGATAAAGCTGAGTCAGTAAGAAGCATCCAAGACATATTCACCTGATCATAGAGGACTATCAGAATAGAAATTGTTAAGCAGGGCAGTCACTTTTCTTCATGTTTTAAATTATTTTATTTATTTAAACACTATGGTTTACATAGTTGCTCATAACACATTTATTATTTAAACACTATGGTTTACATCGTTGCTCATAATACATTTATTTGTTTCTGTCATTCCACATTCTAACATCAATTCCACTACCAGTGTAAAATTCCCTCGACCATTGCACCCCATACTCCCAAGCTTGCCCATTTGGCAGGTACAAAATAATAAACTTTATATTGCTCATTTATAGGTGAGGGGGTAATGAACTCATTTTTTTAATTACAGCCAAAGAAAATGATACCTTTCAATGAAGTCATTAAGTCATTGTAAGGTTTACTAAGCTCTTTGTTGACAGTTGACCTTATTGCTTTGTTTATTTGTTTTTGGGGGGTTTGGTATTAATGACTATATTGGGAAATAGTAATTTTTATAAAGATACTAGCTACTGAACGTTTTAAATAATATATTTACTTAAGCATCTTGATTACAGACATGACTGTAGATGGGTTTCAGTCATATAAAGAACACCCCCCACTTCACCAGTGCAACATTCCCATCACCAATACCCCCAACCTCCCTCTGCTTCTATGCCATTTTGACATGTGATTAGGTGTGTTCCTATTGGAGTAACAGTACTGAAAAATGTGGAGGCATCACACGGCCACATACTAGAAAGTCTAGAAATTCCAAGCTCTGTGGCTGATATGAAAGTTGCGTTGGTGGGGCCGGGAAGGTGGCGCTAGAGGTAATGTGCCTGCCTTGCAAGCGCTAGCGTAGGACGGACCGCGGTTCGATCCCCCGGTGTCCCATGTGGTCCCCCCAAGCCAGGAGCAATTTCTGAGCGCATAGCCAGGAGTAACCCCTGAACGTCAAACGGGTGTGGCCCAAAAACCAAATAAAAATAAAAAGAAAGAAAGTTGCTTTGGGATATGGTTACAGCATCCAGGCCTTCCAGAAATATGAGAAGTTTGGGGGTAGGGGAAAAGGCTGATCGCACTCGCTCTGACAAAGTCCTGGTGATCTCAGCCCAAATACAGCCATGCCTACAGTTTTAGGCATTTTATCAGTGATAAAACAATGAAGTTGGGCCTTTAGCAAAGCAATAATTGTGGGTGTGGTTGTAGCTGGTGAGGCTTCAGCAGACTTGGCCCTCCATTCCTCCTTGCAAGGCCTGTGGAGCTGACTGATGATATACATTGCAGTGATTATGGGGCTTGGTTATCCACTATTTTCTTCTTCTTCTTCTTCTTCTTCTTCTTCTTCTTCTTCTTCTTCTTCTTCTTCTTCTTCTTCTTCTTCTTCTTCTTCTTCTTCTTCTTCTTTCTTCTTCTTCTTCTTCTTCTTCTTCGTTTTTTGTTTGTTTTTGTTTGTTTTTCTTTGTTTGTTTTGCCATGATGAGAACTTTCTGGAAGACATAGAGCACAATGATTCAACTCCACTTTAGGCCCACTGAGTAAATAAATCTGGAGTAGAGAATGGAGATTGCATTTCTAACAAGTTCTCAGATAATGCAGATGCTTCAGGTCTGGGGGCTTCATCCATAACTTCACAGATATGAAGATGCTTCATGTATTACATAATTATAATTTTATGCAGTTATTTCAATGAACAGATTGATTCTTGTAAGATGCAAATAACCTTTTTCATGTCTACACAGCATATAAAGCAGCCTACTATTCAAGATCTATTTTTCATTTCTGCCATTTGTGATGTCCATATTTTAATTTTATCTATGCACTTTAAAAAAAAAACCTTCACCAGTGCAACATTCCCATCACTAAAGTCCCAAGTTATCCACTATTCTTGATGATCCTATAAAGTGGGTACATGTCACCATAAATATTTTGAAACCCAGGTCCTTTTACAGAACCCAGAGTAACCCTCATAGAAACTCTGCACTCTGAGTGGCAATGGCATATTCATGTAGGCTCATCAATTGTGACAAATATACCAATGGAAACAACCAGAGAATACTATATGAGTGTTGGATAGTAAAGCAATAGAAACAAGGGCCAAGAGGACCAGCTTATGGTAGGAAACTTGACACAAATAACAGGGAAGTGCAGTTAGGAACCACTATGACAATGATAGTTGGAAATTATCACTCCAGAAAGGAACTGGGTACTAAAAGGAGATAAAGGGATATGCATGATACACCTTTAGTAACAATATTACAAATTACATTGTCTAGAAGGAAAACTGAATCAAGAAAAATAGAGTGAAAGAGAGAGAGAAGAAAAATGTCTGCCACAGAGGCAGGCTGGAAAGAGGAAAGGAGGAGGCAGGAAGGAAAGTAGGGACATTGGTAGCAGGAAATGTGCATTGATTGGTGAAGGTTGTTGGGCATTGTAAAATTGAAACTCAATTATGAACAACATTGGAACTTTGTCACCTCAGAGTGATTCAGTTAAATAATTTATTTACTGAAAAAAAAAATGTTCCCTAAATGTAGGAAATTCGACTGCATAATTTGTGGTAGTGGAAGACTGCATTCGCGCTCTCCCCTGAAAAATAAATAAAATTAAATAAAATAAAACAAAAATAAAATAAAAAATGATAGATGTTTGAAAATAGATTTTGCCCTGTGGCTAGTATCGCCTACAAAGATATCAACATGCTGTTTTTTTAGAGATCAATAACTGTTGCTTCTTTTTTTTTTAATATAATTTTTATTTTGATCATAGTGGCTTACATATTGTTGACAATAATATTTTAGGTACATATTTACATAAAATCAGGGGGGCTTCCCATCCCCAAATTGTCCTCCCTAACCCTCCGTTTTTGTCCTACCTCCCATTTCCTCTTCCCTCACCCTCAGGGCGGCTAGAATATGTGGTCCCCTCTGTATCTAACCTACTACTTAGTAGTCTTGCATCAGTTTGGTCTTGATGCCTCCCTTATTTCCCCCTGTAATTGGGGGCAGGGCTAGCTAGTTCAAGTTACGTGGTTTTGCCTGAAAAAGAGAAAGTAAATAAACTGGGGTAAGGGTCTAATACCCCGAAAATGGGTAGAATCCTTCTAGAGGTTCTCATCATCAATTTGGGAAGTGAATGAGAACAAGAAGGTGAAACACTCCACCAGTACCAAAAGAAGTGTCAAATATCCAGTGAGGACTCCGGTTATATCGATAGGCACCACAAAAAACAGATTAAAAATAATAATAAAAAAAATAAGAAACAAACAAACAAAAACAAAAAACAAAAAACACACCGTGGTCTTGAAATAAGAAACATGGCATAGCACAAAACGAAAGAAGAGAAAGGAAGAGAGAAAAAAATAAGAATAATTGGGGACAACAATTTCAATAATCACATCCAAACAGAGAAATCGACCAAAATAGCTAGGTAAATAAAAATAATAATAACGATAATAAATGAAGGTAAGATATATATATATATATACATATATATATAATGTCCAAGGTTTTGTGTTTTTTGTATTTTTGTTTTTTTCCCTCCTGCCCTGGCACAGTAAATATTGGGGTCATTCGAAAAGGAATTCACTTGCCCTATGCGATATGGGGTTTCTCCGTCCTAGGAGTATAATAACTGTTCCTTCTTAAATAGATTTTCCTATTGGAATTAAAAGGAGACTTTTCTTCAAAGAACTAATAAAGATGAAGCAACACAACCAAATATTCATGGAATGCATATAAGACTTTGGCTCCATAAATTGGACATTAATCATAATAATGCCTTTTTGCTCACTCTCCTCCAAGGACTTGTACATCTCAAAACATGTTGACATGGGTCACCAATGTGGTCCAAAAAAGCACCCTCAAACATATGTAGAGCAAATAGGCATACATATGGAAATCCTGCTTCTGAAGGTTAAAGATTCTCCAATTTATGGAAATTGTGTATGACCCACACAAATGACTCTTTGATGCCAGGATTCCTATCTCTCTATTTTGAAAAAAGGAATACATGAAGAAGAAGAAAATTAAACCTAAACCAGGGCTAAGTCTTTAAAAAAAAATTGGGAACAAATGAATGTCTTCCCTCTCAAGAAAATCCCTAATATTTAGTTTACATATGTATGTAAGTGTGTATATGTATTTATATAGTTTGCAGCACTTAATATCAAACCCAGGGCCTCACAGATCAAGGCATATGTTCAACCATGGAATTATAGCCCAGCCCTTTCATTTTTACTTCATACCCTACCCAAATCTACTATCAAAAATATCAAATCCCTATTTATCTTCAATATTTCAAATTCTACTTGACATTTTTCTTTCTGAGTCTCTTCATGTATTTCAAATTTTAAATCTGTAAGCCAAACTTTTCTTAACACTGTATCCCACTTACATAGATATAACTTAATTCTCCTTTTCTCCCTAAAGACTTTATATGATAATTGTCTCTGCTTCCTGACCTCTCTTTATCCTTCAACCCACTCCAAGAAAGAAATATCCAGCCTCTTCCGAGTCATTGAAATAACTGTAACAAACTTAACTAAGTGGGGCCAACGAGATAGCACAGTGGTAGGGTGCTTGCCTTGCAAGTGGCTGACCCAAGACGAACGCAGGTTCAATGCCCGGCATACCATATAGTTCCCTGAGCCTGCCAGGAGTAACCTCTGAGTGCCTCCAGTTATGGCCCCTAAAAAAGAAAACAAATATTTAACTAATGTCTTCTTTAATAATTCCATGCAAAGCATATTTTTCAGTTTCGATCAACAGACATCAAAATGTTTTGACAAAATTGATTGTACTTATCCTGTGTACACTCTCCTTCCATTGCTTTCCTACTGCAGAAAAATTGAAGAAAAATAGAAACACAATGCAAATACACCACAGTTTCTTTAGCCACTCATCTGTTGTTGGCATCTGTTTCCAGATTCTGTCTATTGTAAGTAGCACTGCAATAAATATAGGTGTGAGGAAGGCATTTTTGTATTTGTGTTCCTAGGGTATATCCCTAGGAGTGGTATAGCTGGATCATGTGGATAATATAGAAATTTAAATTTAAATATTAAATCTGAATATTAATTTTGAATATTAAATTTAATTATATTTGAATATGATTGTTTAAATTGATCATAGCTCAATTTCCAGTTTTTTGAGGAATCTTCATGTTGTTTTCCATAAAGGCCAGAATAGATGGCATTCTGTGATACATTTACACAATGGAATACTATGCAGCTATCAGAAGAAATTAAGTCATAAAATTTTCCTATACATGGATGGACATGGAAACCATTATGCTAAGTGAAATAAGTTAGTGGGAATGAGATAAACACAAAATAGTCTCACTCATCTATGGGTTTTAAGAACAATAAAAGACATTATTGTAAGAATACATAGAGACAATAGATATGAGGACTGGAAAAACTAGCCCACAATATGAAGCTTCCCACAAAGAGTGCTAAGTTCAGTTAGAGAAATAACTACACTGACAACTATCATGACAATAATAGTGAGTGAAAGAAGTAGAACATCTGTCTCAAATATAGGTGAGGGGAGGAGAAAGTTGGGGGGCATTGGCGGTGGGAATGTTGCACTGGTGAAGGGGGGGTGTTCTTTTTCATAACTAAAACCCAACCACAAACATGTTTGTAATCATGGTGCTTAAATGAAGATATTTAAAACACACAATGCAATAAATACTCCAAAACATAAAACTAAAGGCTAAGAATTGTGTGGTTAGCTCTTTTGTGGGGTGGGGGGTAGCTCTTGAGGGAAAGCAAAGCAAAAATTTGGGTAAGTAAGCAGAAAGCAGATCAAACAAACCATTGTTAAAGATTTGACTTTTATCTGAAGAAGACAGGATAAAACCGAGGAGGACTATGGTCAAATTTATTTTTCTCTGATTATCATAAACCTGTCACCTTGGTACAATAGCTGTGGGCTCCATCTGTGTAGATGGAACATCTTCTATAAAGCAACAGCCAAGGAAGGCTAAGGCTTACCAAAGTGGAGAAAAAGCTCAAGTAAGTAGTAAGCCCAAGTAAGTCAAGACTAGGATCAATGATAACACTGGTATCACATGACAAATCATGATTTCCACAGTGCAGTCTAAATTTCAAAGGCTCACAGCACTTAGGAAACAGAAAAATAAACATATGGTGAACAACAGGGTTTGTCTATGAGGCAGATGGGATTTTGATTTGATGGGTAGCTAATTCATGAGACATCTCGCCTGCATTATCAAAATGGATGACAAATATTCAGTTGAATGATTCCAATAGCAGACAAGTTATATTTTCTAAAAAATAAAGAAATTGTAATGCACCCCAGACCAAGAAGACATCACAAAATGGCACCATTGATCACACCATATTCTTACTAGTACATCCTGACAGTAAAGTTCTCTCTGTACTTTGATTTTTCTCCTCACCCTTTCATGTGCTTTGAATAAAGTAATGAATATGGTACATTGGCACATCATATATTTTTAGGTAAATGGTCAGTGATGTGTATTAGTAAACACCAAATAGAAATGAGATAAGGAGAAATATTGGTTCTGAGAAAATACCCCCTTTCTTCATTATGGGTAAGTTCATTCAGCTCTGATCTTTATATCCAGCAAGTTAACTTGTGCTAAATAGTCAACCATAAAAGATACATTATTGGAACCAGAGACACAGTACAGTAGGTAAAGTGCTTGCCTTTCACACAGCAAGCCTGAGTTCAACCTCCACACTAGAAAGGGTCACCTGAACACCATCAGAAGTCATCTTTGAGTACAAAGCCAGGAGTAAGCCCTAAGCAATGTCAGGTGTGCCCCCTCAAAAAAAAGAACAGCATTCACTGATGAAGGGGGGGTGTTCTGTGTGTAACTGTAGCCCAACTATAATCATACTACATAAATAAAAAATATATTTAAGAAAAAGAACATTATAAAAAATTAAGCATAACTTTGCTTACTTGGACAAGTTTAATGTTTTTCAATTATTATTTTAAATCCAAGGACAATTTTAAAACCTTTTTGTATGTACCTGTACAAAAGTATAGGCAAAGGAGTAGGGATAAATTATTTTAATGTAAATAAATCCTAGATAATTTTCCCTTCAAGTCAAAATATTACTGTTTAAATAAATTTGTGGTGTAAAAATATAAAACCATGGGCCAGAGAGATAGCATGAAGGTAGGGCATTTGCCTTGCATGCAGAAGGACAGTGGTTTGAATCCCAGCATCCTGTATGGTCCCCCACGCCTGCCAGAAGAGATTTCTGAGCACATAGCCAGGAATAACTCCTGAGTGTCACAGGGTGTGGCCTAAAAACAAAAACGAAAATGAAAACAAAATGCAAGGTGTAGCCCAAAGCAAAAACCAAATAAGTACAACTAACAGTATCATAAATCCCAGTACCTCAATAAATTATTTTTTTGAGGACAGCATAGACTGTGGGTAAGGGTGTGACCGAAAAAAAATAATTGAATACCATTCTACTCTGGTTTCTATATGACTTTTCTAACCACTTTTTAAAATGTAACTTCTACTTTACCAGTCCTAAAAGTTTGTTGTCAATGAAAATTTTTTCTTTACATGTATTTTTTCAGCCTATCCTTTACCATTACTTTAAATTAGATTTGTTCATCAGTATCACCTGTGAAGTTTTCTGCATTAAAGTCCATCATTCCTCCTAGAATTTGGCAGATATTATGGCCAGAGAACTATGAATCTGAAACTTCTGGATGCAGGAAATATCACTTCTTTGGTTCATTCAGGGTATTAACTGCTATGAGCTGAAACCAGCTCCTCTGTAAAAAGGCTTTATTGGAACCCAAACATTTCCCTGATTATTAATTTCTTCCTCTTATTATTTCATCCTCTTTGGCACCTGTTTCTGAGATATCCAAGTAATCTTAGCTATACCAATAGTCAGAAAAGATAAGGCAAACTCAATATTTGGACTGGTTACTTTCTTCCAGGCAGTTAAATAAGGAGCCAAACCAGTAAATAAGGGCCAAAGATCATCTGTGACAAAATGTAGCAGCAGAATCATTAAAATTACAACACTACTAACTTGGAAAACTGTCCCAGTGTGCAAGAGTGTTTCAAAAATCTTAGCTCTCACTAAGTTATTTTGATGTACTCTGAGAAGAGAGATGGTAAATTTCAACCAACCTGTAGTGTACTAATAATTAAGTGCAATATTTGAGCCCTAAAGGATGTGCTGATCTCAGATAAAAGAAGGGCACGCACAGCTTAGCAGTAAGCTAAAGATCTAATCGCAAGTCAGAATCCCAGATAGATCTAAATGCTTAGTCAAGGCAGATATGCTATATAAAAAGCAGGCTCTTGTTAGACAGTCTGAAAACTTAAATATAGAGGGACCATCTGAATAGATTACCCTATTAAACCTGCTCCCTCTGAAAGTCCTGATTGCACAAATGACCCACACCTCCCTAACACAACTTACCAAATCTGCTTCACTATAAGATGCTGAAAATGAATCTCTCTCTCTCTCAAAAATTCATCACACCTCAAGAATTTCCTGTTTGATTTACCAGGTGATAACTAAAACCCAGAATAACCTGCCAGAGAACATCATAGATCTGGTAAGAGAAGAAGTCAAAATATACCTAAAGAGTTGCAAGAATTTGTCTGCATTTGTCAGAAGAATCTAAGAGAGTGCCTCCAGAAACAAATTTTGAGGTGCATGATAAATTAGAGGAAGAAAATCAGATTAGGAAAGCAAGTGTTATTTGATTTTGAGCCATTTTATTCAGATATTGGATTAGCACCTTGATAATATGCCCACAAAATGGCCAATTTACTTCAGGATGATTTTTGAAGCCTAGTCACTTAAACCATTAAAAAATGATAGCCACAATAAACAAAGTAGAAGTGTCTGGTTTGGCTTAGGAGAAAATCAAAGACTAGGTAGAGATGGAAAGGTGGAATAATACAAATTTTGGGTCTCAAGCATTCTAGGATACATGCAACCAAACTTCTTATTTGAAAGCAAAGCTGGACTAGCCTGAGGTTTGTAGAAAAGAACTGGAACGCCTAATTTCATTTCTTTGGATTTTGATTTGGCCAAGAAACAACATCACAGATATCTTTATATTGATGCTCAGATAAAAGCTAGTGGAGACTAACCAGTACAGTGCTCCTCATACAACAGCTAACTATCCCCTTGTTTTTTTGCTTGTTTGTTTACTTTTGTTTTTTGTTTGTTTTTGTGGTTTTTGGGTCACACCCAGCAATGCTCAGGGGTTTTTCCTGGCTCCGTGCTCAGAAATCGCTCCTGGCAGGCACGGGGGACCATATGGGATGCCGGGCTTCGAACCCATGACCATCTGCATAAAAGGTAAATGCCTTACCTCCATGCTATCTCTCCTGCCCCTAACTATCCCCTTGTTACACAATAAAACACACTAAAACCACCAAACACATTCTGCTGTAGATGATATCTACATGATATCATAACTACATGATCATATCTATGCATCATACCTATGCTCAATATTGACCCTCATAAATATGCATGACATCTCCAGAAAACTACCAAATATTTATAGAGAGGTGAATCACTGACTCATCACCCAGTCTAAATCCAGTCCCCACTCCCTCTCTGAAGCTTGTTCAGTAGGCTTAAAGTTGTAGACTTGCTTCATGGCTTAAGTTGTCTTCTTGCCAACAAATTTTCTCTCACATACAATTTTCCCTATGCTTATTGCATGATTGTAGAATCCCAAAGCAAATTAAATAGGGTGATGTAAACCTTATCTACTGGGCCCAAAATGAAGCATATAAATTGTCTAGCAAGATTAGGGTGCCCAAAAATTGCTAACCTATATATTGCTGAGAGAGCAAAGAATGGTATGCCGGCTAGTTAAAACTACAAGCATCCAACTAAATGGAAGAAAATACTTTCTTTTTTTTTTTTTTTTTTGGGTTTTGGGCCACACCCGGCGTTGCTCAGGGGTTAATCCTGGCTGTCTGCTCAGAAATAGCTCCTGGCAGGCACGGGGGACCATATGGGACACCGGGATTCAAGCCAGCCACCTTTAGTCCTGGATCGGCTGCTTGCAAGGCAAACGCTGCTGTGCTATCTCTCTGGGCCCCGAAGAAAATACTTTCACTTAATACATTCATAAACTATTAATATCTAAAATACACAAATTACTCACAAAGATCAACCAAAAAATTCAAAACACAATCCAAAAACTATCAAAATATGAGATGAGAAAAAAGAGCAAACACTATTTTTTTATTTTTATTGTGGTCCAAGTGAATTATAATTCTCTCACAGTAATATTTGAGGCACATAGTGACAATAAGTGAGGGGCATTCCCACCTTCCTCCACCCCTGAAGAACAAACACTTCTTGAAAAGACAGACAATAGGCACATAAAAAAGTTACTCATCAGAAATTTTTAGCAGGAAAATTCAGGTCTAAAAGATAATGAGTTATCTCACACCAGTAAAACACTGGCACATATCAAAAATACTGGGAGAATTCTATGATGAGCTATGATGTGGTGAAAAAAAGATTTCTTATCTACTGGTTGTGAAAATGTTTCCCAGTTCAAATCTTATAAAAAATAGTAAGGACCCTCTCCTTCCTCCTGGACTCCAGGAGCATGTCTGGGTGCTGGCCCAGGCAGCCAGAAAGGTGAGTGCCAGGAAGGACTCTAGAGGGGACCCCAGGACTATTCCCCAATCCCACCCAGCACATAGGAGGAAGAGATTAGGGAGGGGACGGGCGGATTTCTAGCCTCTGGTTCTACACCGAATCCTTTTCTGTCCTGGAGGCTAGCTCTGACCAGCGTGGGGTGTGGGGAGTAGCCAGGCTGAAGGCCTTTTCCCTAGCTTGGTGGGTGCTGGGAGGCCAGGGAGGCTCCCAGCCCTCTCTCTCCTTCCTCCTGGACTCCAGGGTCATGCCTGGGTGTTGGCCCAGGTAGCCAGAAAGTGGGTGCTGGCCCAGGTAGCCAGAAAGTGGGTGCCAGGGAGGACTCTAAAATGGGTTGGGCTGGGGCAATCACTAGCAACTTTCTTTCTCACTAGTCTCCATTTTCAGAACCGTGCAGGCACAATCAATAGGATTTTCTATCATTAATGTATGTTTTGCAGATGCAGAATGTCCATATTATATTCTGTCCTTGCCTACTGCCCTAAAAACTCATGTCTAATCCTTCAGTCCCTGACCGCCAAATCATCATTACCTCACATTTAACCCTTTTTACCTTCAGTTCTTAGCTCCTCAAGAAGCAATTATCCTCATACAAAGCCAGCTGCCAAACTGCACTCTACGTGATATGATAAACTCTCACCCTAAGAAGATTCCAATACTCTGTTGTTATTGATCTACTCTCAGAGGTCTCCTTCCCTCCTCCTTCCTTCATCATTCTAAGAGACTCGATTTCTGAGAAGTCATGGCTCAAGGATTTTTCTTGATATGGGGTCAATCACCAGCCAATTATCAAATTGCAAAAGCCAAATCACAGACCAAAGTGATGCCCTGTATTTAACATACCCCCCAACTATTTCAGAGACATAAAAGGGACATATATATGTATAAAGGGTTATAGCTGTTAAGGAAATACAAACAAGATATTCAAAAGATATATATATTATATCTTATAATACTATATATTTATAATATATTATAAAAGATATATATGTTTATATATAATATATAATCTTTCGAATATCTTGTTTGTATATATAAATATATAATATAATATTTTGAATATCTTATTTGTATATATAAACATATATATCTTTTATAAAATATATTATAAATATATAATATATATAAAATATAATATAGATATCTTTTGATCTTGTTTTTATTTCCTTAATAGCTATAACCTTTAATACGATGATGATTTTCCCTACTGCTTTGTCTGTTCTTCTCTTTGTGATCTGTTTAGTAAGGAATTCTGGTAGAAGAGTCCCTAGATTTAGCACTATGATATAACCAAGTTACAGGGATTGTTGGACTTGTTTCAGTGGTCCCCATATGCACCAATAAAACCATGAGGCATTGTTCTGTTTTTGCATAGGCACATTAAAATGGGTAAATACTATACATACAGGCGAGTTCTTATCTAATGGAGATAGGAACACACAATTTTTGTAATGTAGTGGGACCTTACACCCTGAACATTTCATAATGTCCTGACTCAGGCCTCAGAAGAACAGGCATTGTTTATTCACCTCTGAACCAGGATGCCATCTACAAAACAACCACGGTTGTCTATCATACCACCTGGGAGCAATCCTCTACCACAGAAAACCCTACCGCTGCCCCGGCATTGGCCTACTCCAAAGAGAGGTTCCTTTACACTGAGAAGACATAACAACAACAACCTGCTTTCAGGATAGGGCTATCCACATTGCCCTATAATTGTGAGGTGAAACTAGAGGATGCTCCACATCAACCTTACTTTGACGTATGATATGCACAGATTCCAGGATCTTTAACTAGAGAAACCTGACACCAACAACAGCGACTGTGTGAAAAAGAAAAGTGTATTGGCACTACAGACAATGACTTGGGTTGGACAACCTAATATGCCTGGAGCCTAGAGTTGGTCTTATGCCAGAAAACTTCAGGGGTAAGGTCTCCTTGTATTTAGGCCAAGGTTTTTCCTTTCCATGTCCCCCACATTTTGCTGTGCCTATGCAAACAACAATTGCCACTCTAACATTGTTTTTGCTGTACTTATTCAACTCTTATCCTTAAAGAAAGAAAAAAAGAAAAGCTTATTAAACCTTTTGCTAGGCCTTTAAAAAAATAGTAAGGAGATTTCTCAGAAATGTAAGAGTAGAGTTGCCATATGATCCAGAAATAGCAGTTCTTGATTGTCTACCTTTAAGATATAAAAACAAATCATAAAAACTATAATTGTGTATCTCATGGTGATTCGACTAAAGAATTTATTTATAACTTTCCAAGAAATAAAAAGGACATATTTAAAAGATTGTATTCATTTAAAAGGACATATGCGCAGGGAGGGACTTCAGAGCATAAAAACCGGCTAAGCTTTGCAAAAGCCGGCTCCCTGTGTGTGACACCAGGCGGGGAAAATCCGCGAAAGTACACCGGCCCAGTGGGGCTCAACTGTGAAAGACTGTGAGTGTGACCTGTCTATGTCTGTCTACTGTCCTCTTGCGTGAAACTCTTGCGAGTGGGGCAAAAAGAGCCCCCAGAAACATCGCTCGCCCAGACGCCATTTTCAGGGAGGGACTTAAGAGCATAAAAACCGGCTAAGCTTTGCAAAAGCCAGCTCCCTGTGTGTGACACCAGGCAGGGAAAATCCGTGAAAGTACACCGGCCCAGTGGGGCTCAACTGTGAAAGACTGTGAGTGTGACCTGTCTATGTCTATCTACTGTCCTCTTGCGTGAAACTCTAGCGAGTGGGGCAAAAAGAGGCTCAGAGGAGCATGGCCGCTCCGCTTCGCTATGCGGCCGTGCACTCTTTCTAAGGAAAGAACTCCATTGCAACAAGAAGGAAAAATCACACTAAGAACGGCGCTATATCACAGAAGCAAACATTTCTATCTGGACTGTCTTCTCTGTTGCATGCTCGGGCCTAAGATTTGACCCAGTGTGAGGCTTCATCCACGGAGGACTCCCCTCCCTTAGAGGCAAGTCAGCCCATCCAGAAAGGGAGGAGCCAGAGGAGTGTGCTGCCTACATCATATAGACAATGAATACCACCACAACACGTAGAAAAACCCACAATACAAGTGTGACAATGGGGAAACAACGCAGGCCAGCATCAGACATAGAGAATGAAGATGACAATTCTGAGGACCAGATAATGACTGAACAACTAATCAACCTCTCAGATAAGGACTTTAGACTAGCAATATGGAAGGTGCTCAACAGACTCCAAGAAACCATGGATCGAGTTGAACAGAACACTAATAAGAACCAAGAAAATATGAAGGCAGAAATGACAAAACTCCAAACTGAAATAACATGTCAACTAACAGGACTGAAAAAGTCAGTAAACGAAGTGAATGACAAAATGGATAAGCTCTGGGACAGGGTATCAGAAGCTGAGAATAGACTTGGTGCTGTGGAAGATGAGATACATAACAATTCCATACAGCAGGAGAGATTGGACAAAAAACTTAAAGCAAATGAGCAGACAATGGAAAAACTAGTCAAAGAATGGGAACAGACGAAAATAGAAGTCTATGATAAGATCAACAGAAACAACTTAAGAATCATTGGAGTCCCAGAGACCCAGGAAGAAAATTTCCAGGAAGAATCAATGGTCAAGAACATCATTAAAGAGAAACTTCCAGAGCTAAAGAATATATGTGATCAAATCCTGCATGCCCGAAGAGTACCAACCAAAAGAGACCCCAGAAAAAACACCCCAAGACACATCCTAGTCACAATGACAAATCCCACAGATAGAGACAGAATTCTGAAAACAGCAAGATCAAAAGGGGAAATCATGTTCAAGCAAGCTTCCCTGAGATTTACAGCAGACCTGTCACCAGAAACGCTCAATGCCAGAAAGCAGTGGTGGGATATTGTGACAAGACTGAATGAAATGAATGCTTCACCCAGAATACTATACCCAGCAAAACTCACTTTCCGGTTTGATGGAAGAATACATGGTTTCACAGAGAAAACACAGCTCAGAAACTTCACAGACACAAAACCAGTCTTAAGAGAAAAACTGAAAGACCTAATCTAAGACAAGACTACCCAAAAGACACACCAAATTTTGAAATAAAGATGGCGTTAAATCCCAGGACAATTCTTTCTCTCAACGTCAATGGACTAAATGCACCAGTTAAGAGACACAGAGTGGCTAAATGGATCAAAAAACTCAATCCAACCTTCTGCTGCCTACAAGAAACGCACCTGAATAGTCAGAACAAACATAGACTCAAAATAAAAGGCTGGAGAAAAATTATCCAAGCAAATAACACCCATAAAAAAGCTGGAGTGGCCATACTAATATCAGATAATGCAAACTTTATACTCAGGAAGGTTGTAAGGGACAAAGACGGACATTTTATATTAATCAAGGGGTACGTAGAGCAGGAAGAATTCACTCTCCTAAACATATATGCACCAAATGAGGGGCCAGCAAAATATTTAATACAACTGTTGACAAATCTGAAAAATAATATCAACAACAACACAATAATTGTGGGGGACCTTAACACGGCTTTGTCAACACTGGACAGGTCAACCAGACTGAAACCCAACAAGAATATACTAGACCTGAGGAGAGAAATGGAAGAAAAAGGCCTAGTGGATATATATAGGACACTCCACCCCCAGAAACCTGGATACACATTCTTCTCCAATGTACATGGGACATTCTCCAGGATAGACTACATGCTGGCACATAAAACATACCTCCATAAGATCAAGAGGATAGAAATTTTGCAGACTACCTTCGCTGACCACAAGGCTCTGAAATTATTTGTGAACTCCAAAGGGACTCAGAAGAAACACTTTAACACCTGGAAGTTAAACAGCCTCATGCTCAATAACCAGTGGATCCGAGATGAAATCAAGGAGGAAATAAAAAGGTTCCTAGAAACAAATGACAATAAAGACACAAACTCTCAGAACTTATGGGACACAGCAAAAGCAGTACTGAGAGGAAAATTTATAGCTTTGCAAGCACACATCAGGAAGGAAGAAGGAGCTTACCTGAGTAGCTTAATGACACAGCTAATAGAACTAGAAAATGCTCAACAAAAGGACCCAAGAATAGGAAGACAGAAGGAAATAACAAAGCTGAGAGCAGAAATCAACGAAGTGGAAACTCAAAAAACAATCCGAAAGATCAACGAAAGCAAAAGTTGGTTCTTTGAAAAAATAAACAAGATTGATAGACCACTGGCAAACCTAGCAAAGAAAGAGAGAGAGAGAAACTTGATAACTCGTACCAGGAATGAAAAAGGAGAGATCACTACTGATATGACAGAGATTCAAAGGGTAATCAGAAACTACTTTGAAAAACTCGACGCCACTAAAAATGAGAACCTGGAAGAAATGGATAAATTCTTGGACTCTTATAATCTTCCACGGTTGAAGGAAGAGGATGTAGCATATCTAAACACCCCCATCACCATTGATGAAATTAAAACAGTAATCAAATGTCTGCCGAAAAACAAAAGCCCAGGTCCAGATGGATTCACTAATGAATTCTATCAAACTTTTCAAGAGGAACTACTGCCAATCTTGGCAAGACTCTTTCATGAAATTGAACAAACAGAAACACTTCCAAATAGCTTCTATGAAGCCAACATCACCTTGATACCTAAACCAGACAGAGACGCTACCAAAAAAGAAAATTACAGACCAATATCACTGATGAATGCAGATGCAAAGATCCTCAACAAAATCCTGGCAAATAGGATTCAATGCCTCGTTAAGAAGATCATCCACTACGATCAAGTAGGTTTCATCCCAGGAATGCAAGGCTGGTTTAACATCCGTAAATCTATCAACATAATACACAACATCAATAACAAGAAAAATAAAAACCACATGATCATATCAATAGATGCAGAGAAAGCATTTGATAAGGTCCAACACCCATTCTTGATCAAAACTCTCAGCAAGATGGGAATGGAGGGAACCTTTCTCAATATAGTGAAGGCCATCTACCACAAGCCAGTGGCAAATATTATCCTCAATGGAGAAAAACTGAAAGCCTTCCCTCTAAATTCTGGCACAAGACAAGGCTGTCCTCTCTCACCACTCCTATTCAACATAGCACTGGAAGTACTTGCTATAGCGATTAGGCAAGAAAAGGATATCAAGGGAATCCAGATAGGAAAGGAAGAAGTCAAGCTCTCACTGTTTGCAGATCACATGATACTCTACTTAGAAAACCCTAAAGACTCTATCAAAAAGCTTCTAGAAACAATAGACTCATATAGCAAGGTGGCAGGCTACACAATTAACACACAAAAATCAATGGCCTTTCTATATACCAATAGTAATAAGGATGAAATGGACATTAAGAAAACAACCCCGTTCACAATAGTGCCACACAAACTCAAATATCTTGGAATCAACTTGACTAAATATGTGAAGGACCTATACAAAGAAAACTATAAAACTCTGCTCCAAGAAATAAGAGAGGACACACGGAAATGGAAACGCATACCCTGCTCATGGATTGGCAGGATTAACATCATCAAAATGTCAATACTCCCCAAGGCATTATACAGATTTAATGCCATCCCTCTAAAGATACCCATGACATTCTTCAAAGAAGTGGATCAGACACTTTTGAAATTCATTTGGAACAATAAACACCCTCGAATAGCTAAAGCAATCATTGGGAAAAAGAATATGGGAGGAATTACTTTTCCCAACTTTAAACTGTACTACAAAGCAACAGTTATCAAAACAGCATGGTATTGTAATAAGGATAGGTCCTCAGATCAGTGGAATAGGCTTGAATACTCAGAAAATGTTCCCCAGAGATACAACCATCTAATTTTTGATAAAGGAGCAGGAAATCCTAAATGGAGCAGGGAAAGCCTCTTCAACAAGTGGTGTTGGTACAATTGGATAGCCACTTGCAAAAAATTAAACTTAGACCCCCAGCTAACATCATGTACAAAGGTAAAATCCAAATGGATTAAAGACCTCGATATCAGCCCCAAAACCATAAGATATATAGAACAGCACATAGGCAAAACACTCCAGGACATTACAGGCATCTTCAAGGAGGAAACTGCACTCTCCAAGCAAGTGAAAGCAGAGATTAACAGATGGGAATATATAAAGCTGAGAAGCTTCTGCACCTCAAAGGAAATAGTGCCCAGGATCCAAGAGCCACCCACTGAGTGGGAGAAACTATTCACCCAATACCCATCAGATAAGGGGCTAATCTCCAAAATATACAAGGCACTGACAGAACTTTACAAGAAAAAAACATCTAACCCCATCAAAAAATGGGGAGAAGAAATGAACAGACACTTTGACAAAGAAGAAATACACATGGCCAAAAGACACATGAAAAAATGTTCCACATCAGTAATCATCAGGGAGATGCAAATCAAAACAACGATGAGATACCACCTCACACCCCAGAGAATGGCACACATCACAAAGAATGAGAATAAACAGTGTTGGCGGGGATGTGGAGAGAAAGGAACTCTTATCCACTGCTGGTGGGAATGCTGTCTAGTTCAACCTTTATGGAAAGCGATATGGAGATTCCTCCAAAAACTGGAAATCCAGCTCCCATACGATCCAGCTATACCACTCCTAGGAATATACCCTAGGAACACAAAAATACAATACAAAAACCCCTTCCTTACACCTATATTCATTGCAGCTCTATTTACCATAGCAAGACTCTGGAAACAACCAAGATGCCCTTCAACAGATGAATGGCTAAAGAAACTGTGGTACATATACACAATGGAATATTATGCAGCTGTCAGGAGAGATGAAGTCATGAAATTTTCCTATACATGGATGTACATGGAATCTATTATGCTGAGTGAAATAAGTCAGAGAGAGAGAGAAAAACGCAGAATGGTCTACTTATCTATGGGTTTTAAGAAAAATGAAAGACACCCTTGTAATAATAATTTTCAGACACAAAAGAGAAAAGAGCTGGAAGTTCCAGCTCACCTCAGGAAGCTCACCACAAAGAGTGATGAGTTTATTTAGAGAAATAACTACATTTTGAACTGTCCTAATATTGAGAATGTATGAGGGAAATGTAGAGCCTGTTTAGGGTACAGGCGGGGGTTGGGTGGGGAGGAGGGAGATTTGGGACTTGGGTGATGGGAATGTTGCACTGGTGATGGGTGGTGTTCCTTTTATGACTGAAACCCAAACACAATCATGTATGTAATCAAGGTGTTTAAATAAAAAAAATTATGCATTAAAAATAAATAAATAAATAAATAAATAAATAAATAAATAAATAAATAAATAAATAAATAAATAAATAAATAAATAAAAGGACATATGCGGGCTGGAGAGATAGCATGGAGGTAAGGCGTTTGCCTTTCATGCAGGAGGTCATCGGTTCGAATCCCGGCGTCCCATATGGTCCCCCGTGCCTGCCAGGAGCAATTTCTGAGCCTGGAGCCAGGAATAACCCCTGAGCACTGCCGGGTGTGAGCCAAAAACCACAAAAAAAAAAGGGGCATATGCATCCCATTATTCATTGCAAAACTTAAAACAATAATTAGGATACGGTATCAACCTAT
This sequence comes from Suncus etruscus, assembly GCF_024139225.1. Classification (NCBI taxonomy): domain Eukaryota; kingdom Metazoa; phylum Chordata; class Mammalia; order Eulipotyphla; family Soricidae; genus Suncus; species Suncus etruscus. The sequence goes on along the minus strand of NC_064849.1, from coordinate 155,303,923 downwards.
GTGTTCAATAATATGTGAGAGAATAATGAAGATTTTGTATATATACATGAAGGAATAATATTTAGCTGCAAGGAAAAATTAAAACATGCAATTAACTGTAATTTGAATAAAACTGAAGGAATAATGTTAGATGAAGTATGTCAGAAGGACAAAAACAAAAACCATATGATCTTACTTATTTGTGATATATAGAATTACTAGACAAAGAAATCAGTGCCAATAACGCTAAAAGCATGAGACCCAAACTACAGCGAACTTTAGGATTGGGGGGGGGGGTGTTTGAGTCACACCCGGCAGTGCTCAGGGGTTACTCCTGGCTCTGTGCACAGAAATTGCTCCTGGCAGGCTCAAGGGATATATGGAATGCCAGGATTTGAAACACCTTACCTGCATGCTATCTCTCTGGCCCCACAACAAACAAACTTTAAAATATGCCTGTCAAGATAGCAGACTGAGAGTTGTAGGAGAAACTGGTAGAGGGAAATTGTTACTAATGGTGGGATTGGTGCTGGGATACAGTGCCCTAAATTTTATGTTTAATATTTGTATCTTGAAGAGAGAGAAGAATTGGAAGAGAAAGACAGTAAAGGTGATTGTTCCAATAAGTCATGAACATCCCTTTACTTAATTTTCAGACACGAGGTAATATTCAGGTCCAGAATTACAACTTATTGATTGAAAACATAAGGAACTGAACATAAGGAATATAGGTTGTTAAGGCTTCTTCTAGTCCTTCACCCTAAGGGACATCCGGCCATTGAATTGGTTATACCCTAAGAGAAGAATAAATATTTAATGATTATTTAAGAGATGAAAACAAGCTGACAAAAAGTTCAGGAGGATTAGAAAAGTCTTAAGGGTAGACTCCACACTGAATCAATAGCATTAACTCCTCACCACCACTTGTCATTTTCAAAAGCTGTGACTTGAATGATACACAGTATGTTCCATGGCTACAGTAAAATATAAATTTAGATCTTGAGCATCCAGGTTCCTTTACTGAAAGCAAACTGAAAACATGGGCATTGTGGCATAAGAATAAACTACCTTGAATTGAAAATAGTTTGCAGGGCTGGGAAGGTGTCGCTAGAGGTAAAGTGTCTGCCTTGCAAGCGTTAGCATAGGACGGACCACGGTTCGATCCCACAGTGTCCCATATGGTCCCCCCAAGCCAGGAACGACTTCTGAGCGCATAGCCAGGAGTAACTCCTGAGTATCAAACGGGTGTGGCCCAAAAACCAAAAAAAGAAAATTAGTTTGCAAAAACATACTCAATAAATGAGCACTGTAGCAAGAGTATAAGCATGCAGTTGCCTATTCCAATAATATTTGTGGACATAAACATTAGATCACATTAGCAGGCATAATCAAATGGAAAATTAATAAATTAGAATATTTGTCAAAACATTATCATGATGAGCACTATATTTGGAGTTTAATATAATATAGCACTGTAATGCAAAACTAGGATATCTGACCTATATATCCAAGAACCATTGTGAACAAAAAGTTAAAGTTATTATGAACATATTAAAATTAAGACACTAAAAGATTCTTATAGTGAGCATTGTAGTGGTAGTCCATGGCTTGAGGGGACCATATGGGATGCCGAGGGATCAAACTGCGGTCCTTCCTTGGCTAGCACTTGCAAGGCAAACACCTTACCTCTAGCATCCTCGCTGGCCCCATACCTCTTTTCATTTCACCATAATGAATAGAAACGTAGGATAAGTTGTATTCTTCAGGGTTGTCCTTAGAATCCATAATGTACTGTTTTATTTGTTGTGTTATTTTTTTTAATTTTATTGAAACCATCATTATTTACAAAGTCCTTCATGGTTGGCTTTAAAACATACAATGAATCAAGGCCAATCCCAACACCAGTGACAACCTCCCTCCACCAATAATTCCACCCTTGCCCCTCAGACTACCAATATAACAGGCTCGTTTTAAATTTAGATTATTAAAGCTTGGGCCTCTTCATTTCATCATTGTTGCCATTGGTTTGGTTATCTAGTTCTGTCCTTTTTATTTATTTATTTATTTATTTATTTATTTGCTTTTGGGGCCACCTGGTAATGCTCAGGGGTTACTCCTGGCTATGTGCTCAGAAATCATTCCTGACTTGGAGGACCATACGGGATGCCAGAGGATTGAACCGAGATCCATCCTAGGCAAATGCCTTAACCCTTGCACCACTGCTCGGGACCCTAGTTCTGTCCTTTTTCTTAACAATACCAATGCATCTGAGACCACTTGGCCCCTGGCTTCCATCCTTTCATATTTGTGTTTTGGTTATTGTATTGAATGTTTCAATAAATAGCAGTGTGCATATACCTTGTAGGATGAATATTTTTCTGTCCTGGAGATAGATACTCAAAAAAGAGATTGCTGGCTTGTATGGCAGCTCAGTTTTGAGTTTCGTAAGAACCCTCCATACTGTTTTCCATATGGGTTGAACCAGGCAGCTTTCCCACCAGCAGTGAATGAGAGTTTCTTTCTCACCACATCCCCACCAAAAGAAACTGTTCTCCTCTACCATTGTACCTAGTTTCCCATACTCCCCCAAGCCTTGCCCATTGGCAGGTATGAATAATTTACTTCATATTGCTTTTACAACTACATGGTAATAATTTTAAATGAGGGGTCAGAACAATAGCACAGTAGTAAGATGTTTACCATGCACGTGGACAACCCAGGACTATTCCAGGTTCCATCCCCAGCATTCCATATGGTACCTCAAGCATACCAGGAGCAATTTCTGAGCACAGATACGAGAGTAACCCCTTAGTGCTTGGGACTTTTTAAAGAAAACTCAGTTTGTTATTTCTTCAATTGTTTGGGATTCCCTTATTCCCAATGCCAAGGTTTTTTACATTGATGGGTGCTGCTGGGTGTGGCCCCCCAAAAATGCCCTTTTGATGGATTAGGCATTTTCATGAAGTAGTGTAATATTCATTGATTTAGTTCAAAGAGGAGAGAAAAAAATGTATTCATTGTACTACAAATTTTCTACAAAGTTCTAATAACTTCAAAATAAAAACATATACTGCAAAGTGATTAAATTTTTTTGAAAAACACACTCAGAAATCTGCACCCAGAATGTCTGCACTTTGGTTAGACCAGGGAGATATGTTGCCTTGTTTATGCCTGGTCTTAATACACAAACAAACCTAACCTAGAAAGTGTATGCATGAAATTTAACTGAAAAGATCACAAATGGGACATACAAATGGGAAGTTTCAGCAGCCACTACAGTTTCCTCACTCAGAAAAACAGGATTGAGCAGAGAAATAGAAGAGTAGTTATGTTTCTTGCCTTGCAGATGGCCAACCCTAGTTTAATCCCCTAATCTCCCACCAGAAATGAACCCTAGTCAAAGAGCCAGGAGTAATTCCTGAGTACCACCAGATATAGCCTATCAAACATAAATATTTAAACTAATTCATAAGGGGCCGGAGCAATAGAACAGCAGGTAGGGCACTTGCCTTGCACACCCGCTCAACCTGAGTTAGGTCACCGGCATCCCACATGGCCCCCTGAACATGCCAGGAAGGCATCCTGAGCACAGCTAGAAATAGCCCCTGAGCATCGCCTGGTGTGGTTAAAAAAAGACAAAAAAAATTCATAACATAATAAAAAGATACCCTACTTAGGGCCAGACTAATAACACAGCAGTAGGGCATTTGCCTTGTATGCGACTGACCAATGACGGATGCTGGTTCGGTCCCGGGCATCCAATATGGTCCAACAAGCCAGGAGAGATTTTTTTTTTGTTTTTGGGTCACACCCGGCAGTGCTCAGGAGTTACTCCTGGCTCCACGCTCAGAAAATTGCCGCTGGCAGGCATGGGGAACCATATGGAATGCTGGGATTCAAACCATCGTCCTTCTGCATGAAAGGCAAACGCCTTACCTGCATGCTATCTCTCTGGCCCCAAGGAGAGATTTTTGAGCACAAAGCCAGAAGTGGCCCCTGAGCACCTCCAGGTGTAGCTCAAAAAAAAAAAAAAAAAAAAACTCAGTATTGAGCTGCCATATGACCCGGCAAATCCCATTCCTGGGTATCTATCCCCAAGATGGAAGGATATTCATCTCTTTTTTTTTTTTTTTTTTTGCCACCACTCCGACCCAGTTTGTTATTTCTTCTTTTTTTTTTTTACTGTACATATTTAATGTAATCTCTATAAGGATCTTCATTATTTTTTTTACACCACCCATCACCAGTGCAACATTCCCATCACCAATGTCCCAAGTCTCCCTCCTCCCCACCCGACCCCCGCCTGAGCACCTACCATATTGTCTTCCATAGGGGTTGTAAAAGACAGCATTTCCCTCCCCCAGCAAAAAAAGAAAAAAAAAAAAAAAGATACCCTAATTAATGAATAAAATATTTGCACATCATACATGAAATGTCAAAAGGTACAATAACCAAGGTATATAAAGTATTCACAATACACAACAGCCAATAAAGCCAATTACTTTACCAAAAATTGAGACAATGAGATGAATAGAAATTTTTCTGAAGAAGACATGCAGATGGTCATTAGTTATATTAAAAAGTATTCATCTGGGCTCCCTGTGTGTGACACCAGTTGGGGAAAATCCACGAAAGTACACCGGCCGAGTGGGGCCCAACTCTGAAAAACTGTGAGTGTGACCTGTATATGTCTGTCTACTGTCCTCTTGCATGAAACTCTTGCGAGTGGGCCAAAAAGAGGGCCAGAAAACTCGCTCACCCAGAGGCCATTTTTAGGGAGGGACTACAGAGCATGAAAACCGGCAAGACTTTGCAAAAGCCGGCTCCCTGTGTGTGACACCAGGCAGGGAAAATCCACGAAAGTACACCGGCCCAGGGGGCCCAACTCTGAAAAACTGTGAGTGTGACCTGTATATGTCTGTCTACTGTCCTCTTGCATGAAACTCTTGTGAGTGGGGCAAAAAGAGGCTCCAGAAAACTCGCTCACCCAGAAGCCATTTTCAGGGAGGGACTACAGAGCATGAAAACCAGCAAGACTTTGCAAAAGCCAGCTCCCTGTGTGTGACAACAGACGGAGAAAATCCACGAAAGTACACCGGCCCAGTGGGGCCCAACTCTGAAAAACTGTGAGTGTGATCTGTATATGTCTGTCTACTGTCCTCTTGCGTGAAACTCTTGCGAGTGGGGCAAAAAGAGGCTCCAGCGGAGCCTTTCTAAGGAAAGAACACCATTGCAACAAGAAGGAAAAATTACACTACGAATGGTGCTATATCACAGAAGCAAACATTTCTCTCTGGACTGTCTTCTCTGTTGCATGCTCGGGCCTAAGATTTGACCCAGTGTGAGGCTTCATCCACGGAGGACTCCCCTCCCTTAGAGGCAAGTCAGCCCATCCAGAAAGGGAGGAGCCAGAGGAGTGTGCTGCCTGCATCATATAAACAATGAATACCACCACAACACATAGAAAAACCCACAATACAAGTGTGACAATGGGGAAACAACGCAGGCCAGCATCAGACATAGAGAATGAAGATGACAATTCTGAGGACCAGATAATGACCAACCAACTAATCAACGTCTCAGATAAGGACTTTAGACGAGCAATATGGAAGATGATCAAAGACCTCCAAAAAACCATGGATCAAGTTGAACAGAACACTAATAAGAACCAAGAAAATATGAAGACAGAAATCACAAAACTCCAAACTGAAATAACATGTCAACTAACAGGACTGAAAAAGTCAGTAAACGAAGTGAATGACAAAATGGATAAGCTCTGGGACAGGGTATCAGAAGCTGAGAATAGACTTGGTGCTGTGGAAGATGAGATACATAACAATTCTATACAGCAGGAGAGATTGGACAAAAACTTAAAGCAAATGAGCAGACAATGGAAAAATTAGTCAAAGAATGGGAACAGATGAAAATAGAAGTCTATGATAAGATCAACAGAAACAACTTAAGAATCATTGGAGTCCCAGAGACCCAGGAAGAAAATTTCCAGGAAGAATCAACGGTCAAGAACATCATTAAAGAGAAACTTCCAGAGCTAAAGAATATATGTGATCAAATCCTGCATGCCCGAAGAGTACCAACCAAAAGAGACCCCAGAAAAACCACCCCAAGACACATCCTAATCACAGTGACAAATCCCACAGATAGAGATAGAATTCTGAAAACAGCAAGATCAAAAGGGGAAATCACGTTCAAGCAAGCTTCCCTGAGATATACAGCAGACCTGTCACCAGAAACACTCAATGCCAGAAAGCAGTGGTGCGATATTGTGACAAGACTGAATGAAATGAATGCTTCACCCAGAATACTATACCCAGCAAAACTCACTTTCCGGTTTGACGGAAGAATACATGGCTTCACAGACAAAAAACAGCTCAGAAACTTCACAGACACAAAACCAGTCTTAAGAGAAAAACTGAAAGACCTAATCTAAGACAAGACTACTCAAAAGACACACCAAATTTCGAAATAAAGATGGCGTTAAATCCCAGGACAATTCTTTCTCTCAACGTCAATGGACTAAATGCACCAGTTAAGAGACACAGAGTGGCTAAATGGATCAAAAAACTCAATCCAACCTTCTGCTGCCTACAAGAAACGCACCTGAATAGTCAGAACAAACATAGACTCAAAATAAAAGGCTGGAGAAAAAATATCCAACCAAACAACACCCATAAAAAAGCTGGAGTGGCCATACTAATATTAGATAATGCAAACTTTATACTCAGGAAGGTTGTAAGGGACAAAGATGGACATTTTATATTAATCAAGGGGTACGTAGAGCAGGAAGAATTCACTCTCCTAAACATATATGCACCGATGAGGGGCCAGCAAAATATTTAATACAACTGTTGACAAATCTGAAAAATAATATCAACAACAACACAATAATTGTGGGGGACCTCAACACGGCTTTGTCAACACTGGATAGGTTAACCAGACTGAAACCCAACAAGAATATACTAGACCTGAGGAGAGAAATGGAAGAAAGAGGCCTAATGGATATATATAGGACACTCCATCCCCAGAAACCTGGATACACATTCTTCTCCAATGTACATGGGACATTCTCCAGGATAGACTACATGCTGACACATAAAACATACCTCCATAAGATCAAGAGAATAGAAATTTTGTAGACTACCTTCACTGACCACAAGGCTCTGAAATTATTTGTGAACTCCAAAGGGACTCAGAAGAAACACTTTAACACCTGGAAGTTAAACAGCCTCATGCTCAATAACCAGTGGGTCCGAGATAAAATCAAGGAGGAAATAAAAAGGTTCCTAGAAACAAATGACAATAAAGACACAAACTATCAGAACTTATGGGACACAGCAAAAGCAGTACTGAGAGAAAAATTTATAGCTTTGCAAGCACACATCAGGAAGGAAGAAGGAGCTTACCTGAGTAGCTTAATGACACAGCTAATAGAACTAGAAAATGCTCAACAAAAGGACCCAAGAATAGGAAGACAGAAGGAAATAACAAAGCTGAGAGCAGAAATCAACGAAGTGGAAATCCAAAAAACAAACCGAAAGATCAACGAAAGCAGAAGTTGGTTCTTTGAAAAAATAAACAAGATTGATAGACCACTGGCAAACCTAGCAAAGAAAGAGAGAGAGAGAAACTTGATAACTCGTATCAGGAATGAAAAAGGAGAGATCACTACTGATATGACAGAGATTCAAAGGGTAATCAGAAACTACTTTGAAAAACTCGACGCCACTAAAAATGAGAACCTGGAAGAAAGGGATAAATTCTTGGACTCTTATTATCTTCCACGGTTGAAGGAAGAGGATGTAGCATATCTAAACACCCCCATCACCATTGATGAAATTAAAACAGTAATCAAATGTCTGCCGAATAACAAAAGCCCAGGTCCAGATGGATTCACTAATGAATTCTATCAAACATTCCAAGAGGAACTACTGCCAATCTTGGCAAGACTCTTTCATGAAATTGGACAAACAGAAACACTTCCAAATACCTAAACCAGACAGAGATGCTACAAAAAAAGAAAATTACAGACCAATATCGCTGATAAATGCAGATGCAAAGATCCTCAACAAAATCCTGGCAAATAGGATTCAATGCCTCGTTAAGAAGATCACCCACTACGATCAAGTAGGTTTCATCCCAGGAATGCAAGGCTGGTTTAACATCCGTAAATCTATCAACATAATACACAACATCAATAACAAGAAAAATAAAAACCACATGATCATATCAATAGATGCAGAGAAAGCATTTGATAAGGTCCAACACCCATTCTTGATCAAAACTCTCAGCAAGATGGGAATGGAGGGAACCTTTCTCAATATAGTGAAGGCCATCTACCACAAGCCAGTGGCAAATATTATCCTCAATGGAGAAAAACTAAAAGCCTTCCCTCTAAATTCTGGCACAAGACAAGGCTGTCCTCTCTCACCACTCCTATTCAACATAGCACTGGAAGTACTTGCTATAGCGATTAGGCAAGAAAAGGATATCAAGGGAATCCAGATAGGAAAGGAAGAAGTCAAGCTCTCACTGTTTGCAGATCACATGATACTCTACTTAGAAAACCCTAAAGACTCTATCAAAAAGCTTCTAGAAACAATAGACTCATATAGCAAGGTGGCAGGCTACAAAATTAACACACAAAAATCAATGGCCTTTCTATACACCAATAGTAATAAGGATGAAATGGACATTAATAAAACAACCCCATTCACAATAGTGCCACACAAACTCAAATATCTTGGAATCAACTTGACTAAATATGGGAAGGACCTATACAATGAAAACTATAAAACTCTGCTCCAAGAAACAAGAGAGGACACACGGAAATGGAAACACATACCCTGCTCATGGATTGGCAGGATTAACATCATCAAAATGGCAATACTCCCCAAGGCATTATACAGATTTAATGCCATTCCTCTAAAGATACCCATGACATTCTTCAAAGAAGTGGATCAGACACTTTTGAAATTCATTTGGAATAATAAACACCCTCGAATAGCTAAAGCAATCATTGGGAAAAAGAATATGAGAGGAATTACTTTCCCCAACTTTAAACTGTAGTACAAAGCAATAGTTATCAAAACAGCATGGTATTGGAATAAGGACAGGTCCTCAGATCAGTGGAATAGGCTTGAATACTCAGAAAATGTTCCCCAGACATACAATCACCTAATTTTTGATAAAGGAGTAGGAAATCCTAAATGGAGCAGGGAAAGCCTCTTCAACAAGTGGTGTTGGCACAATTGGATAGTCACTTGCAAAAAATTGAACTTGGACCCCCAGCTAACATCATGTACGAAGGTAAAATCCAAATGGATTAAAGACCTCGATATCAGCCCCAAAACCATAAGCTATATACAACAGCACATAGGCAAAACACTCCAGGACATTACAGGCATCTTCAAAGAGGAAACTGCACTCTCCAAGCAAGTGAAAGCAGAGATTAACAGATGGGAATATATTAAGTTGAGAAGCTTCTGCACCTCAAAGGAAATAGTGCCCAGGATACAAGAGCCACCCACTGAGTGGGAGAAACTATTCACCCAATACCCATCAGATAAGGGGCTAGTCTCCAAAATATACAAGGCACTGACAGAAATTTACAAGAAAAAAACATCTAACCCCATCAAAAAATGGGGAGAAGAAATGAACAGACACTTTGACAAAGAAGAAATACACATGGCCAAAAGACACATGAAAAAATGTTCCACATCACTAATCATCAGGGAGATGCAAATCAAAACAATGATGAGATACCACCTCACACCCCAGAGAATGGCACACATCACAAAGAATGAGAATAAACAGTGTTGGCGGGGATGTGGAGAGAAAGGAACTCTTATCCACTGCTGGTGGGAATGCCGTCTAGTTCAACCTTTATGGAAAGCGATATGGAGATTCCTCCAAAAACTGGAAATCGAGTTCCCATACGATCCAGCTATACCATTCCTAGGAATATACCCTAGGAACACAAAAATACAATACAAAAAACCCTTCCTTACACCTATATTCATTGCAGCACTATTTACCATAGCAAGATTCTGGAAACAACCAAGATGCCCTTCAACAGACAAATGGCTAAAGAAACTGTGGTACATATACACAATGGAATATTATGCAGCTGTCAGGAGAGATGAAGTCATGAAATTTTCCTATACATGGATGTACACGGAATCTATTATGTTGAGTGAAATAAGTCAGAGAGAGAGAGAAAAACGCAGAATGGTCTCACTCATCTATGGGTTTTAAGAAAAATGAAAGACACCCTTGTAATAATAATTTTCAGACACAAAAGAGAAAAGAGCTGGAAGTTCCAGCTCACCTCAGGAAGCTCACCACAAAGAGTGATGAGTTTAGTTAGGGAAATAACTACATTTTGAACTGTCCTAATAACGAGAATGTATGAGGAAAATGGAGAGCCTGTCTAGAGTACAGGCGGGGGTCGGGTGGGGAGGAGGGAGACTTGGGACATTGGTGATGGGAATGTTGCACTGGTGATGGGTGGTGTTCTTTACATGACTGAAACCCAAACACAATCATGTATGTAATTAAGGTGTTTAAATAAATTTAAAAAAAAAAGTATTCGGGGCCAGGCGGTGGCGCTGGAGGTAAGGTGCCTGCCTTGCCTGCGCTAGCCTAGGACGGACCGCGGTTCGATCCCCCAGCGTCCCATATGGTCCCCCAAGAAGCCAGGAGCAACTTCTGAGCGCATAGCCAGGCGTAACCCCTGAGCGTCACAGGGTGTGGCCCAAAAACCAAAAAAAAAAAAAAAAGTATTCATCTAATAGAGATGGGAACACAAATTTGGTAATGTAATTAGGCCTTTTACCCTGAACAGTGGCATAATGATTTGGCTCAGGCCTCAGAAGAATGTGCATCGCCCACACACACCTGAACTATGGAAACAACCACAATTGTCTTTAACATTCCCAGGATCCAAGCCTCTACCAGAGAACACCTACCACTGCTTTGGCATTGACTGACTCCAAAGAGTACTCCCAACACCCAGATGACTCAGCAACACTCTGCAGGCAGGGCAGATCACTCTGTATTTAATGATATGCTGAAACTAGAGGATGCTCCACATCAGCCTGACATCAACGAAAGAAATGCACAGAATCCAGAGTCTTTAAATATAAAAGTCTGATACCAACTATAGCTAAAGTGTGAATAAGTTACACCAGGACCTTGAGAATGACTGGAGTTGGATAGACTGGTATGCCTGGAACCCAGAGTCTGTCTTATGCCAATAAACTTCTAGGGTAAGGTCTTTTTGTAATCAGGTCAAGAATTTTTTTTCCCATTTTCTCCATTTTTCTGGACCTATGCAAACATTGGTGATTGCCACTATCACACCTTTAATATTTTTTTTGTTTGTTTTTGGGCCACACCCAGCAGTGCTCAGGGGTTACTCCTGGCTGTCTGCTCAGAAATAGCTCCTGGCAGGCACGGGGGACCATATGGGACGCCGGGATTCGAACCAACCACCTTTGGTCCTGGATCGGCTGCTTGCAAGGCAAACACCGCTGTGCTATCTCTCCGGGCCCTACTATATTTTTTTTACTCTAAGAAAACTATACAACTTACTGAACTTAAAAACAAATTACTGTAGTAGAATGCCTGTCTCGAAAACAGGCAGGGGATGGGAAGGGGGGAGGGGGTAATGTTGCACTGGTGAAGAGGGGTGTTCTGGTTATGACTGTAACCCAAATATGATCATGTTACTTAAATAAAAAATATATTTAATAAAAAAAATTTGTTAAAGTTTGAAAAAAAAAGTATTCATCAAAAAAAATTATTCATCATAAGATTACCAAAAAATGCTGATCAAAATGACAGTGAGATATTACCTTAAAACCAAAAACATTAATACTATTGTAAACCTATGGCCTAAATTATAATTAACTTTTTAAAATGCCAAATAAATAAGAATTTCTTTTTTGCTTAGTTTTGGTGTAGGGGCCATGCCCTGCGGTGTTCAGAGCTTACTCCTGGCTCTGTGCGCAGGAATCTCTCCTAGCAGGACTCAGGGAATTTTTAGTGGTGCAAGAGATCGAAAAGGATAAATCACATAAAAGACAAGTTTTCTACTTGCTATACTGCTGTTGAGGTCTAAGTAAATAAATATTTCAAAACCACATTGTGTACAGTTGCAAAGATAAAATATAATGTGAACATACATAAAGTTAACATTATCGTTTAGAATATTTCACTTGATACAAGAAAATTGATCAGAAACCTTCCTGGAACTTCCCTGGATGGTATTTAACTTTTGATTCCTTCTAATCAGTCCCCAAAGCCTAGCTACATTTTAAGAACTCAATCAATATTACTGTTCAACTATTCAGTTACTCTGGTAGTGAGGCTAGTATGTCCATTTTAGTTGCCAATAAACTCTTTCCTTTTATTTTTCCTCAGGAACAGAGCCCAAGATTTTATTTTTCCATTTCTTGCATTTGAAGTACTCTTTGGTGACATCCTTAACCTGCAATCCTTTGCCATACCCCTTAACTACAACACAGCTGCAGCCCACCACTTTATGGGGCTCCCCCTTTATACAGAAGCTTACCCAGTTCCCTAGTTTCCTGTTGCATGCCTTTTAGTTAAATTGATCTGAGTTCAACATAAAGGGGCTCTGTCAATTTGACACTCATAGGTCCATAGGCCAAATGCAGGCACGGAGCTGGACATTTTGCAATTGCATCTTCTAAGTCCTGGTGACTAAGGGTCATGCCCAGCTTCTCATACAATGCAGTATTATGTCCATGACAATTCCTACAGCATCAGCCCAATACAACCTTGAATGTAAACCAGCAAGAGAGGCAAAGTACTGCTTCTATTTGGGATGGAAATAGAAAGGACAGAAAACATGCCTGTTTCATTTTGTTCTGTTTCTTTTTGCATTGTTTTGTGTCCACACCCTGCTGTGCTCAGGGCTCACTCCTGGCTCTGTGTTCAGCAATCATGCTTAGCTCTGTGCTTTGGGATCTCTCCTGACTGTGCCTAGGTCTAAACAGGCGGGCTGTATACAAGGCAATCACTTTACCCTCTGTGTTAATTCTCCAATTCCAAACAACATAAGTTTTAAGGAGACTATGACAGCTATTAAATCAATGGAACAGTACATTTTTTATCTGAATGGAGGTGAATTTAAAGGCTTCACAAGGACTGGAGAGATAGTATAGCAGGTAGTGCATTTGCCTTACAAACAGCCAACCCAGGTTCCAGCCCAGGCATCTCATTCTGAGACCCATTGAAAGTAATTCCTTAATGCAGAGTCAGGAATCACCCCTGAGAACCCAAAAAGCAACAAATAAATTAAGTTAATTAAATGCTTCGATGCAGGCTTTATTCAGACTTAGCCCTGCCTCCGTCTCTGCCTCGCCTGCCCAGGTCCAGGTATGGTCAGTTGATTTGATTCAGACCTGCGTAAGCTTCATGCTTCCAGGGAGGGGTGAATCTCCTCCTTTCATCACAAACCCTAGACCCAGAAAGACATTCAGCTCAAAAAACCACTTCCACTCTTCCTTCAATCCCAAGAGTCACATTCTTCCTTTTCTCTTCACCATTCTTTGGACTTCTGCAAGTGTTTCTTTTTCACGCATGGAATTTGAAAGGATTGGACTTTATTCTCCATTCTGATTTTGGCTTGAACCAGAAGGTGTTAGTGAATCTCTCCCCAGGTCTGTCTATTCAACCCTAAGGTTGAAAAGCAAGGAAGGTCACAAGTTGTTTTCCAGTAGAAATAATGCACACTGGCATCTATCTAAGTGACATTTGACCAACAGTGTGCTAACAATTAAAGGGGATCCCCAGCATAGTTCAAGAGCCCTGGACAAAGTCATAAAGGTCATCCTGTAAGGTCAAAATCATCTCAGACTGTGATACAGTGCTGGTCATACCAAGATGCTGGGACCCTCAAGAACCCTCACTTTGGGCATTTGACAAGAAGTGTTTGATGCCACATATGTTCTAGTCCTTTGTTCTATCTTCTTGGCTCTGGGGTACTCATCATCTTAATTATGTACCAATATTATTAATTCAAAAAAATTAATAAAGTTTTTCTAATACTACAGCTCTTATAGGTCATTTTAGTTTTTCAGTTTACTATAGATTTATACGTTTCTCCTATTACTGGACTCTGTTGTTGGTTTCAGCCATTGCTTATGTGATGTAAGTGAGCAGGAATGTAATTTCAGCTTAGGTTCCTGTGGGAAAATGCAATGTGTTTATAATGCATTTTCCAGTAATGAATTGTGGAAAGCAGGGATTATCTTTGATTTTGTCATTTTATAAACACCCATGATTACTAAATTGAATTTAATTCTATTGTGTTCCATGTTTTTTTATTTCACTTCATAGTTTATAAGGTTTGCTGATATGGTAAAAGTTAGATTGTACCTAAAGTTTTAAGTTTAAGTTTCTTAGAAGGAGCTTAGTTGTATGGAGTATACATAGTTGAGGTTTGTATAATAGCCAACCACATTTGACTCTGTTTTCTTTCAGAACATTAAAAAATAAAAGATAGAAAGCCATAAATCTTAGAAATGCTTACCAAGTATCTCGAGTTGTTTTTTCAATCACATATAGGTAAGTTGCTGGAAATAAAGATTAGGCATAAAGGAGTAATACAGAGAAATGGCAAATTTTATGGGAGAATTTTACCTAAAATGCAGTGCCTAGTTTGGAACCAGAAAGACAGAATTGAACTTAAGGTACTTGTCTTGCACACAACTGACCTAGTTTAATCTGACCTGTACAAATGCAAACATTTAGTACAGTGATGCTTTTAGACTTAAAAAATGTTTTATCTTTCTGGAGTTATAGAATAAGTTCAGATATCATCTTCCAAACTGAAATGTCTTTTATTTAATCACTATTAGTTACTTGAATAAATTACATTCTTAAAGACAAATTGAGACTGGAGTGATAGCACAGGGTAGGGTGGTTGCTTTGCACATGGCTGACCCAAGTTTGATTCCAGTCATCCCATATGGTCCCTTGAGCCTATCAAGAGTGATTTCTGAGCACAAAGCCAGGAGTAACCCCTGAGTATGGCCCCAAAACATAAATAATAAATAAATAAATAAATAAATAAATAAACAAATAAATAAGATACTGTGATTTTAGTTCTAATGAGTCTAAATTTTTTCAGGAGAAAAAATTAAGAGAGTACAAAATATAGTCTGCATTTTAGGGGGGCACACAAGCAGTTCACAGGAATGACTCCTAGCAGGATTTGGGGGTATCTGCAGTTGAACTTAGATCAACCAATGCAAGGCAAGTACCATACCGCTGTACATCCAATATAATATTTTTAAAAGCCAAACCCAAAGGAAAAAAACCCTTTGTCTCCTTTGAGGTCTTTCAAGAAAGACTACTCTGTATGGAGCTAATTTTATGATTCAGATCGACTGAGCTAGCAGGTGTCAGATAAGTGATAAAGCATTTTGAGTGTCTATCAGATAAAATTCACATAGAGGGATTGGAGACATAGCAAAGAGGTTGAAATACTATCCTTGCAGGCGTGGGCTTCATATATGGTTTCCTGAGCACTGTGAATATGGTCCCTGAGCACCATCAGATGTGCCACTCAAAAAATAATTTTACACTAATATTTTAATAAAGCATTTTGTCCATCCTAATATAAGCAAACCAGGCTCATTCGATATGTTAAATGTTTGAAAAGAAGGAATCAAGGGATAGTAGAGAATTTCTCTTGCTTTACTGTCTTTGAACTGGGAATTCAACTTTTATACTTCAGTCAAGAATGGAAACATCGATATTGTCTGGTCTGAAGTCATGGGGCCTCTTGCATTAGTTAAGCAAAGCATTAGCATGTAATCCTGGAAACACACCTCCAAACACTATTAGTGATACCCCAATATCAGATATACATCAGATATCAAATATATATCAGATATACCCCTGAGCATTAGCCTGAAACTTCGTGGATAATTAACATATATAAAATTTTACTGAGTTTTCTCCAGTCTTTCACGAGACATTTTCTTTTCTTTTCTTTCTCTCTTTCTTCCTTTCTTTCTTTCTTTCTTCCTTTCTTTCTTTCTTTCTTTCTTTGTTGTTGTTGTTGTTGTTGTTCACAGGACATTTTCTTGCTTCCTGTTTTTTATTCTGCTTTGTGCATTTATTTTAAAATATAATCTCTTTATTACCTAAGATTCAAATAACAATGGATGCAAGACTTGATATCGTACTCAAACCTATACATAATACATAGGTAGAACATTTCATGACCTTGACGTTGAAGGTATCTTCAGTGAGCCAGTGCCACTGGCCAAGCAAACAAAAGCAAATATAAATGAGACAGTATCAAACTAAGAAATTCTGTACTGCAAAGGAAACTAACCAGAGCAAAAAGATTCCCCACAGACTGGGAAAGAATATTTTACCACCACTCTACTCATATGATAAAGGGTTTACACCCAAGATCATAAAATACTAGTAGAACTTTACAAGACTAAAACAACCAACTTTTCAAAAATGGAAGGAAGAGAGGAACAAACACTCCCTCAAAGAAGATATGCCGATGCTCAAAGGGTATATGATAAAAAAAATGCTCTGTATTATTTATAATCAGAGAAAATAATTAAAACAAAACTGAGATATCATTTCACACTAGTGATACTGACAGACATCACAAAGAACAAAAACAACTAGTGTTTGATGTGGCTGGGGGGAAGAAAGTCTTATTTACTGTTGGAAATGTTTACTGAAAAACAATATGGACACCTTTCAAAAACTATGAATTGAGCTTTCATATGACCCAGAAGTTCTACTTCTTGGAATCTATCCCAAGAGCCCCAAAACTCTATTTAGTAAAAGCATTTGCTTTCCAATGTTCATTGCAATATTCACAATAGCCCAAATCTGGGAAAAAACCCGAGTGACTGAAGAACAGGTGATTGGATTACTATGCTGCATAAACACAATATAAGACATATACATATCATGTATCTTACTGCTATGTGGATGGGTCTGGAACGTGTCATTATTTTGAGTGAATCTAGTCAGGAAGAGAAGAACAGGTACACAGAATTGTTTCTGTGAGGAATTATAAATGCCCAAAGGCAGCCAACACTGAGAACTAGTTTTCAGTAGAAACTCCAACCAAGGGACACATGGCAGGGGAGGCTGTGATGGAGGTGAGAAGTGAACACTTTGGTAAATAGAGTGTTTTCAATTTGAATTGAACTACATTTTGGCATTCTGCTGGAATGTTTTCTGTACAAAACTCTTCCCATTGCTGTTTTGTAAACCACAGTGTCAGATACACAGATGAATAAATAGAACAGAGCCTCTTTGAGCTACTAAG
The DNA here is from genome assembly GCF_024139225.1 of Suncus etruscus. Lineage (NCBI taxonomy): Eukaryota > Metazoa > Chordata > Mammalia > Eulipotyphla > Soricidae > Suncus > Suncus etruscus. The sequence goes on along the minus strand of NC_064849.1, from coordinate 155,286,585 downwards.
TGCAATGTCATTTTACATATTCAAGTCAATGCTAGTCCTTTTATGTTCTGCCCACACATGTGGAAGGCCTGCAGATACATAATAAGTAAAAACCCAAGGGTTTATTTGATGATAGAATAATGTAGCTTGAAAATTAGTTCTGACTTTAAAATTAAAATATGATCAAATGTTATGTCAATGTTGAGTAGAAATAGTGTGAATTCTGTCCCTATATTGGTTAGTGTCAAAGTGATGGAAAACCTGTTAGTGAATTGTCATTGCTGTATGAAGCCTTATTTCTCTTTCCTTTTCTATTCCTTCCCAGCAATACCCATATTTGTAGTGCAAATTATGACATCCAGACTGCACATATGAAAGGCATATGCTATAATGCTGAGCCACATCCCCGGTCCAGTTTACTTTTTGTTTTACTGAAACTTGGATTTTGGGAGAGGGACATACCTGGAAGTACTCTGAGCTCAGGAATCACTCTTGGTTGTTCCTGGATAACCATATGAGGTGCTGGGCATCAAATATAGGTTGGCTGTATGAAAGGCAAGAGCCCTGCATACTGTACTATCTTTCCAGCCCATGCTTGAATTTTTTTCAACTTAAATGTTTAAAAAAAAAAGAATTTCATAGGTATCACTATGTACCTTGAATATTACTATGAAAGATTTGTAGCTCACTTTGGCCACAATAAAAATGTTAAAAAATAAGAAAAGTGCCCATAATGAAGCCATTCAGAAGTAATTTCTTATGACTTTCATAGGTGTAGTATACATATAGAGTAAAGCATTTTAGATATAAATATTAATTCTAAATGGTGGCTTAAGTTCAAAAAGCAGTTTCCCATGTTATCTCTTCTTTTTTTATTTTTAATTATGAGAACAAAGATGCAAAGAAAGAGGACAAGGTAAAGTTATAGTGGAAGGACAATCACCCATAACATAATTCTCAGAAGTCCCCTTGCTGATATCTTAACTTTGAACTTTCAGCCAAAGAACATTGATAAATAAAACAGAATCCATGTACAAATACTTTGTCCCGCAAGTCTCCAGATTGTAACACATTATATTTCTTAACAGCACACAAGGCAATCTAAAGCCATAAAAATTATGTAACTCTTAAACATTAGAGTCATAGCATGTTTTACATTTCCATGTACATGCATATTAGCTTAAGTTAACCTCAAATTTTAAGTGGGTTTTTTTAAGGATTAGAGTCAAAGGAGCACAGTAAAAACGATGTTAGAGTGGCAGTTGTTGTTTGCATAGGCCCACCAAAATATGAGGGGCATGAAAAGGAATAACCTTGGCCTAAATACAAAGAGACCCTACCCCTGAAGTTTCCTGGCACAAGACCAACTCTAGGCTCCAGGCAAGCTAGATCGTCCAATCCAATACATTGTCTGTATTCCAACACACTTTTATTTTTCACACAGTCTCTGTTGTTGGTATCATGTTTCTGTATTAAAGATCCTGGAATCTGCATATCTTACATTGAAGTCAGGATGTGGAGCGTCCTCTCATTTCACCTCACAATTAAAGGGCAATGTAGGGAGCCCTGTCCTGTAAGCAGGTTGTTGTTGCTGTTAAGTCTTCTTAGTGTTAAGGGAAGTCTCTTTTGAGCAGGTCGATGTCTGAGCAGTGGTAGGGTCTTCCATGGTAGATGATTGCTTCCAGGTGATGTTATAGACAAACCTGGATGTTTCGTGAATGGCTTCCCTGGTTCAGGGGTGAATGGAAAATGCCCTTTCTTCTGAGGCCTGTGCCAGGTCGTTATGTTAATGTTCAGGGTGTAAAGTCCCTTTGCACTACAAGATTTGTGTGTTCCAATCTCTATTAGATAGGATCTTATTTGTATGTATAGTATTTTCCCATTTTAATGTGCCTATGCAAAAAATTGCTTCCTGTGTTTAGTCTGTATTTTCGCCTTTAAAATAAAAGGAAGACACTGACTAGATGGGTAGAGAATTTGCTTTGCACCTGACCAGCTCTGAGCCTCTGCATCCTATATGGTTCTGCAAGTCTGCTAGAAGTAATCCCTGAGTGCAAAGGCAGGAGTAAGCCCTGAGCAAGCACAGCCAGGTGTGTGCAAAAAAAAGAGAGAAAGAAATGGAACAAAGGTCAGATATGTCTTAAGCAAATACCTGACACATGTGAGCCCCCCCCCCAAAAAAGGGTTTATTCTTTATATGACTGAAACCCAACTACAATCATGTTTGTGATCAAATCATATAAATAAAGACACTAATAAAAAAGAAAGAAACACACACAAAATAAGGAAACAATTTAAAAGTAAAGAAAGAGGCCAAGGAGATAGTCTTGGGATTAGAGAAAACACTGTGCATGCACTGACCCTGGTTTCATCCCAGACACCACATGATCTCCAGGGTCATAAGAGTATAGTCTTTGAGGTCACCAACTAACATGGGGTGGCCCAGATGAACTTCAGCATGGCAGGACCAGACCAGCACAATATCATCAGGCCATCACCTTGAATAGCTGGCAAGGTTGACTAAGAATAACTGGCATTGGTCATCCAATTCTTTAGACACTGTTTGGAGAGCAACGCTAATACATGGAAAAAATAATAAAGGAAGGTAGGTAAGTCATTCAAGTAATTTTTCATCTTCATAGACCTGAACCAATGACAACTACTAATTATCTCTTCTCTAACCTCTTAAGTCATTCCTTAGAAAATTATTAAATATTTGGCAAATATTTGGTATGTCATTGCCTATATGGAAGAAGCATAACTAAACTCATATTTTTATTTGGATCATTTATAGGAATCTATTACAAATTCATATCAATAATGAATGAATACACACATACCTTGATACATGTGTTTGTTAATATCTATATAATCAATTATTGTCTTACTATATTTCACAACTTATTATGTATAACTAACTGTAACACAAACAAGAAATAAGGAGCTTTGTACTTGAAGTCATTTTTCTGTCCAATTAGCTTTATTCACATTATACAAAATAGATTAGGATGTGACTGAATAGTCAGCTTGTTAATTGCTCTCTGAGCAAGTTTAAAATGTGTCATTATTATCTAAATAATGAAAAATAGTGGGTGTGATTTCAGTATGGAATAACTCGCCCCTGGCTTTGATTTTTTTGAACAATGTAGTATCACTTCAACTGCTTTTGATCAGATGTGACATCTTCTCTACATTGATAGATATGCACGGTCTTGATGTGACAAATCATCTTTTATCCTTGATTAAAATAAATTATCACATTGCAATAGCTATCCTACCATGTCAGTTACATAGCCAGCTTACCACACTAATACCATGACACTTTATATTTTTAAACGTTTTAAAAACAGATTTATACTACAAATACAATCTAGTTTTTATTTCTCCTGTTATAAAAGGCATATAAACATTTTCTCTTTCATGGAAATGTTTTTTATTTTTTGTCTATATATCTTTCTTTATGCATCTACCTACTGCAAATAGTTTACTCTAGAAATCTCCCTTAAGTTTTCAATACTGACAGAAGTGAGGCTGACCCTATAGATGTTCCATCTCTAAGAATAGGCATATGAATTGGTCAATGAGCTCAACTACAATGAAACATCCAAAGTTAGGAACACAAGCTCAAAGAATAAACCAAAATCATCCCCTAATTTTAGATAATAAAATGGAAAGTGAAAGTATCTAATTTAGACTAAGAATAAAATGCAAATACTAAGGATATATTTGATCCTTTGGATTTAGATTAAAATTTAAAGCTCTTCTCTTGAGTGATTCAGTTTCATGGACCCATTCAGAGCAGTTTTATTTTATATTGGGGATAGAGTTGCACCCCATCTTGCAGTGGTCATGGTCATTGCATGGCAAATGACCTACCTGATAATTGTTTTTCCTGTGCAACTTGCTTTAATTTTTAAAAAAATGAATTATGATTGATTTTTATTTATTTAAAACTGAAAGACCCTTGATTGGTAAACTACAACCTGATTTTTCTCAATTTGATAGAACATCATTCAAATATAATAAACTTTATTAAAAAATTCAAAATCTGGTGTCAGAGTGATAATACACTAGGTAGAGTGTTGCCTTGCATGCAGGCCAACCCAGGTTCTATCTCTGGCATTCCATATGGTTCTCCAAGCCTGCCAAGGATGATTTCTGAATTCAGAGTCAGGAATAACCCCTGAGCAGCAAAGTACCACCAGATGTGGCCCAAATAAACAAACAAAATATATTTCCGGGGCCGGGCGGTGGCGCTAAAGGTAAGGTGCCTGCCTTGCCTGTGCTAGCCTTGGATAGACTGCAGTTCGATCCCCTGGTGTCCCATATGGTCCCCCAAGCCAGGAGCAACTTCTGAGCACATAGCCAGGAGTAACCCCTGAGCATTACCGGGTGTGGCCCAAAAATCAAAAAAAAATATATATATATATATACATATATATATTTCCAAAGCTGGTGAGATTATAGAGGAGATTAAGCACTTCTTTCATGTGGCCCCTGATTAGACCCTGGTTCAATCCCTGGTATAGCACATTGACTCATTGTGTGCTGCTAGGGATGATTTCTAAGAACAAAGCCAAAAATATTTTCTGAAAACCACTAGGTATAAGCTCACTCCTTCCCCAAAAATTAAAATGAAAAAAAATCTCAGTTGTTGAACACCACGAAGATTCGATTTTGTTCACATCACAGTTGGTTGTATTCCTGCTATCTGTACTGTTGTTCTCAATGTCTCTCCAGTCTGGAAAAGGATAGAAAAAGAAGACAGCATAATCTTCAGAGATTTGAACCAAAAATGCAATGGGCTTGTGTGTTGTGTATCTATATGTGTCTGTGTCTGTCTGTATTTGTGTGTGTCCACCCACACACGTGTGTACTTAAGAGAGAAATTTTGAAGAGAGTGATTGGGGGGGGCAATAAATTTGAAAACAATAAAAGATGGTAGTCTGAAAACTTAAGTAGAACTTGATAGTAGTTTTGTTTTATCAATAATATTATTTTGAGACAAATTATTTTTGTTGATGTTACAAGTTTTATTTTTTTCTTATATCTGTTGGGCTTTAATTGGTTGAGGCTCAGCTACATTAATTAAATTCAGTGGCTTATAGGTCACCATTAAAGATTCTGGCCATATCTACATTAGTTGGATTAAATTCATAAACCATATACTATTGTATAGTTATACCAACAACTATCACACTATCTTTGCGCCAGATAATATATGAGAGCAATATGTGGAGGAAAAATCAATTCTATTTCTTCACTGGATTGGTAATCCACAAATTCTATGACAATTTTCAACTAATGCCTGTGAGCACTAACTGAACACAAACACACATACATTCATTGAAACTCACACAGGCTGCTTGTTTTCATTGTCATCACCTCAAAGGGATTCATATTTATGGAATGATTAAAGAGAATAAAAATTGAATTTATGTATATTCAAATCTTTTCTCAAGGCTTTCCACTATAGGCTTAGATTTAAATCAGAAAAAAACTATTTTCTCTTGCTTAAAAAATAGAGGTTGGAGTTTTTAAGAATAAAAAGAAACATAACAGTATGTTAAATGGTTAAGTGTTTTACCACTATAAATTCAACTTCTAGAAGAAGGGAACAAAACCATATCCCACATTAGAACAAAACCAAAATAAATTTCTATTTATTTTAAGGGTCCAGAAAAAAGGTGACACACTCAGTGAAAGGAAGCATAACATTATTGTGGTATTGATATGGCTGTAACAATACATCCCTTCAATTCTGAACAAAAATCATCAAATGTCTGAAATTGCCTTCACAGTTAGTAGGTAAGAGTTACCTACTGGCCCATGACCTTTAGATAATATCCGGTGAATACTTGCTTGACTGTTTTATTTTATTTAATTTTTGGTTTTGGGGTCATACCCGGCAGCGCTCAGGGGCTATTCCTGGCTTTATGCTTAGAAATCGGCCCTGGCAGGCTCGGTCATGTGAACTCAACATAGACTACGTGTGACCTGGCGGTGACCATCCAATCCTGAGATCTAGACCTCAGACATAGAACTGACACCACCCCCCGCAACAGCACTGGGAACCAAATTCACAGTGGGAAAATCTTAATAACTCTCTAACACCAACTTATGCCAGTTTTGATATGACATCCCGACAAAGAAGAAATGGCAATAACTTGATCTAAGAACAGAACCTCCTAATGGTAAAATAAAATCAGAAGACACATCACCCTTTGACCTAAGCAAAGACCAAGATTACCAACTACTGAAGGCTAACATTGACATCCAAGACTGGGCAGAACTTATACTGGGACCAATAAAAAAGACCCTGGCCTAGGATTCCACCAAGGATCTGTACAAAAACCAAGATCTCCAATCCCAGAGGTCTGACTATAATAACTGCGATAGAATAGAACTTTAGGAATCATAATTGAAAACTCTATTTCAGGCTTTGCTCCAGGTTGCTGCAAAGTCTGTGATTGTATCATTTCTGACTGCCATGTAGTATTCCATTGTGTATAGATACCACATCTTAACGATCCACTCATCTGTTGTTGGACATCGAGGTTGGTTCCAAGACTTGGCTATTATACTGAGTGCTGCGATAAATAGTGGGGTGCACACATATTTTGGGATGAATGTCCTTCCAACTTGGGGGTAGATACCTAGGAGAGCAAATTCACACCTCGTTCCCGGCAAGAAAATACAACCATACAGTGTGGCCCTCCTAATCACCTCTCCCTAATGTGGACTGTGGCTTGATACCGGAACTAGCTCCAAAGGACCCCCACTGCAAGAATTCTACCCAGACCTCCCTGCCTGGACCCCACACTTCACAAGGAAATCTCAAAAGACAATGGGGAACCTGTACTTTCTTTTTATTTTATTTTTTTTTGGTTTTAGGTTTTTGGTTTTTGGGCCACACCCGGCAATGCTCAGGGGTTACTCCTGGCTGTCTCCTCAGAAATAGCTCCTAGCAGGCACGGGGGACCATATGGGACACCAGGATTCGAACCAACCACCTTAGGTCCTGGATTGGCTGCTTGCAAGGCAAACGCCGCTGTGCTATCTCTCCGGGCCCAGAAGCCTGGACTTTCATCACAAATATAGACCTATATAACACTACCTCTTATCCTGTCTCTCCCCAAATGTAAAGTAATCTCCTGTATAACTTTCTCCCTTTTGTTTTTTTATCCTTGTTTATTTTTTTTGTTTGCTTGTTTTTGTGTGTGTTGTTTTAGTTTTTGTTATTTGATCTGATTTGTTTTTGTTTCTTTTGGGTCACTCCTGGTGGCACTCGGAGGGTGCTCCTGGCTCTATGCTCGGAGATCGCCCCTTGTGGCACAGGGAACCATGTGGAATGCCGGGATTTGAGCCACCATCCTTCTGCAGGAAGGATAGATGCCTTGTCTCCATGCTATCTCTCCCGGCCCCACTTTACTCCTTTAATTACATCGTTTATTTAATCTTTTTAAAAAAAAAAAAAAAAACAAAACTCTTTTTTTCTTTAGATATGTGTGAGCATATATATTCCTAGTTTTTGTCGGGTGTCTGTTTTCTTCTCTCTCCACCCCCAAAACCACCAGCAATATAATGTAGCACCACTTCTTCCTGCAAAGACATATTAAACAAAGGGGAAATTTTATGTGTAAAAACTAGCTCTTATCTACTAGGGATAAGAACTCATACTTGTTTACAACACAGGGACATCTCCCACCCTGAACGTATGTCATGTGGAAACAACTTAGACTCCAGGGAACTGGACATCGACCACCAGCCTTGACTCCTGGACCCCAGACATAGAAATGACAAAGTTCGGGGCCAGCGAGGTGGCGCTAGAGGTAAGGTGTCTGCCTTGCAAGCACTAGCCAAGGAAAAATCCAACCACAGTTTGATCCCCTGGCATCCCATATGGTTCCCCCAAGCCAGGGGCAATTTCTGAGCGCTTAGCCAGGAGTAACCCCTGAGCATCAAACAGGTGTGGCTTGAAAAACCAAAAAAATAAAAGAAATGACAGAGTTCTCCACAATAGCTCCAGGAGCCCAATCCCCTCTAGGACATTCATAATGCTGCTCTGATGCCAACATGCGCCAGTGCTAAATTGATAACCTAACAACAAGGAAATGGGAACAACTTGATCTAAGAGCAAGTTGTCCTTCCTCATCAGCCAACAATAAGACAAAAATCAGAAAACATGTCACCCTTTGTTCTATGCAAAAGCCAAGATTGCTATATACAAATGACTGGATGTTACAATCAGGACAGGACAGTACACATCCAGGGACCAACAACAACAACAACAGCAACAAAAAGCTCTAACCTAGCTTTTGGCCTATGATCTGTTCAACAAACAAGAGCTCCAATTCCAGAAGTCTGACTGAGACAATCACAACTGAACAGGTCTTCCAGAAACATAACCAAAGACTTTATCCCAGGCCACATCCTAGGAGCAACATAATGACCAAGACCACCAACTACAGAAGATGGATTAAAACGACACTAAAGAAGCAGAACTGCTAGAACCACAAAGAAAGACTTCATCATAAGCTCCATTCCTTGAGCTGCACAGTCACCAAGATCTCTAGATACAGAGGTCTGATTTTACCATCCATGATGAAGCAGAAGTCTTCCATACACCACAAAAACACTGAGGGGAGAGTAAATGATCATGCAAGGAGTCTATAGTTAATCCAATGACAGTATACTTCAGCGGGGGGAGAAACCCTGTATCTCCTAGGCCAAGTGAATCACCTCTGTAATATCCCAATAGTTACTGTGCCTATGCAGGGGGGTGGGGGGGGAAGTACAAGACAATCATTTTCCACATATTTATTTATTGATTGATTGATTTTTTGACGTCTTCATATTAGTATAGAGACTGAAGTTGATGTCTCTAATATTATTTTATTTTATCTTATCTTTCTCTTTCTTTTTGCACTCTGGCATGAGTTGATTTCAGAACCAAGACTGTTGTGTGGTGCTTGTCTTTATTACTGTGGTGCTCATTGGATATTTAATTTGATATTTCTTTCTGTATTGTTGTGGTGTTTCAATTGCCTTTTTTACATTCTCTCTCAAACTGAGATTGAAATCCTCTGAAAGGACTCCGCCTATTTTCAGCATATTTGACTTCTTTTTTTTTCTTATTTTTTACCCCAATTTATTGCTTTTATTTCCTTCAAACAAAGCCACATAACTCGATTTATCTAGCTCCGCTTCTTAAATAGAGGGGGAGACAGAGGAGGATACCAGGACCAAACATATATATATGATCACTAATAGTGGGCTGGACAAAGAGGGGACCACCTACTCTAGCAGTCTGGGGGGTGATGGTGGGGTACCATATTTTCCGGCATATAAGACGACTTTTGAAACAAAAATAAGTCAACCAAAAATCGGGGGTTGTCTTATATGCCGAGTATATCCTGAAAAATATTTCAATATGCCACTAAATGAAAATTGTCTGAATATTGCCACAAAACAAATTTTCCAACTCATTCCTGCACCAATCACTGCAAGGCTGCTCGGACCGCTTTTTATGCATGCAAATTAGACAATGTTCTGGACCCAAATCTACACTGTAAAAAGCCTGCTCAGATTGGCCAGAGTCAAAGTGGAAGTCTATTACAGTATAACCTTTGAACCTTTGCTTGTTGTGATTGGCTCACTGTGGTACATGAGCACAGGAGCACATGCAGCACATGCAGCACAAAAACGTTCTGTCTGATACAGCAAATATAGGCCTAAACCTATGTTTTAACTGCAAAATTAGGGATTTGTCTTATACGCCCAGTCGTCTTATATGCCAGCAAATATGGTATATGGATTGCAGAAGGGGAACTGGGATGGTGGGAGGACAAATTTGGTGATGGGTATTCCCCTGATTCAATGTTGATATGTACCTAAAATACTACTGTGAAAGATATGTAAGCCATTATGATCAAAATAAAAATTAAAAACATAACACCTTTGGGGGAGAAAAAGAGGGTGTATGGAGCCTATAGTGGTTTTCATGACAGCATGCTTCAAGGGCAGAGAAACCCAAAATCTCTTAGGCCAAGAAAATTCCCTTTATAACTTTACACACATCAGTAAACTTACACACATAAGTAAACTTTACACACTTTAAATTTATATAGTTTGAAATAATTTTTTTAAAACTTTAGGGCCACATTTATCAGTTCTCAGGGTATATGCTTGGTTCTGTTTTTAGGGGTCACTCTTGATGGTACTCAGGGTGAAGGGGACAATATATGGCACCAGGGATCCAACCTAGAATGGCCACATGCAAGGTTAATGCATTAAACCCTGTATATTGACCTGCCCCCAAAATAAATAATTTCTAAAAAAAAATATCTCCAGTACTAGTATGTTATACTAAGTACCAATGATTTTATATTATTTCTATGAACTGTATGTTATAGATGATGATAGTTACTTTATTGTATTTGTTGACAATAAATTATTAACAAGTTTTGCAATTTATTGTGGAATTTACTCATTTTTTACACTTAAAAATGGGTTCATGGGGCCGGGCGGTGGCGCTGGAGGTAAGGTGCCTGCCTTGCCTGCGCTAGCCTCGGACGGACCGCGGTTCGATTCCCCCGGCGTCCCATATGGTCCCCCAAGCCAGGAGCGACTTCTGAGCGCATAGCCAGGAGTAACCCCTGAGCGTCACCGGGTGTGGCCCAAAAAAAACCAAAAAAAAAAAAAAAAAATGGGTTCATGATAGCTATTTCCTATTATACCAGCTCTTGTATAATTCCCCTTAGAAGTTTTTTACTCCACTGTAACCAATAGGAGAGTAAGACAAAGTCAAACAGAATGCCAGTCCCCTGATTACATTATATCTTAGAGAATTCCACCTTTCTAGAATCTTTCCCACTAACTCTACCATGAACTCTGAAGAAGTGATTTGCCACCAACACAACTGCAAATAAATGGTCTCTGTGAATAACCTGAGCAAGTTTAGAAGCAGATTTCTCCCCTCTCAAAATGCCACTTGAGAAAACTGGCAAGTAGAGAACTTGATTACAGCCTTGTAAAACCCTATTTGGGCTGTAAGAAAAACATGCTCAGACATCTGACTGTTAGAAACTGTCAGATCAAAAGTATAGAGTGCTTAAAGGAGCTAAGTTTGCAGAGATTTATTGTGTATTAAAAGATAAGGGTTAATTTAACTCTTTTTATTTGTGGGAGAAAAAAGATGGTAGAGCACATCTGGCAATGCTCAAGGCTTACTCCTGACTTTGTGATCAGGGATTACTCCTGGAAGAGCTCAAAGGACCATATAGGGAGTGAAATCAAGCCAAGTAAGTACCTTATCTGCTGTACTATGTCTACAGCCACTATTTTTTTTCACTTTGCCCAACTTTTTTTTAATAATATTTTTATTAAGCACCATGATTACAAACATGATTGTAGTTGGGTTTCAGTCATAAAAATAACACCCCCCTTCACCAATTCCCACCACTACTGTCCCCCTCCTTCCTCCTCCCCCACCCCCCGCCTGTATTTAAAATAGGCATTCTACTTCTCTCCCTCATTAACATTGTCATGATAGTTGTTACTGTAGTTGTTTCTCTAACTGCATTCACCACTCTTTGTGGTGAGCTTCAAATCATGAGTCAATTTTTCCAGTCCTCATCTCTATTGTCTCTGGGCATTATTACAATAATATATTTTCTTTTTCTTAAAACCCATAGATGAGTAAACTATTCTGTGTGTGTCTCTCTCCCTCTGACTTATTTCACTCAGCACAATAGATTCCATGTATAGAAAAATTTCATGACTTCATCTCTCCTGATGGCTGTATAGGTAATACTCCATTGTGTATATGTACCACAGTTTCTTTAGCCATTCATCTGTTGATGGGCATCTTGGTTATTTCCAGAGTCTGGCTATTGTAAATAGTGCTGCAATAAATATTCGCGTGAGGAAGGGATTTTTGTATTGTGTTTTTGTGTTCCTAGGACATAGGGTATATCCCTAGAGTGGTATAGCTAGATCATATGAGAGTTCAATTTCCAATTTTTTGAGAAATCTCCATATTGTTTTCCATAAAGGCTGGCTTAGATGGCATTGCCACCAGCAGTGAATGAGAGTTCCACATCTACACTAGCAAGGATTGTTCTTGTTCTTTGTGATGTGTGCTAGTCTCTGTGGCATGAGATGATACCTCATTGCTATTTTGAAATGTATGTCCCTGAGGATTAGTGATGTGGAGCATTTTTTTATGTGCCTTTTGGCCATTTGTATTTCTTCTTTGATAAATTGTCTGAGCCCAACTATTTTTTATAATAATCATGAGTACCCCTCATATAAATTTTTCACCATTTTTATCTCTTTGGTATAAGGTAGGGGAACAAAGGGAATTTTATTTGTTTAGCCAGTTCAATTTTCCAAAGAAACTGAAAGAAAGTTACAGAGATTTTTTTTGGACATCACACCCAACATAGCCTAATCACACACAGCAGCAATGTTTCCATACAAGAACCAGATTTTTGTAGCAATCAATAAAACCTTTATTAGTACATCAGTTTCATTCAAGTCCATAGCTTAATTTAGAATTATTGGCACTCTGTGCATTAAATGATTTTAGACAAACATTTGATGGCTTTCTCATTATAATACCATGAAGAGTATTTTTCCATTCCCCTAAATTACTGTGCTCTGTTATTATTTTAATAGCAGATTTCTTTAAACCATTTATTATTGCTTGATGATTCAATCACCTAGTACTAATATTCAACACTAAAAATTAAAAATTCTGTTTAAATAGCCATTCTTGTATTTACAAATGTCTTAAGAGAGTTCTCCAAGTTGAGATGTAAATCAATTTCTTTGAAAAATGTGACCTTGAAATTTTCAACTATTTCTTAGTTTTCTCAATTTTAGCTATTCTGAAGTCTTGTTTTAGTTTTGGTTTGGTTTGGATCCCTCTGTTCAAGATTCACTCCTGGCACTGCTCTCTAAATATTATATTCGTAGCCATGTACTGTGTACCCTGCTTTTCAATCCTGAGCTGAGATTTTAAATGGGGCAGGTCTTTTCTGGTAACTCATAGTCAATCCCCTTATCTTAGAACCTCAAGGATTCCCTCCTATTAACAGAGGAACAGGTAGGCAAAGAATACTTTGTATTCCTTGATCTGCTGCTACTTTAATATATAATTTTGACCTTAAACGCTACAGATTAAATGAAGGGAAATAGAAAAATAGGATCCAGACTGTCCCCCTTAGACTGAAATCTGTCAATGGGCATGAAGAACTCAAAGGACAATGATCCTCTGCTAGTAGTATATGCGGACACACACACTGATATATTTTTCTGGAATAAAGATACAACCCTTCAGATTTTCTGAAGATCTGTATACCAAGAATTTTAAGATGAGCTCTAAAATTCGTTTCAACTAGAATGGTTTATGCATCTTCCCCTCTGATTTACAGTTGCCTTCATTTTAATTTCCTTCTATGATCAAGGCAACTTGTCTTCTTTTCATATACAAATTGGGGGATTAGGGGATACCCAAATTAATTCAGCATTTTGAAACCACATGCTAGAAAGTGGCAAGGGTTTGTTTTTAGTCTGTCATTGCAAATGCATCTACATGAAGTCTTTGCTGGTGGAAACATAAATCCTCTCCTAGGTTTAACCTATTGATTGATATGAATTCACTTTGCTCAATGAGAGCTGTTATGGACAAATCAAATTAGCAGAACCCAGTCCTATCCTTTTTAACATTGATAATCCTGTTTCCATTTGGTCAAACTAAAACTTCTGGACCTTCTCTCTTTCTCTCTCACCTCTCCCTCTCCTCTCTTTCTCTCTCTCCTCTCTCTCTCCTCACTTCTCTCTTTCTCTCTCTACTCTCTCCTTTCCTCTCTCTTCTCTCTCTCCTCTCCTCTCTTCTCATTCCTTTTTCTCCTTTCCTCTCTCCTCTCTCTCCTCTCTCCTCTCTCCTCATTCCTCTCTCCCTCCCTCTCTCCTCTCTCCACTCTCTCCCTCCCTCTCTCCTCTCTCCACTCTCTCCCTCCCTCTCTCCCCCTTCCCTCTGACTCCCTCCCTATCTCTCTTTCTCTCTCTCTCCCTCAATCTCCCTCCTTTTTTTCTGTTTTCTGTTTTTTCTCTTTCTCCCTCCCTCTGACTCCCTCCCTCTCTCTATTTCTCTCTCTCCCTCCCTTCCTCTCTCCCTCAATCTCCCCCTTTTTCTGTTTTCTCTTTTTCTCTCCTCAAAAAAAAAAAAAAGAAAAAGAAAAAAAACTTCTGGAATTTTCTACAGTTTAAGAAATATTCATAAACTAGGGAATAAAATATTCTTTTCTTAGACGAAAGTATTCATATGTTCTAAACAAAAATGTTTTATTAAGCATTTTCTAATTAGGCAGTTATGTTAAAAAGCTTTGCACATTGTCAAAGGAGACTTGAAGTAAGTTTTCCAAAACTTATATCTGAGTTTAGAAAACATAAGCATTCTGAGGACCTAAGAACTACCTGGGGAGAATTTTGATTTGCATAAGATAAACATATGAGACTTGATTTTGTCTGTTGAGTCTTGAAAAGGAGTGTCTCCTAAAGGACTGAAATCAAGGGAGTGAATAAGTGCTAACTAGCTGCTAAATGTCTGACAGGATTTATGGAGAAATTTTAAAGTGTGGATTTGTACAGTTTGCTAATTTCTGAAAGGCCTTCTGAGAGAGTAAGAGGAAAATAAGTTTGGCCTAAAAAACAGTATCCAGTCCCTGTCAATTAGACTCAAAGGACAGACACATAAAGTCAGCTCCAAAGTCAAGTGGACAAACTGCCACTCTCCAGGTGCTGTAGCTAGAAAATATCAGTTCACAATCTCTATGTTGGTGATCAAATTTCTAGCTACTGACACTCCCAGGTGCCTCTTCTATTTCCGACTGGATTCCCAATTGCTAAATCTTGCTACCTCTGTTGGTATCATGTGACCCCTATTCTAATTAATTCTCACTTTTGATACCATCTCCAAAAAAACAATCAACCCATACCAATCTCCTTTTGTCTTAGACCCTCCTTGGAATCCTCCAGAAGGAAATCAATACAGAAGCCTTTCTCATCTCTCTTCTCCAGGGCCACAAACTTTTTACTGCTTGTTCCTTCAAGTTGCTCCCTTGACCATCAACAAAACAGGCATCATCCAGCCTTAGGCTGTAAACCTTGAGCTAATGAATTTTAGCATTCTTATCATGCTCATTGTATTCCACCAAGGCAAATTTAAAAATAACAAGAATTCATTGTCACTATGTACCTTAAATATTACTGTGAAAGATTTGTTATTCACTTTGGTCACAATAAAAATTATTAAAAAATAAAAAAATAACAAGGCAAAGTCCTTGAATACAGAGACCATTTGAGATAAAGAACAAGTATAGTCTAAAATACCATGTAAAGTAGGTCTCAGCTGCCTCCAGGACCCAGGTAATATATTATCAAACATGTCAGGAGGTTCTTTTTTTTTCTATAAAGTTTGTCCATTAATTCCAGCATATATCAGGCTTTCTTTTACTTATTTTATATTTAAGGCCTATGATATTATATTTAGCTTAAATATCCATTTTATATATAAAGTTGCATAACTTTTTCTAGATTTACTTTTTAATTTATTCACCATAATTTACAAATGACTGATAACAGAATTTGGGCCATTCAATGTTCCAATTCCACCTCTACCACCAGTGTTTCTCCACCAATGACCCAAATTTCTCATCTTTCCTCATCTTTCCTCCTAAGCAAACTCTCTTTTTTACTTGCTTATCACAGTTTGGGTCACATGGTGACAAAGATTTTTTTTTTTAGTCTTCATTTTATAGATAAGAAAACAGGCTCAATTGAAGTAGGGCATTTGCCTTGCATGCAGAAGAACTGTGGTTCGAATCCCGGCATCTCGTATGGTTCCCCCAGCCTTCCAGGAGCAATTTCTGAGTGTAGAGGCAAGAGTAACCCCTGAGCATTGCTGAGTGTGACCCAAAAACAAACAAACAAAAATAAATAAATAAAAAACAGGCTCAGAGTGATTATATAAATTGTCTTAGTTCCTAAAGTCATTGTCATTCTCATTCAGAGGACCAGGAAGTGGACCAAATCAATAGTACAGTAGGGAAGGCATTCACCTTGTAAACTGTCAACCTGGGCTTAATCTCAGGTACTGTACTGTAACCCTGCCCCGAACACTCTTTTTTCCCTAACCTCTTCTTTTGAGATCTTAATCCCACCTGGATGATCAAACCTACCCAAACCTGGGGCAAGTTGTTTTAAATAAAGAATATAAGAGTTTGAGGAGAGAGGAGAAGCAGCAAAAAAAGGCAAAGAGCCAAAAGAGAAGCAGAGAGAAGCTGTTCAGCAAAGAAAGAGTCATGGGAGAGAGATTCATGGCAGAGAAAATGCCATGGAATAAAATCATTGGATGATTCCAATGAAACTTTAACTGCCTGCTTGTGAATTATTTCTCCACCATTACCCTGCTTCTTCAGACTTCCTGGCGGAAGGGACTAGGGGCACAGTGCCTCAGAAGGCTCACCCAACACGTTGATCTCTTTATACTTTATATTTAATATTTTTAATCTGTACTATATATGTTCTCCCAAGCCAGGCGTGATCCCTGAGTGCAGAGTTAGGAGTAAGCCATCACCAGATGTGCTCCCCAAACCAAACAAAAAAGTTATTTGAATTAACACACCCTATTTAGCATATCAAAATATTTCTTCTTATAACAATTATTTTAGACAATTCTCAATGATGAACATTGTACTATTTGTACAGTCTTTATTTTATCTTTTTTAATCTGTATGTATCTTTCACACAGTATTGTTAGAAAAGTAGTCAAAAAAAAAAAAAAAAAAAAAAACAGAGAAAAAGAAAAAATGACCCGAGAACCAACCTGCAAAGAAGGCACCAGTTGGTTTTGGAGCCGGGCTGGGACTTTTGTTGGCGGATCTGCAAACCTAGAGTTGGAAAGACACAGAAAAACCTGCTCCAACCTCGGAAGAGAGATACGACCACTGAAGGCATTGGTACCTATCCCTCCAGGGCCTTTATCTTTCAAAGACTTCCCAGGGTACCCACGGGAGGAAGACACGACAATTTGGCTACTACCTCTCCTAACGCCAAGAAAGGACTCTCCTGATCTAGGCCTAATTAGGTACCTGCAAATAAACCCGGTCTCCGGCCTTTGAGGTTTTTAATGAGGGATTAGGGCAATGGACGAGCCCTCACTGCTAATGGAAACGGGAAAGCCTAGGGCCTGGGAAAGTCCACCGCCTGGAATAAAGATCATGAACCTTCAAAGATGTAATCAGCAATCTCAAAGTTTATTCCCCCGAAGTTCTGGGATTCCGCCTATCTGTTTCTTGACACAGCAGGTTTTCGGTTCACAAGCAGAACCCAGAGTTTAGGAGTTCCCAGACATTTATGGGAATTCATATGATAATGAGATTTCAAACATTCCACAGGTCCACACAAGTATGAGAATTCAAACCAGCCAATAATGTATCCAGAAAAAGAGCACAATTTTCTTAAGTTTTCCAGACCCACCTTTGACATCATCACCCCAGCACTTAGCACAGTGGCATGGAGAGATATGGCCCAGACCCCCAGGTGGTCTCTGAGTGAGTCCTGATCTACCAGGGAGAGGCCCCTTGCTAGCAAAGCGGGGACCCTGTCCTGCCAGGAAGGAGGTCCCTTTCAGGGTTGTGGGCTTGTTGGGGGCAGAGAGCCTGGTTCCCTATACCATAGCTTTGTAAGCCAGTAATGACCAAAGCGAGAAATAGCGTTAATTCCTACCTATTTTCTATGCTTACTGCTTCACTCTATGTCTGTGTGTTCTTGGTTTGTTAATTTTACAGTGCCTAGATTATTTCTTAATGTTTTAGCTTTAAATTCTGTTTTCCCCTTGGTGGCTTAGCAAGAGTGCCTGCCCACATTTCTTATCTTTCTGAGCCAGCTGGTAGTTACCACAGGGGCCTCCCTGGTCAGTGAAGCTGCTCACTTGTCAGGGTCTGTGTCAGGCCCTGTGAATAGCAGAGGCCTGAGATGGCAAAACTTATGTCAATTATAGCAGCAACTCAAAAAGTCCATTAGAACAAGCGAGAACAGATGCTAATAGCATGATTAATCTTATTTAAATCACATACTAATATTTAATAAAACTATGTAACTACTTTAAAACACACTTTGCTACAAAACTAGTTTTTAACTAGTTTTAAAAACAACATATACTTCAACACCTCTGGTGAAAAGTGCACTTCAACAAGCAATATGACTTTAGCCAAATAATTACCCTCTTTTGTAAATTCCAAATTCAAGCTCCATCCTACAAAGACCACCAAGGAGATGAACAGCACTGCAATAAGGCATGGGACTTTATTCACAGCATGCTGTGGTTGTCCTCTAAGACAACGACCCCTTACTGAGCTGTCAAGCACCTTTAATAGGGTTACAGAGACTTTAGGGGGTCGGAGAAAGAGCATGAAGGTAGGGCATTTGCCTTGCATGCAAAAGGATGGTGGTTTGAATCTTGGCATCCCATATGGTCCCCCAAGCCTGCCAAGAGTGATTTCTGAGCGTGGAGCCAGGAGTAACCCCTGAGCGCTGCCAGGTGTGACCCAAAAAAATTCATATTTAGGCACCATAATTTACAAAGATATTCATAATAAAGTTTTAGGCATACAATGTTCCAACACCAATCCCACCACTAGTATGTTGTGACTCCACCCCGGATATTACGTGTAACCTTACCCCTGGGAGTGGTCTTGGGAAGGTTAGATAAGGCCTTTGGGCCAAGGGATTAGGATCTTTTTGGTCTTTTGCCAGGATGGAGGTTGGAAGTGACATGGATGAAAGAAGTAAGATGCAGGGCTAGCTAAGAATGGCTAATGCTTAAATAGGTTTATGATATAGGCCACACAGATGTTGGCCAGGGCAATAAAGATGTTATCTCTCTGGAAGCCTGCCTGTGAGTGAGTTCAATACCTGTTGCTTTCCTGGACCCAGACCCACCGGTTAATGGGAGATGGAGCCACGTGGGCAGGGCCTAAGAACAATGGCCTCCATCCACCATCCAAGCCCATCTTAAGGGTTTTAACACTGCATCTGGCACCCAAACAGGGACCTGTAAATAAATTTACAGAGCTTGAGCAGTGGCGCAAGCAGTAGGGTGTCTGCCTTGCATGCGCTAACCTAAGACAGACCTCAGTTTGATCCTCCAGCGTCCCATATGGTTCACCAAGTCAGGAGCAACTTCTGAGCACATAGCCAGGAGTAACCCCTGAGTGTCACCAGGTATAGTCCCCCAAAAATCAAAAACAATACAAAAAAACAAATTTACAGAATTTTATTATTTTTGTTTTGGGGGGCCGCACTCGGTGATGTTCAGGTTTACTCCTGACTGTGCGCTCAGAAATTGCTCCTGGCTTTGGGGACCATTTGGGACACCAGGGATTGAAGCAATGTTCGTTCTGGGTCAGCTGTGTGCGAGACAAATGCCCTACACCTGCGCTATCGCTCCAGCCCCTAGTATCTGTTTTTATACTGCATTTCTACTTTATGGACTTCATACCACAAAGTTGCACTATTTTCACATTTCTGTGCATTGACTGGTTGTTTCTATGTCATAATGCATAAGCTGACTACTCCCCTATGGCAACATCCAACTGGGAACTTGCTAGGACTCTGTGCTTCTCCTCCAAGTAACCTCTCTCCAACCATGTATCCTCTTCCAGAGCCATTCCACATGGTCTCTTTCTCTCTCCCTCTCTCTCTCCCTCCCTCTCACACACTATGCAAGTTCCCAACAAGCTTTTTTTAATGTCACATTTGCTAACAGCTGACCACCATGAAGATGATTGTAATACTACCCAAAACTCTAGTATTACTTGTCTTAGTTTAGAGAGGCTATAAGGCACAAAGCTGTCTCAGATTCCTATGCATATTCATGCATAACTTTCTTTTAGAATCAATGAGAAGATGCCAAATAACTGATTTTATACAGTGTGTCTTTAATCCTGTGAATAATGAAAGCAGAATTGGAACTGACTATAAGTTCCTGTCACTCTAGTTCTCTGTGCCATATGCCACATGATCCTATCATAGATGAAAATTTTAGAAGTAATGACAAAGTCAGTCTAATGCGTTAGGGGAAAAGAGAATAAATTATGATCAATAAGTACCCATTTCAATCTATCTCTTTATGGACCAAAAAAATGGTCACAGATGATAATCATTCTTCTGAGGACACACACACATATCATCTGCAATAGGGTTGCCATTATAACCATCACATTCTCATTAACATTTCTTTCTGAATTTCCATTTGAAAGCCAAGGGTAATTTCATTCTAAAATCAGTTCTAACTCCGAATGGCTCCAACACCTATTTTGTTCTGAAGTCAGTCACCTGGTAAAAGTTTCCCCAGTTCCCATTTTCCTTCTTTCTTCACTCTGTCCTTCCAGGGGTAAAAAAGAAAAAACATTTTTGGAACATATCTGTGTTGTGTATCTACCATAAATATAAAAAAGATTTAATGATATGGCCCTAAAATATTCATTATAAATTTATGACATATACTTCATTTCCTATTCGTCTTACTCCCATTCTCTTAGCATAAATATTTGTAGCTAATTATAAAAATTTTTACATATTGATCCCAGTAGAAGGAAAATATTTTAATAAATGTATATTAATATGTTCTTAGGAAAAAATGTTTAAATGAGGTTGAAGTAAGAGTAATTGTGAGTAAGATATTTGCCTTCTATGTGGCCAACCTGGGTTGGATCCTAGGTTACTGAGCAATATCAGGAGTGATCCGAGAATAGTCTCTCCACTAAGCCCTGAACACCTCCAAATATAGATTAAAAGCTATTTATAAAACGAGAGATAGAGAAAATGCAAGGATTTGCTGCTTGTCTTGCCTGAAGGGCCAACTGCAGTACCATCTCTAAGCCCCACCAGTAGTAACTCCTGAGCACAAAGCCAGGAGTAATTCCTGTGCACCACTAAGTGTGGTTCCTAAGCAGAAAAAAATATATAGGACCCTTATCCCTATGTCCTTAAAATTACCCTCCATCATATGTCCCTGACATTGGGTGCCACTGGACAGACCTTGTCAATTTTGGACTTTGGGAGGGGAAAGATAAGTCAGAGATACAGTTCTCTTTGGTCTAAGGATATATATATATATATATATATATATATATATATATATACTTCAGTGGTCTGTGTCTCATTGATAGAGTAAAATAGTTGCCAGAAATGGTCAAAGATGGTAGGTCTGGACCTCATGCATAGGAAACACTGAATTTGAGAACCCAGTGCCGTGTGCCCTCATGGAAAAAAAAAAAAGCTGTTGCTGGGTATGTGAGGCAGCTCAGCAGGCCAAGTGTTGGCATTGCAGGCAGAAAGCCCAGGTTCAATCCTGACCCCACATGGTTTACCTGGCCAGAATCATGGGTCCCAGTACTATTGGGTGTAGTCTAAAACAAAAACAGCACAGAATTATTTTAAAAGTATTTTCAAATTAGACTAATACAGGAAAGACTTTGAGAAATAAATCTGAGTCTTTTTAGGCCCCCCTCATAACTCCACAAGCTGTGAAAACACAGGGCCTAACTTCTAGCAATGTTTCTCACATACTGGTGTATGAACCTCTACCTGAGCTCTCTCCAGCCCCAGAAATGAGACTCTCCCAGAAACACAAGTCCTACTCTCATATGCCGTTGTCAGGGAGACACAGGACAAATGTCACATCTCTGTGTAGGAGTATCTTCAGAATCAAAATGGCAGAATATTAGCATAGTGTAAAATGTACGTATCAAGTCATCTTTCTTCTCTGAAATGGTGACTGAATATAAAAATCACAAACTGAAACAGTACACGGACAGGGAAAGAATAAACAACTCTCAGGCAATTAACAGAATGTCTATTTTCTTGGGAAAAGATGCAGCTAAGAGACAGAGCATGCATCTTCAATACACAAAGCCCTAGTCTGGGTACCCAGCAACACATATACACACAAGTATGTTTTCTTTGTTAACATTTTTTATGGTGTTTTCAGCTCTTAAACTTTTTGTAAATATTGATTATTTTCAAGTTAATATTTGTTTTCTTGTCCTATTTTGTCCTATGTTGTTTCTTGACTTTTGTATTGTCTTTTGTTTGTTTGTTTTTTGGTCACACCTGACAGCACTCCTGGAAGGCTCAGGGGACCATATGGGATGCCGGGAATCAAACCTGAGTTCGTCCTGGGTCAGCCACATGCAAGGCAAATGCCATACTCCTGTGCTATTTCTCCGACCCCTGTATTTTTTTCTTAAGGCAGCTCTCCTAATGTTGCAAGTAAAATATGAACCTGCTCCCAAGGGTAACTAATCTCAGGCACCATTGAAATCTTTTACTTGAGGAGTTGAATTATTAGATATTAGTAAAATTCTGTTGCATGTATTTTATTCTTCCTTTTGGATTCTGTTTTTTCTCTTTACTCAGAAAGTCACTCACTCTCTCGTCTCCTCCTTTAACCACACTTGACCATATAGATGAACTGTGGCCTGGGGCAGATGATTCAACCTAATTGACTGCAATTAATCAGAGTTCTACAAAAATAAATAAATAAATAAATCAGAAGTGTGGGAGGAGGGGCGGAGAGATAGCGTGGAGGTAAGGTGTTTGCCTTTCATGCAGGAGGTCATCGGTTCGAATCCCTGCGTCCCATACTGTCCCCTGTGCCTGCCAGGAGCAATTTCTGAGCCTGGAGCCAGGAATAACCCCTGAGCACTGCCGGTGTGACCCAAAAACCACAAAAAAAAAAAAAAAAGAAAGGAAGAAGAAGAAGAAGAAGAAGAAGAAGAAGAAGAAGAAGAAGAAGAAGAAGAAGAAGAAGAAGAAGAAGAAGAAGAAGAAGAAGAAGAAGAAGAAGAAGAAGAAGGGGGCCGGGCGGTGGCGCTAAAGGTAAGGTGCCTGCCTTGCCTGCGCTGGCCTTGGACGGACCGCGGTTCGATCCCCCGGTGTCCCATATGGTCCCCCAAGCCAGGAGTAACCCCTGAGCGTTACCGGGTGTGGCCCAAAAACCAAAAAAAAAAAAAAAAAAAAAAAAAAAGAAGAAGAAGAAGAAGAAGAAGAAGAAGAAGAAGAAGAAGAAGAAGAAGAAGGAGGAGGAGGAGGAGGAGGAGGAGGGTGGGAGGGTGCAAGGTGGGAGAGAGATAGAGGAAAAAAGAGAAAAGAGAGGTGTTCTAAAGAAAAGGGGGGCATGGTGGCGCTAGAGGTAAGGTGGCTGCCTTGTCAGCTCTAGCCTAAAACAGACCGCAGCTCAATCCCCGGTGTCCCATATGGTCCCCAAGCCAGGAGCGACTTCTGAGCGAATAGCCAGGAGTAACCCCAGAGCATTACCAGGTGTGGCCCAAAAACAAAAACAAAAACAAAAAAAAAAAAAAGAGAGGTGTTCTATTTATGATCATCCCTTTTTTTTGGGGGGGGGTTGAACCACACTGGTGATGTTCAAGGATTACTACTGGCTATGCGCTCAGAAATCGCCCCTGGCTTGGGGGACCATATGGGACGCCAGGGGATCGAACTGCAGTCAGTCCTATGCAGTCGTGGGCAAGGCAAAAGCTCTACCACTGTGCTCTGGCCCCTCCTTTTTTCTTTTTTAAATATATTTAAAGAGGGGCCGGAGAATAGCATGGGTATAAGGGCGTTTGCCTTGCATGTAGAAGGACGGTGGTTCAAACCCGGGCATCCCATATGATCCCCCAAGCCTGCCAGAAGCGATTTCTGAACGTAGAGCCAGGAATAATCCCTGAGCATTGCCAGGTGTGACCCAAAGACAAAAAATAAAAAAAGTGGGAACAGCACTGGTGAGGGCAAAATGTGTTTGAGGCCAGAGACATAGCACAATGTTAGGGCGTTTGCCTTGAACAAAAATGGATGGTGCTTCAAATACCAGCATCCCATATGGTCCCCCGAACCTGCCAGGAGTTATTTCTGGGCACAGAGCCAGGAGTAACCCCTGAGCGCTACCGGTATGACACAAAAACAAAACAAAAATAAAATGTATTTAAAGAAAACGTATCCCATATTTGACATAGTTGGTGATAACACATGTTTCCAGATAAGTAAAAGCAAAGTGGCAAGCAAAACAAAAAACTGAAAATGAAGAAAAGAAAGTGAAAAAAAAAAAAAAGAAGAAAATCTTTTTGTGAAAATTATTCTATCTCCAATAAATTCATGAATACACTGGCAGGAGGATTAGTAAGCTCTTCTTGTTAGCTGTCAATTCTATTAAATTTTGTTCCTAAAATGATGAGAGCATTAAACAAATGAAGTTGTTCAGATCTCCAATGCACTATTACTAATAATACAGCGTTTAGGGCCATGTAATCAAATGCCAGGATTCCTGGAAGAAGGAACATATGGAGGGAGGGTGCCCACACTCACTCCCAAAAGCCCTGGTGATCTCAGCCCCAAAATGGGCATGCCTGAAGTGTGGTCAGATTGGTGTTTTACAGGGAATTATAGAGGTTCAGTGAAGAGTGAGTAAGGCCATTGGGGAAATAGTGACTGTGAGTGATGGTGGCAGCAGGCACAGCTTTGGTTGACCTGGGTCTTGGCCCACCCTCTCCTCCTGAGATCTCAGCTTTTTTTTTTAATATATCTTTTATTTAAGTAACATGATCATATTTGGGTTACAGTCATAACCAGAACACCCCCCCTTCACCAGTGTAACATTACCCCTCCCCCCTTCCCATCCCCTGCCTGTATTCAAGACAGGCATTCTACTACAGTTATTTGTTTTTAAGTCCAGTAAGTTGTATTTTTTTTCCTTAAAGGATAAGAGTAAAAAAATATAGTAAAGGTGTGATAGTGGCAATCACCATTGTTTGCATAGGTCCAGAAAAATGGGGGAAATGGAAAAAAAAACCTTGACCTGATTACAAAAAGGCCTCACCCCAGAAGTTTATTGGCATAAGACCGACTCTGGGTTCCAGGCATACCAGTCCATCCAACTCGAGTCATTCTCAAGTTCCCGGTGAAACCTTTTCACACTATAGCTATTGTTGGTATCAGATTCTTATATTTAAAGACTCTGAATTCTGTGCATTTCTTTCATCGATGTCAGGCTGATGTGGCGCATCCTCTAGTTTCAGCACGCCATTCAATGCGGAGCAATCTGCCCTGCATGCAGACTGTTGCTGAGTCGTCTGGTTTTGGGAGCACTCTTTGGAAAAAGTCAATGCCAAAGCAGTGGTAGGTGTTCCCTGGTAGAGGCTTAGATCTTGGTAATGTTATAGATAATTGTGGTTATTTCCATAGATGGTATCCATTGTTCAGGTGTATGTGGGCGATGCCCATTCTTCTGAGGCCTAAGCCAAATCATTATGCCAATGTTCAGGGTAAAGGCCTAATTACATTACCAAATGTGTGTTCCCATCTCTATTAGATAAGAACTTGTTTGCATATGTATTATTTTCCCATTTTAATGTGCCTATGCAAAAGAGAAGCAATGCTACAAGATATTGATGGTGCATCTGGGGGCCGACGAATAAAGTTCAACATTCCCTGTAACTTGGTACATACATGAAATTTATACAGCAATACTCTTCTACCAGTATTGCTTATAAAACAGATCTCAAAGGGGAAAAATCAAACAATCAAATAACAAATCCAGTAGGCAAAATTGTCACTATATGAGGATATTCGAAAAGAGTTATAGATGTAAAGGAATACATCTGAGATATAAAAAGGAGATACATGTGACCCTTTTATGTTTTAAAAATAGTCAAGTTGGAGGGGGGGTGTTTCCGAGACACCACTTTGGTCTGTGATTTGGACAAGCGAAGAGTGCATGGAGCCATGCCCTCCCCTTGTTGCCTGCTGAAGCTTCTGACTCCCCGAGAGGCGTTTGCTTCCTAATTGCTGAAAGTTGAAAGTTCAGCAGTCCCTTCCCAGCCCCTAGCAGGAACAAGGAAGCCTGGGGTCTCTTAAATTGCACCTCACCGGAACCCACTTGCTGGAATCGTGATCAGTTGTCCATGAATAACCCTGAAAATGGGGAGGAAGGAGAGAAAAGGCTGTGGCGAGGGGGGGGGGGCAGCGTGGCTGCATCTTCACCTTATCTTGGCCAAAAAGCCTACTGCATGGAACCTTGCTGTGACGCGTTGCCTGCTGAAGCTTCAAACTCCACCAAAAAAATTTACTGTGAAAATATGTAATCCACCTTGGCCAAAACAAAAATCCTTAGTACAGAAAAATGGTTAAATGTGGGGTAACAAGAGCTAGGAGTGAGGGAGTAAAGGAATAAAACCAGCGCTTGCACAACGTTCAGGTAATGACAAGCAGAGGAAAAACAATTGATATCCATATATTTCTCATAACCACAATGGACAGGTTTAATAAGAAAAATACCCTGGTAAGTCCTAATGCCAGAACCTATTGTGCTGCTATTCCCACCTAGGAACTCCTCCAAGGGACCCACCTCGCTGCCTTGCCCAGCCATGTGGCCAGGCAAAGCCCTGGAGTACCGGAGGAAGGAGGTAGAGAGGTGCTGGGGTGACCCATGTCCCGCACCCCTTCCTAGGCCTGGTTACAGAGGCCTTTGGCATGGCGGAGGGCTGCCAAAAGCCATGCTGGCAGGACCTCCCTGCTCGGCTCCCAGAAAGGAAAGAGATTCTTCCGGAGCCAGAAGGCCAGAAGGTTCGATGCTCAGCGTTTTACTACTTGGACTGACATAACCATGATCTTTCACAGTTCAGTTTACATCTCTTTTCAAGAAAAAAGTGAATCTATGTATCTGGCCCAGTTCAAACACGGTCACTGCATTTATGGACATGGTTATGGTTGACAGGCTTCCGAGAAAAATATATAAGACGTGGGTCCCACACTCATTCCAAAAAGCCCTGGTAATATTAGCAAAGCAAAGAAGAAAAGAAGAAAGGAAAGGAGAGGAGGGGAGAGGTGGGTAGGGGAGGGGTGAGGAGGGGAGAGAGTAGAGGAGGGGAGGGGAGGGGAGGAGAAGGGAGAGGAGGAGAGGGGACGGGAGAGGAGGAGAGGAGAGATGGGAGGGGCTGGGAAGGGGAGAAGAGGAGAAGAGAGGTGAGGGGAGGGGAGAGAGGTGAGGGGAGGAGGAGAGGAGATTGGTGTACCTGACTGAACTTTGGTCAGTCCCGGAAGGGAATCATAGAAGGTCAGTTATAAAGAGGGGTTGTGGAGAAAATGGTGATAATGGGTGATGGAGGCAACAGACATGGCTTCGGCTCAGCAGGGGCTTGGCCCGCCCTCTCCTTTTGAGATGGTCAGCTTTCTGCTCCATGGGCTTTGTAACGATCATCTTTCACAGCTTGGTTTACATCCCACTTGAGATAAGAGCGAATCTGATCTGGATTGAACATGGTAACTGCAATTTTTTTCCTATTTAATTTTTATAATAGCCACTCCCAGCAATGTTGGGAGTGAAGGAAGGAACATTTGCTTCATGAGATCTAATTCCAGGCCCTTCATGTGCAAGACTTGTGCAGCACTTCTGCTTTACCTACTACTTGAGCCACTTCCCCGACTGGTGGAGGAGACATTATGTTTATTTTAAATAACTGTATTTTCAGGATTTCAGGGTGTAAGTTGAGGGGAAACAACCTTCACAAGTTACCTACTAAGAACTGAAAGAACTAAAGTCTCCTGTATCTGATGAAAAATGTCCTTCCTCCGGAAGTCCTCTGTTTCTCTTGACGTTTCTTTTGAATTAGGTGAGGTAATCTACTGCATTCAAAGACGGCTGATTATAATCATTACACAAAGCAAAACTTCCAGCAACTTCTAGATTAGCATTTGATCAGACATCTGGTTTCCGGGTCTGAGTACATGTCCAACCCCCTGGAATAAATGTAGTCAGAATGAAAAAGCAGTATTACTAATTTGCCTTAGAAATAGCATGAATATATAGTAAGCCTATTGTTTTCATCTGTGGAAGAATCAATTCTATGAAACTACAAGTCAGAGGTAACCAGGTAAAGAGGAAGGTATGGACAAAAGCTTTTATAAATTTTAGAGTCAGGTGTCAAACCAAAGACTTTTACCTATGAAACATGCACCGTGCCTTTGAGCAATATGCAGTCTAGAAAATGTATTAGAAATATTGAGAAAGAAAACAGGGACTGATGAGATAGTTCAACAGGCTGAGTCCATACTATAAATATGGAGGATACCCAAGTAAGAGTCTCCACAGCTCATGGTCCACTGAGCACCTCTAAAAGCAACCCTAGCTCCATATCCCTTCCCCAGAACCACAGGGTACAGACCCAACACACACACACACACACACACACACACACACACACACACACACTTGTGCATGCTCATGCAGACTTTGTTATAAATAAAAACAGAAAAAATGCTAAAGCTTAGAGAAAGCTCCATTAGCCCTACTTTGTATGCAGAAGACTTGATTCTGATACCCAGCATTGAAAGACCTCCTATGCACTCCTGAGCACTAAGTTTGCAATAGCCTCTGAGCACTGTTGAGTGTGCACCGCTAAAAATGTTTAAATTTGGGGCTGGAGAGATAGCATGGAGGTAGAGTGTTTGCTTTTCATGCAGAAGGTCATTGGTTCAAAACCCGGCATCCCATATGGTCCCCCAAGCCTGCCAGGAGTAATTTCCTGGAGCCAGGAGTAACCTTTGAGAGCTGCCAGGTGTGACCAAAAAACCAAAAAATAAAAAATGTTTAAATTTAATTGGAGCATAAGCTTTCCTGGTCTCTAGGGGGAAAAATAAACTGCATTGAATTTATTCCCTTCAATGTTTTAAGGAACTCCACAAAGTAAAGGAGATCATAACCATGTGAACTAAAATCCCTATGTTCCTAATATTCTCTAACTCATTCAATATTATAAAATGAGTTTTAAATGAAATTAGGGAAGAAAAATTAAAGGACGATTTAATAGCAACTCTACAGTGGATATATTTATGTTGTGTGCTACCATGTGCCTCAAACAATTTCTCTCTTAAATTATCTTTAAAAAAAATACAGACATATTTACAGTTCACACCATAGTTGAAATAGCTTATTTTCTAAAAATCTTTGAAAGAATTGTCTGTAAAGCAACTCATAGTCATTTTACAAGTGCTGACAGAAGTTAAATACAAAATAAAGTCCCTTTATGACCCAAACTAACATTTTGAAAATGGAGCTCACAGGGTGAAAATAATTTTATTTTTAGAAAAATAACTTCTTTATTCCAACTATAATGTATTTGACATTTCACTGCCTATATTGGGGGAAAGGGGCATCAAATTCTTACTGTGTTTTTCAAGCAGCATGGAAGATCATTCATAGAATTCTTTTTACATTTTTTAATTAAATTTCTTTATTTTAGACACCGTGATTTAGAGTTCTTCATAATACAGTTCTTTCTGGTATTCAATATTCCACCACCAACGTAACATCTCCTCCAAATTATTAATCAGTTTCCCAACCACCCCAAAGCCTGTCTATTTGCAGGTAGGAGTGATTTGCCTAATGTGTTGTGGATTCCTACTGAGAAATCAGAATTTAAATTATGAGGGTGTCACACAGCCCCCTGAAGGGCTGCTCAGACCACAGATCTGACGATCTGGATTGAAGAGCTCAGATGGCAACAGCCATAGATTTTAGGGGCCCCTCCGAAGGGCTTCATTGTGATCAGCTGAGAGCTGGAAAGTCCTTGAGTTTTTCTTGCTAGTTAGGCTTCTCTTTGGACAGTTACATGAGTCTATGGCATTTGCCTCTTGAGCAGACCTAGCGAAAGGCTCGGCTCATGGGCATAGCTTCCATGGGCTTCTCGAAGTGTGGATTCCCCGGGGAACGAGGTGCAGTCTGGCTCCAAAGCTCCCTGGAGATGCCAGGCACAAAGTTGGCAAACCCTGGCTGTTCGGCTTCTAGGAGTTTCTGCAGAGATGAGTGGAGACATGGGCCATGTGCATGGCAGCAGTTGTAGGGCAGATCTGTGTGTACAGAAAATAAAAATTGTTGTTTGCTTTTCGGGGGTCCCCATCATCAAGTATTCTCTAAAGGATGCTTTGTAAACACATTTTGTTGGAAAACACATAGAAGACACATGGAAAACACATACATTTTTATATATGACATGGCATGCTTAGAATCTTAACAACTTATTACTCAGTGGAAAGAATCATCTAAATCCTTTTTGTTTGTTTGTTTTGTTTTGTTTTTAGGTCATATCTAGTAGCGCTCAGGGTTACTCCTGGCTCTATGCTCAGAAATCGCTCCTGGCAGGCACAGCAACCATATGGGGTTCCAGGATTCAAACCACTGTCTGTTCTGCTTGAGTGCAAGGTAAAAATGCCCTACCACTGTGCTATATCTCCGACCCCTAAATCCTCTTTTTTTTTTTAATTATTGATTTTTGATTTTGGATGGCTGAGTTCCTGAGCTTCTCCTAGCACATAGGTTTGGGATATCTCTGGGGGTTTCTGGGGGACCCTGCTGAGCTGGAGATCAAACCTGGGCCTCCACATGTTTGAGCCTTTGCACCAACCTTTGAGCCATTTCCTCAGTCCTTATATTCCAATATTCTGTAAGAGATTTCTGGAAAAAAAATTTTTTTTTTGGTTTTTAGACCACACCCGTTTGATGCTCAAAAATTACTCCTAGCTATGCACTCAGAAATCGCCCCTGGCTTGGGGGACCATATAAGATGCCAGGGGATAGAACTTCTGTCGGTCAGTCTTAGGCTAGCGTTTGCAAGGCAATGACTTACCTCTAGCGCCACCTCTCTGGCCCCTGAAAATTTTATTTGCAGTTCCTTCCAATACATATCTCACTCTTCTTCCCAGCATAGGCTATTAAAATACTGCAGAATCTTATGGCAACCTCCAAACATTTTGTCCTCTTGATCTCTAAAGTGATTTTCTGCTGCATTCAGTAAAGACCCATCTGTACATCTCTGTCCTACGCTCTACTTGTCCTCTGGCTCATATGTCCTACTCTTTATTGCAATACAAATATACTGCCTCATTCAAAGATGAAATCAAGTCTTAACCCTTAAACTAGTATGAGTGCATACAAGAGAAGCAGCAATAAGGTCTTCAAAATACAAACCTTAGTTTTCAAACCACTCTTACAAGATATGAAATGTCAACTACTAGCATTTTTTTTAGGGGGGGGGCCACACTCGGCGGTGCTCAGGGGTTAATCCTGGATCTTCACTCAGAATCCCTCCTGGCAGGCTCAGGGGACCATATGGGATGCTGGGAATTGAACTTAAGTCAATCCAGGTCAGCCGTATGCAAGGTAAATGCCGTACCACTGTGCTATCGCTCTAGCCCCAACAATCAACATCTTAATATTAAAAGTCTTTTGCCAATCTTTAAATTGAAAATATAATTAGTATACTATAGTTTTTAAGGTAAAGAATTTCTTTTCTGACCAAAAGAGATAGTACAGAAGTCAAGATACTTGCCTTGCACACAGCTAACCCCAGTTTGATGTGTCAGTACTTTGGTCCCCTGAGCACAACCAGAGGTCACTTTAGGGTACAGAGTCAGGAGTATGCCCTGAACACCACCCCACTATCAGGTGTGGTCCCAACCCCTCCCTTAAAAATAATAAATGTTAAAAATTTATTTAAGGGCCCAGAGAGATAGCACAGCGGCGTTTGCCTTGCAAGCAGCCAATCCAGGACCAAAGGTGGTTGGTTCGAATCCTGGTGTCCCATATGGTCCCCCGTGCTAGCCAGGAGTTATTTCTGAGCAGATAGCCAGGAGTAACCCCTGAGCACCGCCGGGTATGACCCAAAAACCAAAAAAAAATTTTTTATTTAAAAATTAAATATTACTTCTAAATTTAAAATTATTTTAAAATTTAAAAATTAAACCATTTCAAAACAAAAAATATTTCTTATTGACAAGTAAAAAAATAAAAATGATAAATTTAAAAAAATTATTTTTCAAGGCTAGAGCAATAGTGCAATGTATAGGGCATTTGCCTTGCATGTGGCTGACCCAAGTTCAATCCCTGGCATGCCCAATGGTTGATTTCCCTAGCTCACCAGAAATGATCACTGAACTCAAAACCAGGAGTAACTCCTCCTAAGTACCACCGGGTACCTCAAAACAAAACATAAAAGAATTATTAGAGTGGTTATATATCTGGTAGGCCTTTTGCCTTGCTGTCAGCTAACTTTTGTTCAATCCCCAGCACCCTCTCCAGTTCCCTGTGTCAGCCAAGAGTAATACTCAAGTACAGAGTCAAAAGTAACCCCTAAGCACTACTGATTGTGGCCCCAAAACAAAACAAAAATTATTTTCTAAATCTATAATAAAACTTTATCACTATAAAGATAGTCTAAGACCTTGCATATACTAGGTCCAGAGTTCAATCTCCGCCACTGTATCATGGAAACTGAGCACCCACATTGAGACTTGGTACCACTAGGAGTGGGTTTCTGGCTCCTAATACTACAAAAAAAAACTAAATTTTAAAAATCTTCAGTGTCATTTGATACCCATCAAGTGGCACACTAAATACATCAATAAGGCACTAGCATGAGCCAGAGAAAGAGCTCAGTGAGAGTACACATGTTTGCATGTAGGAGGCCCAAGTTCTTTGCCCTGAGTACCACCAGGAACCACTGCTAGCAATATTCCACTGCTGAGCACTGCCATGGTTGCACCAATAAAATAATTAAAATAATAATTATTAATACAAATTTGGGCATTTACACATTGAATCTTGTTTTTGGTTTTGTTTTATTTGGTGGGGGGTTAGTAAGGTCCTACACCTGGTTTAGGACTCACTCCTCATTCTGCACTCAGAAATTAATCCTGGTGATGTGTGAGAGGCCATATGGGATATTGAACATCAAAATGGGTTGGCCACATCCCAGACAAGCACCCTACCTACTGTACTTTCAGTCCAGCCCAACACCTTCTTAAAAGGTGCATATTAATAACCAACGTTTTGTTTAGTCATTAGCTTCTTTTGAGTTTGCTTGAAGTTTCTGCAACTTCTTTAGCTCGAAGTGCACTGACATATTGAATGTCCTCATCTGAGGTTTCTGTCTTGACACCCTGCTATGACATTTCCAATGAAATCTCCCCAATATAGAAGACCCTAAAGTCAGCCTTTCAATCTTCATCTCTCTCATGTTAGAAATACACCACATAACTTTTGCTTATTTAATTGTAAGTTCTTAGAATGCATAGACTACAAGTTTTCCCTTTTTTTTTATTTATTTATTTATTTATTTATTTATTTATTTATTTATTTTTTCTCTACATCACCTATCACATCTGGGATGTGGGACTCTTAAAACTATACATGACACTGTGCTTTCGACCACTAGAGGGAGATCTCCACAAAAAGAGGTTTCTCCTTTTTCTTCCCAACTTCTCTCTTCCTTGTCCCTCCTTCTCTCTTCCCTGCAC
This sequence comes from Suncus etruscus, assembly GCF_024139225.1. Taxonomy (NCBI): domain Eukaryota; kingdom Metazoa; phylum Chordata; class Mammalia; order Eulipotyphla; family Soricidae; genus Suncus; species Suncus etruscus. The sequence goes on along the minus strand of NC_064849.1, from coordinate 155,253,186 downwards.
CAATCAGGGCTGCAAATTTTTACACCAGGAAGGAATTGGGCTTGGAGCCATAGTACAGCAGGTAAAGCATTTTTCTTGTTGTGGTCAACTTGACCTCCATCCTATGCAGTCGAATATTTTGTTCCACCAGCGTGATCCTGGAACCAAAGCAAGTCTTGACACAGCCTGGTGTTTAGCGCAGGTTAAAAAAAAAAAAAAAAAGAAAAAGAAAAAAAGAAACAGGGAGTCACTAAAGATTAAAGTTTCGTTTTATTTTTGTTTCTTCCCACAGTACCCAGTTTCTCTCTTCTATTTAACTCCAGAAGAAGAAGCCAAAGAAAAGTCTTCTCAATTACTTTTTTCAGGCAATTAGATTTCTAGAAATCCCAAAGATTAACTGAGAAAAAAAAAAAAAGGCAGTATCAACCACTTTAACAAAAATAATGACCTTTATTAGGTGCTTTATTTGAATCTGGCATTATGTTAAGCGCTACTGGGAATTATCTCATGTATGAATGTTAAGCGCTACTGGGAATTATCTCATGTATGAAGCATGGCTCAGAATTGAGCTATTTTTTCATCAAGCATAAAGTGAATCTGAAATGCAAGAGGAAATGAGGAGCCTTGAGAAGCCTCACAGCTGGGATAAGGGGGACACTAAACCTCAGATGGGTGACAGAGTGTCCTGACTAATGCAGCAGAAAGGACAATGGCCCTGTTTCCATACTCCCCACATTACCTTGAGTGCCTCAGAGGAGTGAGTTCTGAGGGTAAAGAAAGCCAGAGATTGTTTCCAAATGGCAAATGGTTCACTGTGTAACTTTGAAAGGACTGCAAGTGTAGAAACATTAATCTGCACATCTTGCATATTTGAATTTATAAACCTAGATAATACCATCCCCCTGGTTCAGAATCATTCAGCAATATTATCTGAACTCAAAGCCATATTGTCTTTATCTACACTTACTCGTTTGAGCTTTAGATGTAGAAAGAAAGTACAAATGGAATGAGAAGAGTCTAAGATAATCTGCTTCAGTACAGTTAGACAAAGCTAACTGCTTGCTTTTCCTGCAGCTGATCCCAGTTTGAATCTCTAGCACCATATTCAGTCCCCCAAGCATAGCCAGAGGTTATTTCTGAATAGAAGACCAGAAAAGCCTCTGTGTATCACTAAGGGCAGCCAAAACAGACACAGCACCCAGAAACAGTAGTGTGCCCCCTCAAAAAATATATATATTTTAACTAATTAATATTAAATTTTGGGGCCAGAGAGATAGCATGGAGGTAAGGTGTTTGCCTTTAATGCAGGTCATTGATTCGAATCCCGGCATCCCATATGGTCCCTGAGCCTGCCAGGAGTGTTTCTGAGTGTGGAGCCAGGAGTAACACCTGAGCGCTGCCGGGTGTGATCCAAAAACAAACAAAAAAAATTTAATTTTATTTTTTTCTCCTTTTGGTGGAGGTAGGGGATAATAGCTGTATTTAGAGTTTACTCTTGGCTCTGCATTCAAATATCATTTCTTTTGGACTCAGGTGACCATGGGAGGTGCCAGGGATTGGATCCAATCTGGGAAAGTTATATGCAAGACAGCACTTCAGCACTTTACTGTACTATCACTCTGGCCCCTCTCTTTTTTTTTTTACTTTTTGGGGTACAGCAGAAATGCTCAGGGGTTACTCATGGTTATGTGCTCAGAAGTTACTCCTGGAAGGCTCTAGGACTGTATGGGATGCAAGGTATTGAACCCAGATCAGCCATGTGCAAGGCAATAGCCCTACCCACTGTGATCTTGCTCCAGCCCCTCAATTTTCTTTTTAAAATAGCAAAACTGGGCTAGAGTAATAGCACTGCAAGTAGGACATTAGCCTTGACACGACTGACCTGAGTTTGATTCCTAGCCTCCCAATAATCCTCTTAACCCCATTAGGAGTGATCCCTGAGCACAGAACCTAGAATAAGCCCTAAACATTGGGGTGTATCCTAAAAATAAAAATGAAATTAGTAAAAATAAGGGCCATAGTGATAGCACTATGGATAGGTTGCTTGCCTTGCACATGGCCTATCCAGGATTGAGTCCCTCAGCATCCCGTATGGTTCCCTGTGCCCCACCAAGAGTGACTCCTTAACTCAGAGTCAGCAACAACCCCTGAGCACTGTTGTATGTGACCCAAAAACAAACAAAAAAAATCAAAAATATTCGTCCAGGATTAATAGCACAGCAGGTGGAATGCTTGCCTTGCATTCAATTGACCTAGGTAGGATCCATAGCATCTCATATGGTCCCCTGAGCCTACTAGAAGTAATTTCTGGGCACAAAACCAGGAGTAACCTCTGAGAACCACCAGTGTGGCCCAAAAACTAAATATATATATATATATATATATATATATATATATATATATATATATATATATATATATATATATATATATATATATATATATATATATATATATATATGTATGTATCCATATATCCTTCCAACAAGAATCAATATTGACATTTAAAATTATCTATTTTAGTTTCTTATTTTAATCTTATTAAAATAATGCCTTTTTTAATTTTGGTTTTTGGGTCACACCCGGCAGGCACTCAGGGGTTACTCCTGGCTCTACGCTCAGAAATCACTCCTGGCAGGCTCAGGGAACCAAATGGGATTCCAGGATTCAAACCAACGTCCTTCTGCATGCAAGGCAAACGCTTTTCCTCCATGCTTTCTCTCCGGCCACTTATTGAAATATTGTGATTTACAGAGTCCTTTATAGTTGGGTTTCAGACATACATTTATGTATATATGAATCCATATATATCCTTCCAACAAGAATCAATATTCTGACATTTAAAATCATCTATATCACTTTTTTATTTTAATCTTATTGAAATATTGTGATTTACAAAGTCCTTTAGAGTTGGGTTTAGACATACAATAAATCAGTATTTACCTCCCTCACCAATGTTCCCCAAGTATATCCCATAATACCACACTTTTCCCCCAGCTTGCCAGTATAACAGTCACATTTTAAGTTCAGATTGTTAAAATTTGAGTCTCTTGATTTCACTGCTGTTGACTTTGGCTTGGATATTTAGTTTTGTCCTTTGTTAACACTACCCATGCATCTGAGACTGCTTGGCCTCTGGACCTCATCATCCTTTAATATTTGTGTTTCTCCTCTTCCACTCAGTTTCTTTTCTTCTTCTCACTATACTCTGGGGCCAAGGATGTTTGAAACAACTCTCATTTAGTCCAATGCATTTCTTTGTGCAATTATTCTAAATACCACATATAAGTGGTTATCATTCTGTATATATCCTTCTTCTTCTGGCTTACCTCATTTAACATGGTATTTTCTAGTTCCATTCATGTTACTGCAAATTGCATGATTGTATTATTTCTTACTGCTATGTAATATTCCATTGTGTATATGTACTACATCTTCATGATCCACTCATCTGTTGTTGGATATCTAAGTTGATTCCAAATCTTGGCTATTGTACTGAGTACTGCAGTGAGTAGTGGTGTGCTTACATTCTTTCAGATGAATGTTTTCCTGTCCTGGGGATAAATACCTAAGAGAGAAATTGCTGGGTTATATGGTAATTCAATTTTGAGTTTACTGAGAACCCTCCATACTGTTTTCCATATTGGTTGGACCAGGCAGCATTCCGACCAAGAGTGGATGAGAGTTCCTTTCTCACCACATCCCCACCAGTAGAGATAGTTTTCAGTATTTCCGATATGCACCATTCTCACTAGTGTCTTTCACTTTTTTTTTGGTTTTTGGGCCACACCCGGTGGTGTTTAGGGATTATTCCTGGCAAACTGCTCAGAAATAGCTCCTGGCAGGCACGGGGGACCATGTGGGACACCAGAATTTAAACCAACCACCTTAGGTCCTGGGTCAGCTGCTTGCAAGGCAAACGCCACTGTGCTATCTCTCCAGCCCCGTCTTTCACATTTTTTAATATAGTCTTTAAAATCTGGTGAGTTTTCTATACTGATTCCCATTTCAAGGGATTAACATCAATTTTCCAGAGGTCACCTTTTGAATCTGCTGCTCTGGATAAATCAGAGTAAAGACATGAATTAAATACATTAAATACATGGCAAAAAATTAAATACAGGATCATAGAACAGCAGAAAGGGTGCTTGCCTTACATGCAGCCAATCCACATTTAATTCCCCACAATCTATATCTTCCCCAAATTCCTCCAGGAGTGATCCTGAGTTCAAACCCATGAGTAAGCCCTAACTATTACCGAGTGTGTCCCAAACACCCCCAACAAAAAACTACATAACAAAGAACGCTGTATGGCCCAGAGTCATGTTGTCATAGATATGCCTACTTTTTCCCTAGAACTCTAGAAAGCATCTTGGAATTTTCAGGAGCCATACATTCTCTCAATTTTTATGAACCAAGTTTAATTACTTAAACTTTTGTATTAAAATTCTGTAATTTGCAATCATGCTGATGATGGTTTCCGATGAACATAATTTGCATACCACATCCTTTCTCAGTGTACCCACTTTCATCCTTCAAGAACCATAATGCCCCTCTTTCATCCCTCCTTTATAAACTCAATTGTAAGGATGAATTCTTCCATTATGTTACCTTTGAGCCGTCTTTGTTGCTCTGTCATGTATCTTTAAGTCCAACATATGAAAGACATCATTTTGTGTCCATCCTTTTCCTTCTGACTGACCACTGGACATGATATCCTCTAGTTCCTTCTATCCATGTTGTGGAAAATTACATAGTTTTGTTATTTCTTAGAGTTGCTAATACTCCATTATGTATCTATAACATAACATCTAGATTCACTCATCTGTAGTTGGGCATTTTGGTTGTTTCCATATATTAGCTATTATTTTACTAACCACTGTGATGAACATAGATGTGCATACATCATTTTGAATGATTTCTATTTTGGGGTTTCGAGGTCACATCCAGTAGTGTTCAGGGATCACTCCTGGCAGGCTTGGGGGACCTGGTAGGCAGAGTCCTGGGGGATCAAATTTTGAATTAATGTTTTTGACTTTGAACAAAGTTACCATTCAACATATTTGAGTCATATTAAAGTTCTACTCATATTTTTGAGAGATCTCCATATTTGACATCTTTTTAGAAAATCATTTGTACTTTCATTTCTTCCTGCTTGTTAACAGCTTGACTGAGACATAAAGAACAAAACCTTTCATTTTGTTACAGTAAAAACAAATCATTACTCTTTCTCTAGATGTCCTGTGCTGTCCAAGCTTTTTCTAATCCTCTCAGTAACATGTCACATCCTATAAAGCAAGTACTACCAGTCCATTGATCCTTTTTCATATACCATGTAACTGAGAGTAGATTTATTTATTTTATTTTATTTGTAATCATATCTTTATTTAAGCACCATGATTACAAATAGGTTTGTAGCTGGGTTTCAGTTATAAAAAAGAACACTCCCCTTCACCGTGCAACATTCCTACCACCAATGTCCAGCAATTTTCCTCCTCCCCCAGGCCCTGCTTGTTTTCAAGATGAGAGTAGATTTAAAGAACTGTGATCATAGTTCAGCTAGAAAGTGGGGCACCTGGCTTCAAAAACTTTCACAGCCCATGGTAATGACCACTGTCCCCAAAACTTTCTTCTTTTTTTATATCAATAATTTTTATTTTGACCAAAGTGGATTACAAATCTTTCACAGTAGTAGTTCAGGTACATAATGACATTGATTCAGGGGCATTCCCACCACCAATGTTGTCCTCCCTCCACCCCTGTTCCCAGCATGCATCCCATATCGCTCTTCCTTTGCCCCCTGGGCTGCTAGTGTAAGTGGTTCCTTCTGTGTCTAACCTGTTGTAGATTGGAAATAGTTTCTGTTGTAGTTGGCTTTGGATTTGGTGTTCAAGTTGATCATATTTATTTCTATTCACTGTTCAGACGACTGTTTGGTCTTGGTGCCCTCCATTATTTCCCCTTCAAATTGTGAGGCAGAACTTTCTTTTTATTATTTTTTGGCTTGGGGGCCACACCTGGTGATGCTCATGACTAACTCCTGCTCTGCATAGAGGAATAACTCCTTGCAGTGCATGTGAGATATAAGGAGTTCTGGGGATTGAATTTAAGTCAACTGAGTGAAGGAAAATTTTCTCCCTGCTGTATTATCTCTCCAGCCTCCTAACTTCTGACGGTAGCCATCAGAAGGAGTGAGACTTGTAGAGTTGAGTTATGAAATTCTAGAGGAACCAATGCTCAGAGATTTTCTAAAAATTACTAAGAAAATTTAAAAGAACAAAAGCCAAAAATGACTTTTTGAAGATTTCTGACTAAGTTTGCTGATTGTGCCCTTTAGAAAATACCTACTAGTTTCTATGGCATGAAACAGTTCTCAGCTTCATATTGTTTAACAAATTGCTTTCTAGTAATTGTTGCATACCATTTGCTAAACAACTACATGGCAAAAAGCACTTCAGAACACAAAATAATGCTAGATATCTCATTCTTAATACTGTGCTCTTAGAATCAATGTCTGAGAATTTTGGCACTGCACAGTTTTTCTCTGAGCTGTCACTTCTCCCAGCAGAGATGCTGAAGAAACCATCAGAATTGTTTACCCAGTGATGAGCCTTTGTCCTATTCTGGCCATCATCCTCACTTGGGCCTAGACCCAGACAAGTCCGAGTGTCTCCACCCAAGAGATGAATCAGAAGCTGTATGGGATTTGGGGTGGGCATGGAAAGGTCAGAACAAAGACAGGGAGAGAAGTGAATCAGCTGCTTTTCCTCAAGAGTGTCCAGGGGAGACCCTGCACAGACAGCTCAGCAGGCTGGAGCACATGCTATGCAGATTCCTACCCTGGGTTCTGACCTTGCGCTGCAAAATCTGTTGAGCATCCAAAGTAGGAGTAGCCTCTGAACACTGGGTGGGATGATGGAAAAAATAATCAAAGTAAGCAAAATATACAAGATAATGAGCTAGAGGAGTAACAGTGTATGTTTCAGTTGATTCTGGTAGATGACTCCTCTTTCTCTCAAGGCCATACTTTCCTTCTTTGGGATCAAGCCCCAAGAACTGCTGGGTGTACCCCTCTTCAAAAAAAAAAAAGACAATTGGGGCCAAAGCAATAGCAAAGTGGTAGGGTGTTTTTCTTGCATGGGGCCAATCCAGGATAGACAGTCTTTCAATATCCAGCATCAAATATGGTCCCCCAAGCCTGCCAGGAGTAATTTCTGAGTGCAGAGCCAGTAGTAACCCCTGAGCATTGCCAGGTGTGGCCCCCCCAAAAAAAAATACTAAAAGACAGTGCAATTGAGTGCTATTGCCTTAATTATTGGCTTTGAGAAGCTGGCAGGGTTTTAAGACACACAAGATCAAAAATAAAAAATAAAAAATGACACACAAGATCAGGTCTGGAAAGATAAACTGGGCAGAGCCTTATGTCAGAGATTTGGGTTCAATCTCTGGCCCTGACCAAGAGGGACAGTATCAAGGCCACAAGCCCACCAGCATCCCACAGCACATAAGAAAGCAAGACAAGACAGCTCCAGAACGGGACTTCATACAAGGAAAGCCTTGGTGACTGAGAAGTGAGCCTCCGCCAGATTTCAGTCTTGAGGCAGCCTTCGGGCAGCTGGAGTTTCTCCAGAGGCTGACAGAGGAGGACAAGAGACCTGATGGGCAGGGCCTTGCCTCCTTTCTGGCTTTGGATGGTTCAGGCATGACTTGCAGGCCCTGGGTTTCCTCATAGTGGGCTCAGACAAGTAATCCACAAGTATGTGGATGTCAGAGCAGCAAAGGACATTAGAGCACAGCTCAGGGCAACCACTGCATGCAAGGTACCAAGAAAGAGGGGTTCAGGGATGATGCATGAGATTTGTTTCTAGGTATGCACACTCCCGAGAACTCACCCTGTCAGTGGGTTCAAGATTCTCCATCTGAAAGGGCACCCTCCTCCTGCCAGCTCTTAATTCAGAAAGCAGAAGCAGAGAGTCTTTGTTGGCATTTTGACAATTGTTATCAGTCAGAGTGAGATCCTACAATCCATTTAACAAATTAAACTTTCAGTAAGAATTTTGTTGTTTTATTTTTTAATGACTTATCTGAGCTAAAACAAGGTATGTTTGTTTATTTGTCTATTTGCTTGGTTTTTTTTTTTTTGGAGGGCCACACCCAGTAGTGCTCCTGATGCTGTGTTCAGGGAACATTCCTGGCATTGCTCAGGAGATCTGCTTTAAAATAAATTCCCAGGTCAGAGAGGCACTCTTACCTTCCTTGCAGCTAACCAGTGTTCAGTCCCTGACACCACCAAGTTCCCAGGACCCCACTAGGAATGATCTCTGATTAGAGAGCCAGGAGTAAGCCCCCCAAGCAAATCTGCGTGTGACCCCTGAAACAGATTAACAAGTAACTTTCAAAACTTTAAATAACGTTGCATAAATCTGGAGATTCATTCCTTCCTTGCAGAAATGAAATGCCAAACAAGATTAATGTCAAAAGTATTATTCCACATGAGGGCGCCAGACGCCAATGTTCCTTAATATAGTTCGCACAGAACTAAGGAAAATTTGAGTTGTGTGATAAAGCGAGAGCCTCAAATATACAGTAAAAGCAACCAACACATGTATCGAGTCCACATGCTTAATTTATGCTAATGGTTAAATAACTTATATCTAAAAATTAAAAATAAAGGTAAAAAAAACCTGATATCTCCATTGTGATTCTGGTTGTGAAAAATATAAGCAACAACCTCTTCACCAAGGAGCGTTATTCTCGCTGGAAATTGCTTTGCTGAATCCAGTGGGAGTTGTTACTGAATTCAATCTAGGTTTTTCAAATTCAAAGGCAACCTGGAGTTGTAGTTCAATTATTAAAATCATGGACTTATGTCTCTCTTTTTTTCTCTCTATGTAGTGACCAAATTGCTACACTAAGAAAAAGGAATAAGGCAGCAAAGCAACACCAATTTTAAGATTTTTGAAATTAAACTGAAGTTTAAGTTCATAAAACTTAAGATTATAAATTTGAGTTTATAATTTGTTTATAGAAAGGTTTAAAAGTTGGGGCCGAAGAGGTGGCGCTAGAGGTAAGGTGTCTGCCTTGCAAGCACTAGCCAAGGAAGGACCGAGGTTCCATTCCCCGTCGTCCCATATGGTCCCCCCAAGCCAGGGGCAATTTCTGAGCGCTTAGCCAGGAGCAACCCCTGAGCATCAAATGGGTGTGGCCCAAAAAAACAAAAAACAAAAACAAACAAACAAACTAAAAAGAAAGGTTTAAAAGTAGTGGCCGGAGATATAGCACAGCAGTAGAGTGTTTGCCTTGCATGCAGCCAACCCAGGATGAATCATGGTTCGAACCGCAGTATCTCATATTGCCCCCCATGCCTGACAGGGAGGGGGGCTTTTCTGAGAGCAGAGCCAGGAGTAACCCCTGAGTGCTGCCAGGTGTGATCCAAAAAACAAAAACAAACAAATAAAAAAGGTTTAAAAGTAATCCACTAACAGAACAAAACCAAGAGTTTTGGTGGTGGTGCTAATTGGTTTTGTTTTCTTGTTTTTGTTTGGGGACCACATCAAGCTGTGCTCCAGACTTCATCTTGGCTTTGTGCTCAGAGATCACTCCTGGCTGTGTTCAGGGGAACATATGTAGTCCAGGGTTTAAATTCAGGTCTATTAAGTGCAAGGCAAGTGCTTTACTCCTTATATGTCTCTCCTGCCCCTGCTGGAATATACTTTTTGTCTCTTTTTGTCCTCCTACACACCTTCTAAAAACCCACCACAATGCCAGAGTACTTGAGTGGAAAGGCACCTGCTTTGCACATGTAAGGCTACGCCTTGGCTCCCTGATCTTGCTCCACATGCTTTGGAGCTTACCTTCCACTCCACCCCCACCCTTCACACACAGCAGTGCCATCTGGGCCCCTGGTACCCATGTACGTGTGAGCCTCAGAACATCACAACCAATCAGGGAGCATGAAAACAAGATGTTTTTCCCCTCCAACTGTCTCAACAACCACCAACTGGAAAAGGAAGAAAATAACTAAAGTTTTTCATTTTCTTTTTTTTTTTTTTTTAAGTTTTTCATTTTCAATGATACAAACAGAAAAAAGGTCAATGGTATTGAAAAACTTAGCCAAATACTTGGAGCAGAAATAACAAGCTATTAATGCTTAGGTCCAGAGCATGTGGTAGCTTAGTTTAGCTTACTCCATTTCTCTCCCATGTATGTAGAAATGTTTACATATAAACATAATAGCATTGCATGAGGCTTTACATTGTAGTCTGAGTTTTCAGAGCTTAGAACTGTAACCTGAACACCACAGCCTTTATTATGGAAGAGGGGTAGTATATAGTCCAGAGTCCTAAAGTCTTGTTTAAGCTAAGGAGAAAAATAGAATTCCAAAGAACAAATAGCTTTGTTTTCTTTTTGATTTTTATTATATTACCATGCTTTACCAAGTTTTCGTAATACAGTCATGTAAGGTATTAAATATTCAAACACAATCCCACTACAAATGTGACCTTCCTTTCACTAGTGTCCCTAGTCTCCCATCCACCATCTAACCTACCGTAATTCAGGCACAAACAAATTTACTTCATATTTCTTGTCACACCACAAAGGCAAATGGAATTATCAAAACTTAGATCAACACAGGTCAATTCTAAATGATTGTTATCTCTCCAGGGTGTAACTAAAGTCACTATCTAAGGATTTACTAGGCTGTAGTTGGTGCTAGGTTACCTTCTGTGTTATTCTTTAGGCTAACTAAACTTGGTGGTAGATTACTCTGTAACTTTCCCATCAGATTTTCTGTGCTATACTACTGAGACAATGTTACTATAAAATATTGAGGTATGGGCTTGGAGAGATAGCACAACGGTGTTTGCCTTGCAAGCAGCCGATCCAGGACCTAAGGTGGTTGGTTCGAATCCCGGTGTCCCATATGGTCCCCCGTGCCTGCCAGGAGCTATTTCTGAGCAGACAGCCAGGAGTAACCCCTGAGCACCGCCGGGTGTGGCCCAAAAACCCAAACCCCCCCCCCCAAAAAAAAAAGATATTGAGGTATCCAGATTTATAGATGTAAACCAAATTCAGTGGCTTAAAAATTTGATAAGGTTAAATCACAGAGCTCTACCATTGCTGTTGGAGGATGGAAAGTGTGGTGTTGGGCTGCTGAAGTTTATGCAGAAAGAGGGAATATGCCCCCTACACACACATGCTTTTTAAGAATGCCACAGAGATATCAGCTTGAATTGGACAATCTTGGAAGTATCTGCAACCATTCTCTTGGGGCTTGGTGAAGGAACTGGCTGTTTTTCTGCTGGGAAGATAGCAACAAGTGGGTGAAGGGAGTGCTGCTGGCAGTTTTGGTATCAGGTTGGATAAGGAAGGACTTAGCCCAAATCAATATTTCAAGTAAAGATCCAGTTTTTAGCCTTATGGTTCAATCTCACTTGAGAGGATTTAGCTGCTCCTATTATTTGATTTCAATCACCGAGCTAAATAGTTTCTTTTGGAGGGTACAGAAATAGCTCTGCTTAGAGTAGCATGTTAGGCTTCCACAAAATCCACCAGCAGTGGAAATCTGAATTGCATTCTGCATCTAAATTAACCTTGTCTAATTTGTGGCCACCTAATTTATCAATTCCACTACATAGAGATGTAAAACAGAGATGTATTGTAGGCTGGAGAAATAGTACAGAGTAAGGCACTTGCATTACTCATGACCAACATGAATTCCATCCCTAGCACTACATATGAATCTCCCTCACCCCTCCAACACCACCAGGAGTAAGACCTGAGCACCACCAGGTGGTCCCAAAAAAGAAAAAACGTTTTTTAAACAAATATAGATTGCCTACTCAGTTTATTTGGACCAGGAGTTCAGAAAACACTCAGTTCATGGTTCTGGCTCTTCACTTTATGAGATTCTGATCAAGTTATTCTCCAGGAACTAGGGGATGCAAGAACATATGCCCAGCAGGCACCAGGTTAAGAGTTCAATGCCCAGCACTGGGCCTTCTCAGTGCTGGGTGCCATTTCTATAACTATTAATTACCCTGGGCAGGGCAACCCAGGATATTCTTTCTTCAGTTTGTCATCTAAAACCTGACTGAGACTGGATGATCCCAAGTGACACACTCATACAGCTGCTAAACAGCCTTCATCCCCTTTCCTTTTGGTGCATCTCACCATGGAGGTTTGAGAGTTCTCAAAATCCTCATATGTCACAGAGGGAGGCAAGACATTGAATGACAGGGAGAGAGTGACCCGGTCTTGGCTCATCCTTATCTGTAAGACCAGAGCAGGCTGTAACCCCCAAAACAGCCCACTTGAAATGAGCAACAAAGAATCCCAGATTAAAATCTTCTGCAGGAGAATTTTTTACTCATCTGCTAATAGTTTGCTAAATGACAAAAATAACAAAATATCAGCCCTTTTACAGACATATTTAGAGATGTGTTAGCAAATGTCCCAGGCCTCAGGAGGAAGGTGTGAAGGTACAGACTAGAATGTATAGACTAGAATGAACTCAGGGTCTTAAAATTGCTGGCTAAGGAGGCAGCAGAAAAGCAGCTGGCACTCAGCTGGGACCAGCTGTCTGCCTTGTCTCAGGTCCAGGCTTTGCTGCCTGCAGGGCAGACCCTCAGGAGTTCAATGCACAGGCAGAAGCTCCAGCGAGGAAGATGAAAAGAATCAGGGAGCAACCAGGAAATGATCATGCAGGGAAGAGGTGAGAGAGAATCCCCAGATTCTTCCTTTAGAAACCCAGCACAGTTCCTGCCCCAGCAAGAGCTGAACATAGTAATAATGAGCCCAGTATGGACATGCAGAAATGACTGACAGCTTTCCCTCAGTGAATTCTCATGGAGAGAAATGATTGCTGTGTGTGCAGGAAACCTGGGCACTGTACAGGACACAAAGTCAGCTCAACAAAGGGTCAAATTCCAAAGACTGGTTGCAAAAGTCCAGCATCTGATCATGTCCTTTACTTTCACCCTTTAATTGGCCTCACACTTCCCAGTGTTAGCTGCCACCCTGAATAGAAAGATGGAAGAAGATTCAAAGGAGATAGGAGTTAACACTGCTCTCTGCCCTCATCACCAATCCCTAAAACAGAGCAAGACCTGAATCAAAAGAAAAAATAACGTATTCAAGCCAGATTAAAATGTATTTCACAGAACCTGAAAATTGGTTCACAGAACTAAGTGGGGAGAGGTAGTGGAAAGGATGGAGCCTTCAAGCAAGTGATGGAAGGAAGCAGGCACTCTGCTGATGATATGGTGCTGAGATAATAATGTATTATGAATCCATCGTTAACAGTATTGTGAAGCCCCATACTTCATTAAAAGTAAACCATTAAAAAAGTAAAATGTTATTTTTGAATGGACTTGATTCTAATGTTCACACTGCAAGACTCAAATATTATCAAATAGTAGGAAAGGAAAAATATATAAATTATCTGTAATTTCTGGTAATAGAAGAATAAAAGTTTTGGGCCCAAAAGATAATTCAGGGATTAAGGATTTTTTTTTTGTTTTGTTTTTGGTTTTTGGGCCACACCCGTTTGACGCTCAGGGGTTACTCCTGGCTATGCGCTCAGAAATCACCCCTGGCTTGGGGGGACCATATGGGACGCCTGGGGATCTAACCGCGGTCCGTCCTACGCTAGCGCTTGCAAGGCAGACACCTTACCTCTAGCAACACCTTCCCGGCCCCGGATTAAGGATTTTTGCCTCTATGCTCTCAACCCAGCTTCCATCCCTGGCACTGTATAGGATTCACTAAGCATCACTAAGGAAGAGTCCCTGAGTACAGAGTCAAGAGTAAGCCCTAGTACCACTGAGTGTAGCCCCAAAACAATGAAAGAAGAATAAAGCTATTTTCTGACTCTATCTTACTGAACCAAAAACATTCAATAAATTCTTTGCTTTTATTAAAATTTTAATAGCTTAAAACTGACAAAATTGAATTTATGCCATGAAGATCTATGAAATAAATTCACTTCGATATTGCTAGATAAATGTTAATTAATAAAAAAAAAGTTGTGTTTTTTTTTTTACTGTGAGTCTTGAAGGAACTTGGAAAGTCATTGCTCTATTATTCTTTCAACGGACTGGTTTTCTTTTTTCCTTAAGGCTAGTCAAGTGAAGCAGTGGGAGAGGAGAAGGAACAAAGAATTCTGTAACTGGCTGTGATCAATTAATTGTAAACACTACTGCACTCGGACCAGCCTCAACAGACTGTTTTAAGTCTAAAACCACTATGAAAAATCAAAATGTCAATGAAAAAGAAAGTGAAAGTCACTAATTACTATAGACATTTCCAAAGCCTAACTAAAGTGTACTAATGACTTATTACCACAAAAGCATGGAACAATGAAATGTGTATTTGTGTATCTTTTCTAAAACTTGTACATTCTAAAACTTGCAACTTTAAGAATACTTTTCTCCTCAATGATGCTTTCTTAGGTCCAGAATGATAGCAGAGTGAATAGGGCTTTTGTCTTGCATACAGCCAAACGGCTCGATCTCCAACATCTCATTTGTTCCCCCATCCTGCCAGGAGTGATTTCTGAGTGAAGAGCCAGTAATAAGGCTGGAGAGATAGCATAGTGGTAGGGCTTTTGCCTTGCAAGCGGCCCACCCAGGACTGGTGTTGGTTTCAATCCCATATGGTCCCCCGTGCCAGGAGCGATTTCTTTCTTTTTTTTTTTAATTTTGTATTATATTTTTAATATATAAAATCTTTATTTAGCCATGATTACAAGCATGATTGTAGTTGGGTTTCAGTCATAAACAGACAACCCCCTTCACCAGTGCAACATTCCTACCACCAATGCCACCCCTCCCTCCTTCCCAACCCTTGCCTGTATCTGAGATAGTCATTCTACTTCTCTCACTCATTAAGATTGTCATGATAGTTGTTAGTGTAGTTACTGAGCACAGAGCCAGGAGTAATCCCTGAGTGCCACCGGGTGTGGCCCAACCACTCCCCTCCCCTCAAAAAATAGCCAGGAGCAATTTCTGAGAGCTGCTGTGTGTGCCCCCAATAAAGCAAACAAAACAAAACACATAAGAAAATGATGCCTCCTTACAACTTAATGCCAACATTAAGATAAGCAACATAAAACATTGAATAATAAATAAAAACTTTAGTGTAAGTGGGAAAAGTTTCTAACATCCAGAAAAGCACAATAATTTAGAGAAGTTTGTCATAAGTTAGACAAAATTTCTTTTTTTTTTTTTGTTTTTGATTTTGTTTTTTGGGCCACACCCAGTGACGCTCAGGGATTACTCCTGACTATGCGCTCAGAAATCGCTCCTGGCTTGGGGGACCATATGGGATGCCAGGGAATCCAACTGAGGTCTGTCCTAGGCTAGCAGATGCCTTACCGCTTGCACCACTGCTCCAGCGACTAGACAAAATTTCAAAGTTTCTTTTTTTTGTTTTGTTTTGTTTTTGTTTTTGTTTTTGTTTTTTGGTTTTTGGGTCACACTCGCCAGCACTCAGGGGTTACTCCTGGCTCTATGGCCAGAAATTGTTTCTGGCAGGCTCGGGGGACCATATGGGATACCAGGATTCAAACCACAGTCCTTCTGCATGTAAGGCAAATGCCCTACCTCCATGCTATCTCTCCAGCCCCCCTAGACAAAATTTCTATAAAACTTTTCCTTTACTTTCCACTCCTGTTTTTAAATTATTAAAGTAAATAAAATTTCCAAAAACAAAAAACTTCCATTCTTAATGTTACCCATGAAACTTGTACTAACTATAAAGAAATAGTGATTCACTTACAAAAAAGAAATAAAAAAAAATCATAGAGGAAAAAACTGTCAAAAATATATCAATATCTTGAGCTGGATATTTTTACGAAGAAGACTCAGGTTTCAGCCCCAGTACCACATGATTTCACTGCCAAGAGCAAACCCCAAGATCACTGTCCCAAGTAATAACCCCAAGCTCTGCTGGGAGGGATTAGCCAAAACAAAAAACAAATTGGATTAATCACATTGTCAGTGGAGAATAAAGTTGGATTTTTATGGCAAACTTAGTATAAAATACAGACACTGATGTTTCTAATGGCGCACTCCTGAAAGATATGGGCAATGTATGTTACTTCAACTTAAAAAATCATTTAAATATAGGAGTTGGAAAGCTAGAACCACAGGTAAGGTGCTTGTTTGCACACAGTCAACCATGACTGGATTTGTAGCATGTCATAAAGTGTCTGAGCCATATCAGGAATGATCCCTAAGCACAGAGCCAAGAGGAAGCACTGTGCACCAGTTAGGAACTAAAGTATAATTTAGAATGAACTGTAACCTAGCTTTGCTGTGAACCTAAGTACAGCCATGACAGGCTCAAGTTTTAAGGAACAAAGACTAGTCCAGAACAGCCACCTGGGGGCCTGGGGGCAGATAAGGTTACAGGAGCTCAGTGGGCACCCAAACCCTTCCTCCTTTATTACTTCTACTGATGAAGATCCTGAGGCCCCATAAACCACAATATACCACTCTAGATATCTAGCCATAAAAGAAATCACCCTAGACAACAACCAATCAAATTAAAGGTTAACTGTGATGGGAGGAAGCCTCTGTAACCCAATAAAAGGAGCTTGGTTGCTCAGTAAGGGTTCGTTGTCTTAGAAGAGTGAGTTCAACATGCTGGTGAATAAACTCCCATGCCTTATTGCAGTGCTGTTCATCTCATTGGTGATATTTGTAGTATGGATCTCAAATTCGGAACTTACACCTAAAAGCAAAATAAAAAAGAATGGCACTTTGTTAGAGCATCAAAATTGTCTTAAGATTCAAAGTTAATGATCATTGAGAGAAGCCAACTCAAGATTGAAACCAAAAAAGCTTGGTGTGCTCATTCCAGGGTTGAAGTCCTGGCTGACAGCTCAATCTGGGACTTGTCATTGAGGCTCACAGAGAGCATTAATGTCACAAAGTTCCCCATTTTTCTTCCTGAACTACTGTACTCATACTTGACTCATTGCCAGCTTCCTATTCCTCTGTGCATGGTGTGGTTGGCCTGATGGGACTCAGATCACAACTGACTCCACGTGTAGTGTTGGCCATCAGCTCACTGGACATCAGGCTTCTTCCTGGTGCTCGGTGCCTGCTGACCAAGACCTGTCAGCTGCACAGCTCACTGTGCTTACCTGAGGGTTGCAATTCTGGCAGACTGCCCATATTAGCTCACAGCTGTAGTGATCCCTTTCTCCTGGTGGGCTGAGCTGGGAAATCATTTACCATGTTGGAGACAACAGCAAGGCTGCAAGGATTGAGGATAAGGATTGAGGATCGAGGATTGATTGTGTTGACCACACACGTTGACAACTTTGGGGGTGGAAGCCTCCAACTCATTCTTTCAAGGCAAATGCTTTTGAGTTTAAGCCATCTCCAGGTCTCTGTGCCATTGTAATGTGTGTCATGTTTTCCCAAAATAAGTTTTACTCCCACCTTCTCCCTTTTTTTTAAACTGAGGAGAAAATTGAAGGTGCCAGTCGACTTAGCAGGAGTAAATATTTGCTGAAGCCATGCCTTTAACTAATTCTGAGGCATGATTAATCATGGGTGAGTCCTAGCTATTTGTCATATTTTTAAAATAGTTCCCCTAAAACAAGTACCTCTGCTCTGACTCACTTGTATATGAAGATGTGACTTATTAAATGAAAAAGACCTTCCACCCATACCAAGTATCAGGTCTTCAGGTCAAACTATAAGCAGAGAGGCCAGAGACTGTGCACCATAACACTCCCCTGAGCCCTGCCTGGAGTGATATACCTCAGCACTACCAGATGAAACCCAGAAACCAAAACAATCAACAGAGTTGGCCTTTGAATTTTGAACATGCTGCAATTTTGCAACTGTTGTTATATTCTGACCATTCACTCCAGGTTTTTTCAGTACAATGCCTATCTGATTCAAGAATCAAAAACATCATAAATCAATTGTAAACTGAAGTGAAAATCTGTTCTTTAAACCATTAACCACCGTAGGTCACCAGACACAGGCAGTTTTGAACTCCTTTGTTAAAACTTAAATTAGGGCATTGTTTCTACTTTAAACGCTCTTCATGATAATCTACTTAGTATACATTGGAATGACACAGTCCTATGGCCTTTAAAATCATGGGCATTCATACTAACTGCTAGGGATATTCTGTTTTTAATTTTTCATAATTTTTCTAAAAATTGCAGCAGATTCTTCAGTTGTCTTATTGGGGTCAGAGATCAGCATTTGCTGCTTTCCAGAGCACTGACCTGAGCACTGACAATGCATTCAGGAGCATTAGCCAAAGAAGTCAAAACTCTTGACGTCACTTGCCCTAGAAATCAATTTCAACTTAGTTTTCACGAGGTGATAGAATTAGGATAAAGTTTATTGTCCATTTCAATTATGGCATATGAAATTCTACAACAATGATCAACAGAAATGTAAAAATGAAATATAAATTTTTTTAATGTTAGGGTGCTTTCCATCAGGAAATTTGCTCAGACTATGATTCAACTGCTGATATCAAAATTAAATATAGTCATGGGACTGGAGTGATAGCACAGTGAGTAGGGTGTTTGCCTTTCATGCAGATGATACAAGTTCAATTCCTGGCATCCCATACGGTTCCCTGAGCCTGCCAGAAGTAATTTCTGAGTACAGAGCCAGAAAGTAAACTCTTAGCATCTCCAGATGTGGACCAAAAAATATGTATGTATGTATGTATGTATGTATGTGTATATATAGGAAAGATATATATGTATCTATACATATATATACATACATATATATAGCCTTTTATATATAGCCATGTTGATAGTTTTATTCAGGAAGATAAACATTATTGACTTACTAGTATTTATGCTACCATATATGCATTTTCTCATTCTTGTGGCAAATATTTGAGTCATAACATCCCTGTTATAGACTCATAAGATAATGCCCCATAAAATTGAGTAACTTTTGTGTTAAACAACAAAATGATCTTGTTTAACATAGTTTTAAAGGCAAGACTTAATGATTATATGTAATGTGTTAACATACATGAGTCAAATGCATTGTTTAAATAGCAAGAATTTATTATTCACCTAGCACTGTATCTTCAGGTCCTACAAAAATAATAAAGTCTGCCCTGCTGGAATTTATAGTCTGGCCAAGCTAGATTGTTTAGTCTAGCTAAACGATGTCACTCAGGAGCCAGTGTTATAGTATTGAAGGTAGAATGCTTGCCTTGGAAGTGGTACACCCTGGATTTCTCTTATCCAATTTGATTCCCTGAGCACCACCAGAAGTAATACCTAAACTCAAAGTCAGGAGTAATCCCTGAGCATTGCTAGATATGCCCCTCTGACCCAAAAAGGACAATGTCATTACAGTTAGTCTTAATTTTCAATTCTGAAAATTTCAAATTATCATTTTTAATACATTATGATATAAGTTACCAGACAAACAAGATGTATAAAATATTACCAGAGCTAACAATCCAATTTCTTTAACAAATTTATTAAAAAAGAAAGAAAGGTGAGAAGTCAGTAAATTAAAGACTTTTTTTTTTTTTTTGGTTTTTGGGCCACACCCTGTGACGCTCAGGGGTTACTCCTGGCTATGCGCTCAGAAGTTGCTCCTGGCTTCTTGGGGGACCATATGGGATGCCGGGGGATCGAACCGCGGTCCATCCTAGGCTAGCGCAGGCAAGGCAGGCACCTTACCTCCAGCGCCACCGCCCGGCCCCAAGTTAAAGACTTTTAATGACACATCAATAGAGTCTGATATGTAGGTCTTTCTTAGAATCTAATATTATAAACTTGCTTCAGGAAAGGACACACTGGGCATCTGAATAAAATATCAAGAAATAATTTTCTTTTAGAAGTGGTAATAGTCCTCAAGTTTTAGAAATAAAGATAAAAAGTAAGCAACTGATCAATAACCATTGGTATTTTTAAACATTTTATGTGTTTTGAGGACTCTGATAAGTTTACTGAATGTATTATCTCCTGCAAGACTTGTCACCTGCAGTACTAAGTCCAATTTTAGTGATAAAAATGTGAGATTAATGGGCCAAAGAGATAGCACAGTGGTAGGGGGTTTGCCTTGCAGGCAGTTGATGCAAGACTGATGATGATTTGAATTCCAACATCCTATATGGTCCCCAGTGCCTGCAAGGAGTGATTTCTGAGTGCAGAGCCATAAGTAATCACTAAGCACTGCCAGTGTGACCCCCCCAAAAAAAAAGAAAGAAAAAGAAAATGTGAGATTCAGATTCCTTAAGGATAATACCCCAAATCATTGAGATCACAAACATCTGAGCTAGTAGTTGAATCCATGTCTGCCTGATAATGAAGCACATGCCAAATACCCTCTACCTTGAAATAACTATTTCTTATTTTATGTTTTTCTTTATTACAATGCACTAAAATATACTTTGAAAAGTAGAAGATATAAGAAAATTGTGTGAATTTCTTTCTGAAACCTGACACAAACTTTTACTCCTGCTGAGCTGGTTAGAAATGTCTCAAGAAAAAGCAACTGAGATTTCCTTTCGATTGTCACTGTCAGGAATTTGAGGAATTTCTTAGGGGAGGCAGGAACATTGTTCTCCCAAATTGGTTCTATAAATTCAGCAAGCCAGTGAACACATTCAGAAACAAGGATCTGGAAGAGTAGGCTTTTAAATCACTTCAACTTCAAAATGCTTTGTGTTCTCTAAACCCTTTTGATCACCAAGCCCACAGTAAGAGGCTATCTGACTAAGAATATTTTAAGGAATATTTTCTGAAAAAATTATTTAAAAAGGTGCCTTATTAATTGGAATGAATTTCCCAGTAATTTATTGGGCATCAGGAAAGAATACTGTTGTTAACTTAGCAAATTTTTAAAATGTATTAGAAAATGTTGATTATGTTAGAAATTTAAGTAATGGAGATATTGGACTGGAGCAATAATATTTGGCAATACAAAACCATTAATCTCTCTTAGATAAACATATTTAATTTTTCTAATATTATTCTTATGTGGGATCATGGTAGGGATTAGCATGAATATATTTTAACATTTAGAATAGATAAAAGAACTACTCTATGATCTCCCATCTCCCTTCTATTCAGTGTTTATACCAAGGTATGTACTATTCAGCACAATCAGGCTATATACATAGGAAATATTTGTCTTTATAAAATATGTGTAAGAAAAGCTAAAAATGTAAAGAGTAAGCAGTCAGCATTACAGCTAACTTAGCAAGTCTTTCAGGTGCCTTTATAGATAAAAGAGAGTGCATTCCTTAGTTATAAAAAATATAAGAATATCAAATTCCAGAACAGAGAAATAATATAGGAATAAAGGTGCTGCCTGGCATGGCATCAACCATCATTCAAATCCTCAGCACCATGTTTGGTACTCTGAGCACTGATAAGAGTGATCCCTAAACACTACTAGGTGTCACCCAAACCAGTTCTTCTCCTAATTAAAGCGCCAAATTATACAAACATAAATATATATATACATATATATATATACATATATATATCTGTTTTTTTTGTTTTTTTGGTTTTGTTTTTGTTTTTGGGCCACACCCGGTGACGCTCAGGGGTTACTCCTGGCTATGCGCTCAGAAGTCGCTCCTGGCTTGGGGGACCATATGGGACGCCGGGGGATCGAACCTCGGTCCGTCCTAGGCTAGTGCAGGCAAGGCAGGCACCTTACCTCTAGCGCCACCGCCCGGCCCCCCATATATCTGTATTTTAAACTGTGTTGTATAGATGTTGAACACATTGATTATTTCAAAATATTATTACTAAATCTAGAGTATCTGTAGAGGATGCATGTGAAAGACGGCAAAATAGAGGTGAATTTGAAAGTTAGTTTTTAATTATGAAATCAAGAGGGTAAAATGTAATGAAAGACTTTAATCATGTAGGGAGCCAGACTGAAAGAGCTTTCTGGCCTATTTTGAGACAATTTGACATCAAAGAAAATACTAGTGTCATGGAATTATGCATCAAACATGTATGTATTCAAGAGTACTAAAGAGGAGACAAAAGAGATATTTACAGGGAGAGATTGCACAATAATTCATTTTACTTGCTCTTTAAATTTTACTATAATTTTGAAAATATTAATTTAAATGTTAGGGAACCCATCTTCATCTTCTTCAAATATAAGAAAAGGGAGAAATATAAAGGAGATAAAATTTTGGTAAAAAACTGAAATTAAGGGCCCGGAGAGATAGCACAGTGGTGTTTGCCTTGCAAGCAGCTGATCCAGGACCAAAGATGATTGGTTCGAATCCCGGTGTCCCATATGGTCCTCTCGTGCCTGCCAGGAGCTATTTCTGAGCAGACAGCCAGGAGTAACCCCTGAGCACCGCTGGGTGTGGCCCAAAAACAAAAACAAAAAAACAAAAAACAAAAACAAAAACAAAAAAAACTGAAATTAAAATAACATCACCAAGATAAAATTTACAAGTGATGATATTGTGTCTAAATTATGATCAGAACATGTGGCTTAAGTACAATCAATTTTATGAGTATTAAATATTTATTAAGGTTTTCTTAATAGGTTATTTTTTTGGAAGCAGGACACACCCGGTGGTGCTCAGAACTTATTCCTGGCCTTGTGCTTCAGTGATGCCTGGGGCATACTCCTGACTGTACTCAGAAATCACTCTTGGAAGTGCTAGGTAGACAATATGGGATATGAGGGATTGAACCTGGATCAGCTGCATACAGGCAACAGCCCTACGAACTATACCATAATCTCTGTCCATGATGTCAATGTTTTAGGCTAAGTAAACTTTTTTTTTTTTTTTTTTTTTTTTTTTGGTTTTTGGGTCATACCCGGCTGTGCTCAGGGGTTACTCCTGGCTGTCTGCTCAGAAATAGCTCCTGGCAGGCACGGGGGACCATATGGGACACCGGGATTCGAACCAACCACCTTTGGTCCTGGATTGGCTGCTTGCAAGGCAAACACCGCTGTGCTATCTCTCCGGGCCCCAGGCTAAGTAAACTTTTCAAGATATGATACCCATAGAGCTGGAACAGTGGCGCAGCGCAGTAAGGTGTCTGTCTTGCCAGCATTAGCCTAGGACGGACCACGGTTCGATCCCCCCGCGCATCCCATATGGTGCCCCAAGCCAGGAATGATTTCTGAGCGCATAGCCAGGAGTAACCCCTAAGTGTCACCGGATGTGCCCCCCCCCACAAATATGGTACCCTATCTGAATGCCAGATTTTTTTTTATTTTGTAAAATACATAAAAACTAATATTGACAATATAAATTTTTTTTTTCTTTTTGGTTTTTGGGCCACATCCAGCGGTGCTCAGGGGTTACTCCTGGCTGTCTGCTCAGAAATAGCTCCTGGCAGGCACGGAGGACCATATGGGACACCAGGATTCGAACCAACCACCTTTGGTCCTGGATCGGCTGTTTGCAAGGCAAACGCCGCTGTGCTATCTCTCCGGCCCGACAATATAAATTATTAAGAGAGCTACATAGCCTCTTCAGATATCTAAGAGTACTAATGTTGGCAGAAAGGGAAGTAAGATTATACCAACACTGGAATATGACCAATTTATACAAATCTATTCAGCACCAAACCAGTGCTTGTTGATTTTGTTTTTCAGATTTTTAGACGACACACTATGGTGCTATAGGCTTTCTCCTGACTGTCCTCAATGGTCACTTCTCATGGGGCTCTAGGACCCTATATGGTTTTCGGGATCCAACTGGGATCAATTAAAGACCTTAATCCTTGTACTATTTCTTTAGTTCCCAAATAAATGTTTTAAACCAAATAACACAATAGAAGTTATGGCATGTCATAGGAGTAGCTTAACAGAACAAGATTATAGCAACTGAATCACGTACATGTTCCAAAAAAATATAATGAATAGAATAACACAGAAGCATAGTTATTAATAGATTTTGAGTTTTGAAAAACCTTTTATCTAACAATTAGAAACAAATAGGAAATGTAATACACTATAACAACTAGCCTCAGATAATCATTTTGGCAGAAACACAGTAGAAATTATTTCAAAAAATTGATTAATATTCATTAGAAAGCAGCCATACAGTTAAGGGTCAATTAGAATTCTGGAGATATATATCTGTACACTAAATTGCTTCCAAATTTAGGAGCAAAGTATTTTACTTGATTCATCTTTCCAGAAGGAACTGTGTCCAGAAGGAATTCCAGAAAATAAATTCAACTTCACGGAATAAATTAAAAGCTTAAGTAAATGGCAGAATTATAGACATAATTATTCTTTAAGTCCTAATGAGATTATTGATTCAGACTAGATATTAATTAGTGTTTACAAAGGAAATAGGCAAATGGATCTAGAAAAAAATGGAAATTTCTATAATTCTAGCCAAAATGTTTCATTATGAGCTGAGACACAACTTTATAATGGGGGAGACTCAGACTTTCAAATCCTTTAATCCACTGGTGAGGCTACCTGACAGTTTTGGCTACTAGAGTAAAACAATGCAAAATATTGAACATCATTGATAATTTTAAATTTTCCAAAAATATTTCAACTGGATGATATGGAATGCCGGGAATCTAACTGGGTCCCTCCCAGGTCTGCTGCATGAAGGCAGATGCCCTACTACTGTGCTATCTCTCCGGCCCTAGTTGATTTTAACATTAAATTACAAATGATAAGGAAATACAAACCAGAGAGAATAACCATATAGAAGTTTTTATAAGACAGATCCACAGATTAATGGAATAGACTAGAGTACTCAGAGAATATTTCCCAAACATACAATCATTTAATCTCTGATAAAGGGGCAAGAAATCCAAAATGGAGCAAGGAAATCCTCTTCAACAAGTGGTGTTGGCACAACTGGTCAAACACACAAAATAGCAAACTTAGACCTCCATCTAATATTATGCACAGAGGTCAAATCCAAATAAATTAAAGACCTTGATATCAGGTCCTAAACCATAAGGTATATAGAACAACATATATGTAAAACATTCCATGACATTGAGACTAAACACATCTTCAAGGATGAAACATCACCCTCCCTTCCAGTGGAAGCAGAGATAAACAGATGTGACTGTATCAAACTGAGAAGCTTCTGCACCTCAAAGGAAATAGTGATTAGGATACAAAGGCCACCCACAGAATGGGACAAACTATTCACACAATACCTATCAGATAAGGGGCTAATATCAAATATATACAAAGTACTGAAAGAACTAAACAAGAAAAAATTTCTAACCCCAGGGAGCCAGAGCCATAGCACAGCGGTAGGTCGTTTGCCTTGCATGCAGCTGACCCAGAACGGACCTGAGTTCGACCCCCGGAGTTCTATATGGTCCCCTGAGCCATATAGAATGCCAGGAGCGATTTCTGAGCATAGAGCCAGGAGTAATCCCTGAGCGCTACAGGGTGTGACCCAAAAACAAAACAAAAAAATTGGGGAGAAGAAATGAACAGACACTTCCTCAAAGAAGAAATACAAATGGTCAAAAGGCAAATGAAAAAATGCTCCACATCACTAATCATCAGGGAGATGCACATCAAAACAAAAATGAGGTACCATCTCATACCACAGAGACTGGCATATATCACAAAGAACAAGAACAATCAGTGCTGGCGGGGATGTGGAGAGAAAGGAACTCTCATTTACTGCTGGTGGGAATGCCATCTAAGCCAGCCTTTATGGAAAACAATATGGAGATTCCTCCAAAATCTGGGAATCGAGCTTCCATATGACCCAGCTATACTACTCTTAGGGATATACCCTAGGAACACAAAAACACAATACAAAAAATGCCTTCCTCACACCCATATTAATTGCAGCACTATTTACAATAGCTAGATTCTGGAATACAAAATGCCCTTTAACAAATGGCTAATGAAACTGTGGTACATATACACAATGGAATATTATGCAGCCATCAGGAGAGATGAAGTCATGAAATTTTTCTATACATAGATGGACATGGAATCTATTATGTTGAATGAAATAAGTCAGAGGGAGAGAGATAGACATAAAATAGTCTCACTCATCAATGGGTTTTAAGGACAATTATTGTAATAATACACAGAGACTTTAGAGATGATAGCTGGAAGAACTGGCCCACAATATAAAGTTTACCACAGAATGGTAAGTGCAGTTAGAGACATAACTACACTAACAGCTATCCTGGCAATGGTAGTGAGTAAGAAAAGTAGAATGACTGTCTCAAAGACAGACAGGGGGTGGGGGAAGAGGGACATGGGGGGCATTGGTGGCAGGAATGTTGCACTGGTGAAGAGGGGTGTTTTTTTTATGACTGAAACCCAACTCAAACATGTTTGTAATTATGGTGCTTAAATAAAGATATTATTTTAAAAGATATATAAATAGAAAAAAGAAAATAAACATCCCCAGAACAATGAGTATAAAGGGGTCAAATATAGATGAATAAGGGGCCGGCACGGTGGCGCTAGAAGTAAGGTGTCTGCCTTGCCAGTGCTAGCCTAGGACAGACCATGGTTCGATCCCCCAGCATCCCATCTGGTCCCCCAAGCCAGGAGCGACTTCTGAGCGCATAGCCAGAAGTAAACCCTGAGCGTTATTGGGTGTGGCCCAAAACCAAAAACAAAAATAAATATAGATGAATAAAGTGAAATTATATCTTTTACAAAAGAATAGAAGTTTTTATATAACCTCCTAAAGTAGCTGTTCTAGTTTTAATTATTTCTTTCTCCAGTCACTAATTATATACTAAGCAACATAAAAAATTGTCAGGAATTATTTTGGTTTTTTTTGTTTTGTTTTTTTTTTTTAATTTATTTAAACACCTTAATTACATACATGATTGTGTTTGGGTTTCAGTCATGTAAAGAACACCACCCATCACCAGTGCAACATTCCCATCACCAATGTCCCAAGTCTCCCTTCTCCCCACCCGACCCCCGCCTGTACTCTAGACAGGCTCTCCATTTTCCTCATACATTCTCGTTATTAGGACAGTTAAAAATGTAGTTGAATTGTTGGAATGATTGGGTTTCATTATGTATGGGATGGCTAGAAATATTTTGCAGATAATGAATCACTCCTGAATTTTGCTGCTATATTATATCTGTCTTGGGTTAGACTTCTAAGTTGATTAAAGAATGAAGATTAAATAATTAAAGATTAAAGAATAAAGAACTATACACCAGTGAGAAGAAAGTCTGTTTGGTAAAACTGTGTAAATCATCATTTATAAAAACTGCTTGCCAAGTCTCAAAATTTCATCTGAGGCTTGTTTTTGTTTTTTTATATATAATATCACCCCATTCCAAGGAAACAATAGGAAAAGAATTGTGAATAAACAATGTATTACCCATTTTTTTTATGGAACGCTTCATAAATTTGCATGTCATCCTTGCGCAGGGGC